>NW_006408576.1:13279471-13291700 GCF_000296735.1 Chrysochloris asiatica
AAAAAAAAAAAAAAGGTAATGTTATCAAGTATAGTCACTAAGATTTCAACATGTGTTTTTGGAGTATACAATTGAACTCTCAACACAGTCCACATAAAACGTAATACACAAAACAAATTCTAAAGAAAATTTCAAGGCAAATCTTTTATGCACTAAACTCACTCTTGACTCATTTTATTTCCTAAACATTTTTTTCTTAATTATAAATGATAGCATGCTCTTTGTAGAGTATATTATAGATTGAAATATCTCCTCCTAGAATATATGCTGAATTTCTGGCCCTTGTCTCTGCCCATGTGATCCTTTTTGGAAATATGTTTTTCTTTTGTTACTTTAATGAGGTCATCTGAGTGTAGGTTAGATTTTAAACTTAATCACTTCTGAGTTGTTAAAGGATCAGAATAGGCACATGGACACCCACAGGAGGAATATGGATACTAAGGTACACCAAGGAATACCCAGGAACTCAAAGGACTGCTGACAGACATTGTAAACTAAGAGTGAGGCTCACAGAAGGCATTGGCACAGCAGAGCCTCTGATCTGGACTTTTAAACTCTAAAATGATGAGAAAATAATTGTCTATTATTTAAAGCTGCTAACTTTGTGGTATTTATGTTATAACAACATTAGGTAAATAGGCAAATACACAAACAGACATACTTGTTTATTATTTTTTGTACTTTATTGTTTGTGTTCTCCTGTTAGATTTTCCACTTTCTTCTTATACTGTTCTTGTTACATAAAGTTCAGCTGGGTTGAAGTATTCGTCTAACTAGGAAGTCATTCAGAAGCCTCTAGGGAAGGTGTGTGCTATTTGCAGTGTTCTTTTAAGTCCCCTTCAAGTCTCAAGAATCTGTGAACTACTGTTTTATATTACTTGAATTGTCTTGCTTCATGAATCTGCCTGATTTCTTCAGCACTGTTTGGAAGTGTAGTGGGTTACATGTTGGGCTGCTAATTGCAGGGTCAGCAGCTTGAGTCCACCAGCTGCTCCATTGGAGAAAGATGAGGCTTTTTGCTCCCATTATAATTTACAATCTCAGAAATCCTATACAGGGTCACTGTGAGTCAGAATCGACTCAACTGCACATAATTACCACCAACCATGAGCCATAGAATCCCCTGAGTGGCATGGTTTGCTTTCCAATACTAACCTAAAAGTTGGCCTTTTGAACCCACTCAGCAGCACTTTGAAAGAAAAGCTTAGTGATCTGCTTACACAAAGATTACAACCAAGAAAATCCTATGGAGGAGGTAGCATATGGCCTCACCATGAACCATGAATGAGACAGTGGATGGTGTCACTAGTTAGATGCTTTACTAGTGAAAGGCTGGTGGCTCAAACCCACCATATTGTTGTTGTTGTTATATACCGTGGAGTCAGTTCCAACTCATAGTGACCTTGCACAGGGTTTTCGAGGCTGTGAATCTTTACGGGAGCAGAAAGCCTCATGTTTGTCCCCTGGAATGGCTGGTAGTTTCGAACTGCCGACCTTGAGGTTAGCAGCCCAATTCGTAACCACTACGCTACCAGAGCTCCTGAAACCCACCATCGGCACCTTGAAAGAAAGGCCTGATAATCTGCTTCATTAAGGTCACAGCCTTGAAAACCCTATAGAGCATTTCTATTCTACACACTTGAGAGAGAGTCAGGGGTACTATGACTCAGGATCAACTCAAATGAATCTGGTTTGGTTTTTGGAAAAATGGTGGGAATGTGTGAGATATGGACTTTGAAATGATTTGCATGCATGATGTTTTGGGTAATGCCAATCTTATTCAACATAAGTAACGGAAAGAGAATACTGCATAGAAAATGAATGGAAAAAACCCTGGGATGGAATAGTTAAGATCAAAAAGATTTTTAAGTGAGATTCTTAAGCTAATGAGAAGATATCATTTTAGTAGTAATGAATAATGAGATATTTTTCCATAACCCATCTGTTTTGCAGACTTCTTGCCTCTGCCATTTCAGCTCTGTTGAAAAAGTTGCTACACTGCTGCTAGTTATTCTAAATAAAAGTAAACCTCATATCTCAATGTAGTATAGAGGAAAGGCCTTTAGTTTGGGATTAGGAAATCTCCATTTCAATTTGTTTCTGCCACTCAATTCTGTGAACTTGGAAAAATCTCTTTTCTCTGAATGATATCATGGAATGATGGCTTGTACAAAGACAATCACTGACTCTGACTTTTACTTTATTTCGGTATGGCTGAAATTCTCGGCTTTAATTATATCACTTTGTGTCTTCACTCTTGAAAGGAATGTTGAATGTTTCTATAGTACAGGTTAAGAAATTGTAGAATGTATTTTATTTTCCATAACTTTCTGGATTCTTCAGTTCTTTTGCATTGAATACAATTTTTTTTTGGTATTTCTTCACCAGTTTTAAAAAATAATGTCCAATTTACTGGTTAGCAAAAAGTATGCACGTCGGTTCCTAAATAATGGATCCTGGAGGAAGACCCTCCTTGCTTCTTTTCCCTGCTGGCTCCTGGGGAGAAATATTCATTCCCCAGTGCTTCCACTTGGCTCCACTAACTTATACAAGTCCATGCAAATCAAGTTGGAGCAACCTTAATCCACCTACTTCCCTTGAAGTCTGAGCAAAAAGCAAAAAAAGCAGAGTCTATTCTAATTTTATCTGGCCTACCTCCATCTCCTCCTCCTCATCTCAAACCTAGACTGCAGGGCACACATTCGTTTGCATAGCAACCCCACTGCAAGATTGAGAAACCATCCTACTTGATACCATCCTTTGTTCATTTGTCAAATTTGAGGAGATAAAGTCCTCAACCTACAAAGCCATATTATGTAACTTTTCTGGGCTCACCCAACTCCCCCTCTTAAACTCACATATCTTCATTTAGAAAAACAATTTTTTTTTTCCTTTTTATAAAAACTTTTCAAGTGGAAAGGGCTGAATGGAAAAAGCCCCAAGTGGTTTCCTCTGTGGGCTACTTGCTATTTCTTGGAGTAGAAATGTGGGGTTGGAAGATTTCCCTTGACAGCACTTCTACTTTTCAGGTTAACTTGGTGGCCAACTATCTCAGGGTGGTATCCAACCCTGGGGTAACAGGGGAGTGGTACTGTGCATACTAATGAGACCAAGGTAAAATTCTATTTCTGGGATACTGTGAGGCCTGGACTCCTAGAAGAAAATGTCTTACAGATGCTTGGAGCTTACAACACAGAGGACCAGGCAAAAAAGAGAGTGTTGATGAGGTTAATTCTTCTAGAAAGGTGCACCTTGTCAACCAATGAAGGTAAAAATCAAATCTAAACTCATTTCCATTGAATTTCTTTAAACTCATAGCTATTCTATAGGATAAAGTAGACTGTCCTACAGGAGTTTCAGTCCTGAAATATTTACCAAAACGGACTGCCACATTTTTCTTCCTGGCCAGTGGGTATAGTGTGCTGACCTTTAGGTTAACAGCTGAGTGCTTAACCTCTGCTCCACCAAGGCTCCTTTCCATGAGAATATAATAATTAGAACAATAGCAACAAACATCATCACCAGCAATGCACGTGAAACTAAGAGTTTATGATTTGAAAAGTAGAATTCTGAAGCTAGACTTCCTGGATTTGAAACTAGGCTCTGACATTTATTAATTTTGTGATATTGGGAAAGTTTTAGAACATTAAAATTCCAGTTTTCTTAGTTTTAAAATGACTATGATAATGCTTATTGCATTGTTTGCATAGGGAATTAAATGGGACACTATGCAATGAATGTGACTAAAGATATTCCCATAATAATATTTCAGTTAATGTTAACGGGTGGAGCAAAAGTTAAGTTCTCAGTTGCTAACTGAAACATTAGCAGAGGAGAAAAACCTAGCTGTCTGCTCCCATAAACATTGCAGCTTATATTACCTTATGGGGCAGTTCTACGAGTTGGGGTTGCTATGAGTTGGAAAAGACTCAAAGGCAGATCACAGCAAAAATATTATTAAAGTTGGTGTCTTGGTGTTGTAAATGGTTAAGTGCTCAACTTTACTCGTAGGCTGGCAAGTTCTAATTTACCCAGAGGTGTCATGGGAGCTAGTCTTTGATGGAGCAGTTCAGTCAGGTTGTTTTAGCTGAGTAGCTACTATAGGGACCAGATGGCTCATAAAGCTTTTTATATTTACTCTCTGGCCTTTTATACAATAAAGTTGTCTATCTCTGGGTTATATTATAGTTGGACTTTAGGGTAGCACATTATTCTTCAGTGGAAGGAAAGGTCTAAGAAATTAAGGATCTAGATGAAGTGATATCTATAGTATTTTACAATATGTTTAATGTTATTAATTGCCTAGGTTAGCCATTTGCTAGTACCACATCTATTCATAATTTGTGAAATGGGATGATAAAGCATAATTACATCTGCCTGCTCATTAGGGGTATTTTAACTGAACAACATAAGATTGAAAAACAAAAAGACAAATGGCAATTATAGCATTACTCTGCATACAGCTAGAAATAGTCTGTCTTCCTTATTACAACTGGTGGCATACGCATTATAATGGCATTCCTGAAAATAATTGAATATAACAGCATGACAATAGACTCAGATTGCTGAAATTCATCTGACTGTTGACACTGGGCTAGTTACTAACCTCCTTGTGCCTCACCTTCCTAGTTTAAAATGGGATAATAGTGGCTACTCCATCAATCCTTTGTAAGATTAAGTGGCTTCTTATACATATAAAAACACATTGTGAGTTCTCAATCGATTTTAGCTATTATTATCAGAAGGGTTCAGTCCTTGGAGAAGAACATTATGCTCTGAAAAGTAAGGGGTCAGTGAGAAGGTGGAAGAACCTCAATGAGATGGATTGACACAGTGGTGGTAACAGTGGTCTCAAAGAGAGCTACAATTGTGACAATTGTGTAGGACCTGACAATGTTTTGTTGTACATGGGGTCGCTATGTGTCAGAAATGACTTAAAGCACCTAATAGTAAAAACAGCAATTATTTATTTATTTATTTTTAATGGTTTATTGTGAATTTATGTGATAGTTCACATGGGAGGACATCAGCTTCACACTGATCCCATCACACATCGTTTCATTGCCATGGTCACAATCCCCTCCATGTATCATCAACCAACCAAAAGGTACACCCCGCAAGTCTGCCCCCCTGTCGTCCGCACACCATCCCTCTCTCTCTCCAGGTCCAAAGTCTCCAGCCGCTCCATCTCCCCACGTCATTGTCTCTGTCTCCATCCCTGGCATCACTGCTTCCGTGGGTAGGGTTCTGTTCTCTGCTGTTCTCCTTCAATGGTCCCAGGGACCTCCGTTCCTAGACTGTAAGGTTAATCACTCCCCTCCCTTTGCCCCCAAATGTCCACCTTTACATTTCCAGCCCTTATAATTAGTCCTGATAACAATTATTAACAGCAATTATTTTTTATTCTTACTTGGATTATTGTTGATTGTTTGCCCTTCTGACAGCACTTGTGATGTAATGGGTTGAGCATTGGGCTGCTAACCACAAAGCTGGTGGTTCAAACCCACAAGCTGCTCCAAAGGAGAAAGATGAGGTTGTCTGTTTCCGTAAAGATTTATAGTCTTGTGATGGCACTTAATAAGAACAACAAAACCCTAAGGAGTCCTGCTGTGATGCTGTAGGATTAGATCTGGACTACTAACCACAAGACTGGTGGCTTAAACCCACCAGTCGCCCCTCGGTAACCCTCTGCAGGGTCACTATGAGTTGGAACCAACTTGACTGAGCTTAACAACAATAACACAACAAATGCTAAGGAACAGTTCTACTCTGTGCTAATTTATATAATACTGAAAGAAATGTTGTTGTTATTAAGTGACGTCAAGTTGGTTCTGACCCATAGTGACCCTGTATAGGGTTTCTAAGGAGTGCATAGCCTAGCTTAAGTTAGGTAAGTAGACAAACTGGAAAGAGCTGTAAACTTCTATAATAGAGAGTTCAAAGTAAAGAATGAATAATTGGCATTCCTTGATTCAGTTAAGACTGGAAGAAAAGTTATTGTTAGGTGCCATTGAATTGGTTCCCACTCAAAGTGACCTTATGTACAACAGAATTTGAACCCATTGCTGCTGCCATTGTGTCATTCCATCTTTTTTGGGAGGTCTTTGTCTTTGTCCCTGATCCTCCACTTTTCCAAGCATGATGTCTTTTTCCAGAGACTGGTCTCTCCTGATAACATGTATGAAGTATGAAAGATGAAGTCTTGCCATCCTGGCTACTACAGAGAATTCTGATGGTAATTCTTTCAGAACATGTTTGTTTGTTCTTTTGGCAGTCCCTGGTACTTTTAATCCTCTCCAATAACAAATTTCAAATGTATCAAGTCTTCTATTGTTGTTGTTGTTGTTAAGTACCATCGAGTCGGTTCCGAACCATAGCGACCCTGTACAGGGTTTCCGAGGGTGTAAATCTTTACGGGAGTAGAAAGCCTCATCTTTCTCCTGCGGAGTGGCTGGTAGTTTCGAACCGCTGACCTTAAGGTTCGCAGCCCGATTCATAACCACTACGCTACCAGAGTCTTCTATAGTCTTCCTTATTCATTGTCCAACTTTCACATGCATATGAGACATTGAAAATATGGCTTGAGTCAGTTGCCCATTAGTCCTCACTGGTATATTTACTCTTGAACACTGTAAAGAGGTCTTGTGCAGCAGATTTGCTTGATGCAATATGTCGTTTGATCTCTTAACTGCTGACTCCATGAGTACTGATTGTGGATCCAATCAAAATGAATTATTTGATAAGACATTCTTTTCTCAATTTATCATGAAGTTAGAATCCATTATCTCATAATATAGTGACATTTGCTTATTTTGTTAAAATTGTAAAAATTCTAAATACAAATATCCATATGGTTTGCAGTAAAATCCATCCATCTAAAGTCTTGATGACCTTTTTCTGTCTGTTCTCTCCACCCGTCAGCTGCCTGCCATAGGTAGTAATTTTAATTAGAATTTGGGGCATTCACCAGTGTTTCTTTATGTAAATACAAATATAAATTAGGTTTACACAAAACTCAGCATGTAATATACTTGTTTTTGTTTTGTTTCTTTTTGTTTATACTCAATACATTATTTTTCAGAGCTTTCCAATTTAATGTACAGAAAGCAGCTGGATGCTTTTCTATTGTTATTGTGCTATCAAACTGGTTCCAAATCATAATGACCCTGTATAGGCTTTCTGAGGAGCAGCTGGAGAGTTTGAATCACCTAACTTTTGGTTAGCAGTCCAGTACATATCCTACAGTACCACAAGTGAATATTGCTTTATAAATTAAGTAGCCCCTTACTAATGTCTTTGAATTGTTTTAATTTTTTTGCTAACTCAATCAAAGCCACAATGACTAATTTACACATTGATAATATGCCTAGAAGTTGGATTGGTGGGTCATTGAGTGAATGTAGGTATAATTTTGGTATAGATAGATTAACAATAACTTTATCCTCATGTTTTTAATTTTGAATTGCAATCAGTTAAAAGTATGAGAGTGAGTTTTGATCCATAGCCTTTCCAACACAGTTCATTGCTAAACCTTTGACTTTCCCCCCAATTTGATAAGTGAGGACTGGCATTTTGATATGGTTAATTTCCATGTTTCTTCTTATATGTGTGTAGATTGGGGACCATTTGTTTTTCTTTTCCTGTGAACTGCCTCTTCTTGTCTTTTGATCATTTTCTATTATATTGTTCCGCCTTTACTTCTTCTTCTTCTTTTTTTTTTTAAAGCATGGCTGTATTCCCCCTACTGCCATCAAGTAGATTCCAACTCATAGCGACCTTGTGTAGGGTTTCTAAGGTTATAAATCTTTACAGGAGCTGAAAGCCTCATGTTTCTCTCACTAAACAATGTATGTGCCTCAAGTTTATTATATAACAGGCTTTACACGGTTGGTTCTTAACTAAGGTTTGTACATAAATCAGATGTTTGGAACCTGGGAACTGCCTGTATTTTTACTTTCCTTGATATTATAGAAATTTATATACCGAAAAAAAATATTGAAGAAAGAAAAATAACTTTTCCCCATTGTGTGACGCTGTGGGCTAATGCACCAGACTGCAAAGCCATTTGAACTGCAAGGTTGGTGGTTCAAGCTCACCGGCATCTCCTTGGAAACTCTATAAAGGGTCGCTATGAGTCTGAACCAACTCGACGACACTTAACAACAACAACCATTCTAATTAAACATAGATTGTCCATAGTGGGACTCGACGGCACTTAACAACAACAACCATTCTAATTAAACATAGATTGTCCATAGTGGCACCATAATGAGCATGTGCTTTTTTACTCATTTTCCACTCTTCAAAATTATAATGTTGCTGTTGTTGTTGTTAAGTGCCATCAATTCGGTTCCGATTCACAGCGACCCTGTATAGGGTTTCTGAAGAGCTGTTGGTGAGTTTGAACTGCTGACATTGTGGTTCAAACCAACCTTGTGGTTGAGTGCTTATCCTACAGCGCCACACCAGGACTCTTATGTCATAATGGCACTTGTTAATACTACAAAATGTCATTCTGTGGCACACATTTTCCAATATTTGGTTTTAATGATTTCATACCCCTTTAAAATTTATTTATTCACTTCAAGGCTTTTAAGAAAATTTATTCACTTTAAGGCTATAAAGAAAATTGGCATGCTACCAATTTTTTTATTCTATTGATAGCCATAAATGAGATTACTTGATCAATTGATTTAAAAATTTTAATGTATACATATTGCCTGTCAAAAATTTAATAACATTGCATGCTTCCACTAGTTTACTTATCCATGTCTATGAACAAATTATTATAATTAAAAATATTTAGATGACTTTATAAGTGAAAGATGAGCTCTATTATCTTCCACATGAGTAAGACAAGGTTCAGAGAGCTTAGAAGATGTGCCTAGTGCATATAGCTAGCTAAAGGCAGCTCTATAACTGGACAGCAGGTCTCCTGATTCCCAGGGAAGAAATCTGACACACTTCCGCCTATATTAAAAATACCAAAGTTACAAAGACTGGACACGATTGTTTTGAAAAATTTAATGTAACTTTTTTTATTTTTTTATTTTTTTTAGTTTTTATTGTGAACTGAGTGATAGCTTACCGGGAGAACATCGACTTTACACAGTTGTTTCATTGCAATGATTACAATCTCCTCCTTGCATCATGATTCAACAGTATTTGTTTCCATTCCCTCCTGTTTTTAATTGTTCTTTTTTTGGGGGGTGCCAGGGATGTACAGAAAAACACTCAGGAATATATAATAATTTAAACAACCAAAGGGCACTTTCTGAAAGCCTGCCTCCTGGATGCCAGGACTCACTCCCTCTCTTTCCATGAGTTCAGAGTCCTCAGCTGCTCCCTCTCTCGATGTCCTCATCTCTGCTTCCAACTCTGGTGCCCCTGCTTCTCTGCATAGGGTCCCACATTCCGCTTGTGTTCTTCTCTCTTGATGGTCCTTGGGTCTTCTGTTTCTGGACTGTAAGATTAACTACTCACCCATTTTTATTACAAAGCTTCTACCTTTATAGTTGTGACAGTTGCAATTAATCATGATAACAACTACTCACTATTGAATCATAAGAATCTTATCCACATTTCTTTTCACCAGACTGGTTTAGACAAGATGAAAACTATTCAGTGGGGAGTCTACCTTTCCCTGCAAATTCTTAAACTAAACTCCCTTATGAAAACTTGTAAGCCAGTCACTTCATGCCTTTATCAATCCCTCATTTTAGGTAGTCATCCCTATCTATCCTGTATACAGAGGGGATAGCATTAATACTTGATGTGAAGGCTGCTTCCCTCTCACTTGGCATTTTAAGCTACTACATTCATAAGTATAGGTCAAGTTCATCAAATTGTAGCAATTTACACTTGTTTCCTTTATTAAAAAAAAAAATTTATCTTCCTTTAATCAAGTTCTGATCATCAAGTCATAGAATTTAGGTCAAATGGGTACTATCTGCAAGTTTTGGTGTTCTTGTGTATCTCCCCTCACTTCATATCAGCTTGATGTTTCACTCTCAGTTCTAGCCGTCTGTGGCTGTGTCATGGGCTCAGGAGTCCTTAGGTCTTACCACACTTAAGACCAACGAGCTCTTCCTCTCCTTTCTCTCATCTCCAAGTCAACAGGAGTCTATGGAATGTGGTTGAACTCAGCCCATTGCTTCATTGCTACTTTCCCCCTCTTCCACTCACCAGTAGACCAAAGTGGTCACCAGAAAGCTTGCATGCCTGCTCATGTGTTACCTTTGAGTTTCAGTCTTGTGGGGGAGGAGGGGTGTTTGTCCTGAAAGAACTTGATTGCTTGCTTTCATGGCTGCCTGGCAAACAACTTGCTTGTTCTTGTAGCAAAAAACTAATTGTACTGCCATTTTTGTTTGGATTTTTCCCGCTGATCTTTCTTTGAAGATGTATCTTCTGTTGTTCTAGTTGTTCCAGGCTAGTGTGCTTGTCTTTTCTAGTAGGAATTTCCAGCCTCAGAAGGTTTTGGATGGGACTCATGATTCCACTTAAAAGTCCTATATACTGCAAAGGCTTTGCAAGAGGCCTATTTCACTGGTAAAGTTCTAGAACCCCTTTTAGGTATTCCAATTCCAGAAGGTTTACAAGCTTTCCGTAATCATGTTTCCCAACATTCCTTTCTATCCCACTCAAGTGTCTATTTTACAATAGTAGGCAAGAGAAACCAATATTCATAAGACAGTCAAGCGTCTTAATATTATTTCCCCTCTTCAAACTATGCTTCCATCTCTGTATCACAGCCCTGTTGTTCCAAAGTTGAGCATACATCACTATTTACCTCTGTCCTATTTAGTCCATGGAAACCTGGCTCAGTGTTTCATTATCTACCTTGTTCTTCCACCCCTCCCCTTTTTGTGTATTGCCCTCCCCAACACCTGCACTATGATATGTCTACCCATTAGCCTGTGCTCTACCATCCCCTCCCTCCACTTTCCCAACCCCCTCATCCCACCCCCACCAGTAACCAACAAAGACTTTTTTTTCCCCCTTTTAGTATGGGTATCTTTTCTTAAAGCTTTTACAATAATAAACTTATGCAATATTTGTTCTTGTGTGATTGACTAATTTCACTCAGCTTAATGTCCTCAGGGTTCATCTATGTTGTGTGATGGTTTGCAGCTTCCTTGTTATTCTTCAAGGTAGCATAATATTGCATTGTATGTATGTATCACAGTTTGTTTATCCGTTCTTCCACTGATGGACACTTAGGCTGTCTCCATCTTTTTTGTTATTGTGAATAGTGCTGCTATGAACTTTAGTGTGCATGTATCTACTCATGTTATGGCTCTTATTTCTTGTGGCTATATACCAAGTGGAGGAATTGCTAGATCATAAGGTTATTCTATTTCCAATCTTCTGAGAAATCACCATACTGTTTTCCAGAGTGGTGGGACCATTTTGCATTCCCACCAGGAATGTAGGAGGGTCCCAGTCTCTCCACATCCTCTTCAGGATTTATTGTCCTCTGCTTTTTTGAACTTTGCTGTTATTGCTGGTGTGAGATGTTATCTCATGGTTGTTTTGATTTGCATCTCTTTAATGTGTAGTGAGGAGTCCTGGTGTGGCGCTATGGGTTAATGAGCCAGGCTGCAAAGCCGTTTGAACTATAACTATAAGGTCAGCAGTTCAAGCTTACCACCTGCTCCTCGGAAACCCTATGCAGGGTTGGAACCAACTCGATGGCACTTAATAACAACAATGGGTAGCGTAGTGGTTACGAATCGGGCTGCGAACCACAAGGTCAGGAGTTCAAAACTACCAGCTGTTCCACGGGAGAAAGATGAGGTTTTCTGCTCCCGTAAAGATTTACAGCCTTGGAAACTCTGTACAGGGTCGCTATGAGTCAGAATCGACTCCATGACATGTAACAACAACAACAAATATGCTATATGTAGAAAGTAAATATTTACTGAATGGATTGCTCCATAACTATTAGCAATTAAGTATGATTTTCTATGACAGGAAATAAAAATGTTAGTCAAATGTTCAATATTGGCTTGGGACCAGTAAAGGTAATTTAAAACTTAAGGGCTCTAATACAGTGTACACACAGATTACTAAACATTGAGAAAATTACACAAACAAAAGAAAACAAAATAGATGGTTGGGACATCCTAAATATTAGAAACTTGTGTGAATCAAAGGATATCACCGAAAAAATGAAAAGGAAGCCCACAGAACGGGAAAAAATCTTTTGCAATGACATATCATACAAGGG
>NW_006408576.1:13292775-13297539 GCF_000296735.1 Chrysochloris asiatica
CACCTTAGTCCTCAAGCTGACATCTTTGCTCTTCAACACTTTAAAATGGTCTTGTGCAGCAGATTTGCCTAATGCAATACGTCATTTGATTTCTTGAGCAACAACATTATGTGCCATTATAGTGACTTATGTTTTACTGTGATGCTGGAATTTATGCTACTGGTATTTTAAATACCAGCAGAGTCATGCATCATGGACAAGTTATAGGAGAACTTCCAGACTAAGAGTAGGATGAAAGAGAGGCAGATCACTTTTGAATGGTTAGCCACTGAAAACTTTATGAATGATAGTGGAACATTGTCTGGTATAGTGCTAGAAGATGAGTCCCTAATATTTGAAAACATTTAAAATACTACTGAGAAAGAACTGCCTATTCAAAGTAGAGTTTAACTTACTGATATGGATGGAATTAAGCTTTCAAGAATTTCATTTGCTGATAAGAGTAACTCAAAATGAGAAGGAAAAGCAGCAAACATACATTAATATTCAGAAAATGGGATACACGAAATAGGTATCTAGGAAAACTGGAAGCTGTCAAAAATGAAATGGAACACAAAAAAGATTGATATCCTAGACATTAACAAGTTGAAATGGACTGATATTGGCCATTTTGAAACTGCCAATCATGGTTTACTATACTGGAAACGACAAATTCAAGAGGAGTGATGTCACATTCACTGTAAAAGCAAAATTTCAAGATTTATCTTGAAGTACAGAGTTGTCTGTGATAAGATAATATCTACAAGTCTACAAGGAAGACCAATTAATGCCAAAATTATTCAAATTTACACACTAACTACTAAAGCCAGTGTTGATGAAATTGAATAATTATATCTTCCTCCATCTGAAATTGATCTAAAATGCAATCAAGATGAACTGATAATTATTGGTGTTTGGAGTGGAGAAATTAGAAACAAAGCGGAAAGATCCATAATAGGAAAATATGGCCTTGGTGATACAAGTGATCCTGGAGGTTACATAATAGAGTTTTACAAAACTACTGACTTATTCATTGCAAATATGTTTTTGTTTCAAAACATAAAAGGCAACTATACAAATGGACATCACAAGATGGAATACACAGGATTCAAGTTGACAACATCTGTGGAAAGAGACAGTGGAGAAGCTCAATTCCAAGACCAGAGATCAACTGTGCAACAGACCACAAATTGCTCATATGCAAGTTCAGGCTGAAGCTGAAGAAAATTAAAACAAGTCCATGAGAGCCAAAATATGACCTTGAACATATCCCACATGAATTTATAGACCATTTCAAGAATAGAGTTTATGCATTAGACATTAATGACCAAAGATTAAAAGAGTTGTGGGATGACTCCAAGAACATATATGAAGAAAGCAAAAGGTCATCAAAAATATAGGAAGGAAAGAAAAGACCAAAGAGGATGCCTGAAGAGACTCTGAAATTTGTTCGTGAGCATAGAGAAGCTAAATCAAAGGAAAGAAAGGAGGAATTAAAAGAGCTGAACAGAGAAGGTGACGTATAATGAAATGTGCAAATAACTGGAGTTAGACACCAAAAGGTAATAACAATCTCAGTAGTTCTCAAGCTGAAAGAACAGAAGGAAAAAAAAAAAAAATTCAGTCCACAGCTTGCAAAGGGCAAAACATTGAATGACTCTGAAAGACATCAAAAGATGGAATGAACACACAGAGTTACTATACCAAAATTCACTGGTCAATGTTCAGTTGTCTCAAGAGATATCATATGTTCAAGAACCGATGGTATTGAAGGAAGAAGTCCAAGTGATACTGAAGGCACTGCCAAAATGAAAAGCTTCAGGATCTGATGGAATACACACTGAAATGTTCCAAAACACTGATGCAGCACTGAAGGTACTCAATCGTCTTTGTCAAGAAATGTGGAAGACAGCTGCCTGGCCAACTGATTGGAAGAGTCCAAATTTGTATTGATTCCTAGAGGTGACCAACCTAAAACGGAAATTATCAAACAATAACATTAATATCATATGTTAATAAAATTATGCTGAAAATAATTCAAAACTGATTGCAGCAGTACATCAACAGGGAACTGCCAGAAATTCATGCGAGATTCAGAAGAGGTCTTGCAATGAAGGATATCATTGCTGACTTCAGATGGATCGTGGCTGAAAACAGAGAATACTAGAAAGATGTTTACTTGTGCTTTGTTGACTATATGAAGAGATACAATTGTGTGGGTCATAACAAACTATGGATAACATTCCCAATAATTGATATTACAAAACACATCATTGCACTCATGAGAAACTATTACATAGACCAAAAGGCAATTTTTTAGAACAGAAGAAAGGGATCAAAATCAGGAAAGATGTGCTTCAGGGTTGTATCTTTTCACTCTATGTATTCAGTGTGTTTGCGAAGCAAATATTCTGAGAAATTGTATTACATGAAGAAGAACACTGCATCACTATTGGAGGAAGAGTCATTAACAACCTTTAGATATGCAGATGACATGACTACTTGCTGAAAGTGAAAAGGATTTGATACTTTTGATGACCATCAAAGACTACAGTCTTCAGTATGAATTATATTTCAATGTAAAGAAAACAAAAATCCTCACAACTGGACTAATAAATCACATCATGATAGACAGAGACAAGAATGAAATTGTCAAAGTTTCTTGAATATACAATCAATGATCATGGAAGAAACCATGAAGAAATCAAATGATGTATATTGCATTTGCCACACCTGCTTCAAAATACCTCTTTAAAGAGTTCAATATAACAGATGTCATTATGAGGACTAAGGCTTACATTACCTAAGCCATAGTATTTTCAATCACCACATATTCGTATGATGGTTAAATACTGAATCGAAAGACCTTAGAAGAATCAATGCATTTAAAATATGGTGTTGGTGAAGAATATTGAAAGTACAGTGGACTTCCAGAAGAACAAATTAATCTGTCTTGGAAGAAATGCAGCCAGGATCCTCATTGGAAATAAGGATGATAAGATTTCATCTCTCGTACTTTGAATATAGTGCCTCGAGGAACCAGTTCCTGAGCAGGGCATCATACTTACAAAAGTGAGGGTAGAAAAAAATGGGAAGACCCTCAACAAGATGGTTTGGCACAGTGGCAGCAACTGTATGTTCAAACATAGTAACTATTGTGAAGATGGCACAGAATAATGTTTCATAATGATGTGCTTAGGGTCGCTAGGAGTCCAAACTTGAAGGCACGTAACAACAACAACTACTACTATGTGCTTGGTACTTGTAAGTTCTTGTAATACAATAATAAAAAAAAAATAATAATAACACTAACAACCAGCATAGAGTGTATATTAGAAAAAGAGACATGAAATAAACAATATAAATAAATTTAACAATAGACAGTGATACGTGGCAAAGATTAACATACAGCAGAGAAGAGAATAAGAACTATTGAGTGGGAGTGGTCCAGAACATTGGATTTAATAAGGCATCTTTGGGGTCTCACTGGAAGTTTTCAAATGGGTAGAGGCCCTGATGAAATAGTGTCATTGGCAGTTATACAGTTGACTGTAGTATTCAGAGCAAAAGCTCTCACAACCTCTTAATAACTCCCCATCATATTTACATTTGGGGTAAGCAGATCAAGAAAAAAGAGCAGACTTTGTTGCTAGCAGCTTTAGGGTGTCTGTAGTGTTACATAGCTTTGAAGAACAAGGAGCTATCTCTTCTTAAATGTCAGGAAACTCATAAATGATTCCTTTTGTGTTAGCAGCCTGTGAAAATTTGTGAATTAGGAAATCATTTGTTAGACGTAGTTTTTTTTTCCTTCCATTTTTTTTTTTTTTTGGTTGGTATAATTCTATACTAATAATTCTCAGTTGGCCAAAGGGATTTACATCCTTAAGAGTACACAGTCCCTTTAGACCCATTATCACACCAGCAACTGTGACTGTGTGCTTTTCTAAAATCAGACTTTTGCCTTTGCTCCATATGTGATCTCCGTTATCAGTTGTTCCAAACACTGGACCACCTTACAAAGGCTCTAAGTGTTAAAACCCAAATTTTAACGTTAAACTGGAAATCGTTAACTTTGTATATTTGTATTATTAAGGGTATTCCCAGAAGAGGTTCTTCCTATCTTGAAAAAGTCTTGCAAAGTTGTTGATGTTTTCTTGAGAATAATTTGAAGTTCACTTTTTTGTTTCCCTTCAGGAAAGATTGCATCAGTTTATTTGATTACCTTCAATTCCTTTGAGACCCAGCACTGAACAAAGCTTAATGTTCAGGAAACATATTAATTGCTTCTGCAGTGTGAGCACTGATTCTTTTCATTTTTGAACTTTTCTCTTCTTTTTGTGAATATTGTCTTTAAATTGTAGTTCTATTTCTGTTCTTGTGAGGATCATTATCACCATGTCAGAAATAATTTTGGGTAAGTTTTGTGGTATCTTTATATATAGCAGCATTTGCAATAAGATCTAGTTAAGGAATACAGGAGAAGAATTGATGCATTTGAATTATGGTGTTTGTGAAGAATATTTAAAAGTACCATGGACAGCCAGAACAACAACAACAAAAAAATGTGTCCTAGAAGGACAGCCAGAAAGGTCTTTAGAAGCAAGGATGGTAATAATTCATCATATGTACTTTGAACACATATCAAGAGGAACCAGTTCCTGGAAAGGACATTATGCTTGGGAAAGTAGGGGGTCAGTGAAAAAATGAGATGGATTGACACAGTGGCTGGAAGAGTGGGCTTAAATATAACAATTGTGAGGATGGTGCAAAACAAGGCAGTGTTTC
>NW_006408576.1:13298019-13311415 GCF_000296735.1 Chrysochloris asiatica
ATTTTTCTTCTGTGAATGGTATGAAAACTTGCAGTAAAAGCTGAGCACTTTAACCACTATGCCACTGAAAAATAAAGGTATTGGTGCACCCAAAATTATTTTCTGATTATATAATAGAATATGAGTCCTAATATAGTGGGAAATGGGATGAGAAATGTGGCTTCACACATGTGGCTAAATAAGTTGGAAAGAAAATTTCTTCCTAAGTGGGCAGAACAGAACTGCATTGTTTTGTCCTTGACTTATCCCAGCACTGACTCCTCTTGACTCGTAGTTTTAGTTAAGCCCCTTAACCTTTGTCTTTAGTTTTGTACTAAGACATCCAGCCTTCCTCACAGAGAATTGTTATGTGCCGTGGAGTTGGTTCCAACTCATAGTGATCCTGTGCAGGGTTTCCGAGGCTGTAAACCTTTAGGAGGTATAAATGAAATATCATTATTTATTTCTTTAAGTTATTAAAACATCTGGTATCTGGCATTGGCTTCAGGGGAAGTCAGAGAAGACTTTTTGTCTGATTATGATTCAATCTTCTCATCAGAGAAGTTGAGTACTAGATTGATTTCTACATCTTAACAAGTTAAGTAGTCTATTATTGCCATTTAAGCTGGAGGGTTATTTTGCTGGAGGACTTACTGTGTTGAAACAGATTCTCTGGTGTGGAAAGCTAAGAAAGCAAAAATAAATAAATAAATACATTGGTGGGGTTTCCCTCACAGGGTGGTCTCTTTATAGTATTTCTGAAGAGGGAACAGCCCAATTAGTAATCACAATTTTGCAGGCAATGAATAAGACTAGAAGGGTGGTGGGTGTATTATTGTTAGTGAATGAACCTTTCCAAGCTCCACCAAAAGCTTCTGCATCACCATAATGCAATCATAATGCATAAATGCTAGGTAGGCTGTGAGAATACTAGGTATATTTAATACATCAAAAGAAAACTATGAGACTTGGTTAGAATAGTGGATTTCCCACTTGTTACTTTGAAACATTGGGCAGTTCCTATATATTCTTTAAGCTCACGTCTTCATCTGTTAAATGAAGATAATCCTGCTGGGCTTTGTAATTGTGTAGTATTGATTGGATGAACTGCACAGTGTGTAGTGGGATACTGTACAGATGCTAGAAACCATTGCAGCCAATCATAAGATGTTATTCAGCATAAGATTACAAGATGCTATTTATCATTATATCATCAGAAATATGTCTAGTGGTGTTGTTGTTAAGTGCCATTGAGTCAGTTCTGACTCATAGCAACCTTGTATAGGATTCCCGAGCAGCATTTGGTGGTTTTGAACTGCTGACCTTATGGTTTGCAGTCCAGTGCTGATCCTACAGCACCACACCAGGAGTTCTGGGGCTCCCCTGCATTTTACCAATGGCAGGGAGAATGTGACAGTATCACATTCGTTTGGCTCTTCAGTTACTGGAGAAGAGGAATTGTCCTTTTCACCCTAAGGAAGCCAGAATTGCCTGATTGAAACTCATATTTGTATATACTAGTTAACTAGGCAGTAAAGTAAACACATATTTTCCCATTGAATAGGTCTTTTCGTTCATGGCTCTTATATTCTTCTGTATATAGCTAATCAATAATAAGGATGTACATAGCTAGTTTGTCAGAATGTCACTGTAGGATAAGCACTGACTGAAAGATCAGCAGTTCAAACCCACCAGCCACTCCTTGATAAGCCTACAAAGGGTCACTGTGAGTCAGAACTGACTTGACAGCATTTAACAGCAATAATAAAAATCCATAAGGGGAGTGAATGTGGAGTGATGGGAGTGGTAACAGTGAGGGGTACTGGTTGTTTTGTATAGGTGACAGGTGACTGAAAGAAAGTAGGAGATTCAATGGCTCATAGACCAGGATCCCTGGTGTGGTCCCATCGGATAAGCACTCAACTTCAAGGTCAGTTTGAACTGCAAGGCCGGTGGTTCAAACTCACCAGCCACTCCTTGGAAACACTATATACATGGTTGCTATGAGTTGGAAACGACTCTATTGCACTTAACAACAACAACAACAGGCAATGCAGTTTGGAACACAAGCATCACATTGCTGAAGTGACATGTGATTCTTTAGGCTTGTTGCACATATTTGCCAAATTGGGAGTCCTTTCAATCTGTCTCAGATCTTGATTACATTGTGGAAATTGTTCAAGCCTCCTGGAATAGAATTCAGCAGATTTTGCCCATCTCATGGCACAGATGGTCATAATTAATTTGTAATTAAGATGTTGTTGTTAGTTGCCATCCAGCAGACCCTAACTCATAGACAACCCATTAAAATAGAGTAAAACATTGGTGTATTTGAATGGATTGTTGTGTCCACTGTGTATTTCGAGTGCCTTAAGTTCCCTGGGTGGCCTGATTTGTTTATGCTAGACTACGAACCAAATAATCTGAGAAGTAGGATTATATGAAGAAGAACATGGCATCAGGATTAGAGGAAGAATCATTTAAAAACTGTCATGTGCAGATGATACAACCTTGTTTGTTTAAAGTGAAGAGGACTTAAAAGACTTCCTGATGAAGATCAAAGATGAGAGTCTTCAATATGAGTTGCACCTAATGTAAAGAAACAAAAATCCTTATGACTGGACCGATAAATAACATCATGATGAATAGAGAAAAGATTGAAGTTGTCCAAGACTTCATTTTGCTTAAATCTACATTCAACATTCATGGAAGCAGCAGTCAAGAAATCTAATGATGTATTATATTAAACAAATCTGCTGCACAAGACCTCTTTAAAGTGTATAAGAGCAAGGATTTCAGTTTGAGGACTAAGGTACACCTGACCCCAGTAATGATAATGATATTTTCAGTACGCTCATATGCATATGAAAGTTGGACAATGAATAAAGATTACCATAGAAGAACTGAGGCATTTGAGTCATGGTGTGGGAGAAGAATATTCAAAGTACTATGGACTGCCTGAAGAACAGACAAATCTGTGTTGGAAGAAGTGCAGCTGGAATGTTCTAGAAATCAGTATGGTGAGACTTTGTCTCTTATACTTCGGACATGTTATCAGGAGGAGAACATCATGCTTGATAAAGTGGAGGACCAGCAAAAAAAAAGGCAAACCCCCAACGAGATGGATTAGCACAGTGGCAGCAGCAATGGGCTCAAGTGTAAAAACAATTTTGTAGATGGTGCAGGATCAGGCAGTGTTTTGTTCTGCTGTGCATAGGGTTGCTAGGAGTTGCAACTGACTTAATGGTCCCTAACAACAACAACAATAGACTACTAACCTATAAAGGAGCTCTGGTAGCATAGTGGTTATGAATCAGGTTGCAAATCTCACAGTCAGCAGTTTGAAACTACCAGCTGTTCCATGGGAGACAGATGAGGCTTTCTGCTCCCATAAAGAGTTACAGCCTCGGAAACTCTGTACAGGGTCGTTATGAGTCAGAACCGACTCCACGGCACATAACAACAACAACTAGCCAATAAGTAGGAAGGTCAAACCCACTCAGTGGAGCATGGTTTACTTGGCTATAATACATAAGGTCCCATAAGTTGTAATTGACTTGATGCCGTAATTTTTTTTCTTTTCCTTTCCTCCAGCCTTCAGGGCTCTTCTTCCAGCACTGTATCAGGAAATATTCTCTGTGGTCTTTGAAATTTCATTGACTAATTTTAAGAAGTTAACCACAAATCTTTCTTCCTACTCTTAGTTTATATTTTCTACTGAAACTTACTCACCACGGTGACCCTCTTGGCATTTGTAATAATGGTGACGTAGCTTCCAGAATCATAGCAGTATACATATAACCACCACTGTGTGATATTCTGACAGAGGGATAAAAGTTAGCTCTGATTATATACAAAGACGTAGATGAGAAGATGGAGATGATACCAGAAAACTATTCATCATAGAAGTACTCCATTTTCTAGTCCCTGACAGTCACTCCTGTCCTAAACTTAAGTTTTGCTTTGTCTCTCCCATGCTTGTGTGGAGAGATGTCAGGTGCCACTTCTCCCAAATTTGAAGACAAAGAGGAATGCAGTTTTTTGCATTTTTTGGTTCCCAATGTAAGCTAATTGGAATATTCCTAAGGGGAATTCTTGTTGTTGTTAAATGCCATGCAGTTGGTTCCAACCCAATGACTTTGTTTAGAGTTTCTGAGATGGCAAATTTGCAGAACAGAAAGCTTCATCCTTCTTTCTTGGTACAGCTGATGGGTTTGAACCACCAACCTTGTGTTTTTGCAGTCCAGTGCTTTTCCTACAGAGCCACCATGCTTCCAGAAAAGAAATTGAAAGTCTCCTGTTTTCTTTCCTGTAAGAAGTCCCCAATAAGCTAAGCATGGACCCTATAAGATTTTTAGAATAAATCCTTATGAACCTATGAGTCTCAATGAACTGGAGTCTTAGGAATGAGAAAAGGCAGAGTTGTTATTTATAGTCAGCATCAGACCTCCTGCCTTCATAAATCAGTCACTTTATATGGAGTCAGTGAGAAATGGGAGCCAAACCTCTACCTCTTAAATTTTGATTTCTTTCTCTTCATTATTTTTAACATTAAAAGAATATATAGAGCTGTTATTATTACACAGATCTTAACTGGCATTTTCAGGTTGAGGGCCACTCAAATCCTTGCTTTCATCCTGACCTCTAGCCCATCTCACAGAGACTGTCCAGGGGGCATTTCCTGATCGTATGTGAGGTTTGCTCAGGAATTCTACTTCTGGGTCTCCTACACATGGATCAAGTTTGCAGTTAAAAACAGGAGTCAAGCAAACATATTCTATGAAGGGTCAGAGAGTAAATATTTTAAGATTTGCCGATCGACATTTCTTTATTTGTTTGTATTTTGTTGTTCATTTTGTAATTTTAAAAATGTGAAAACTATTCTAAGTTTAAGGGTTGCACAAAAACCACAATACAACACAGCAAACAAACAAACAAACAAAAATAGGCCTGACCTGTAGTCCATAGTTCATCAAGCCCTGTTATAAAGCTTTAAGGATTTATATCAGGCTTAGTAGCTGCTTTGCTTTCCAGCAGGTAACATATAATTTGTCTACAGAAAAGGATAGACTGAGGCTCAGGGCAATTCCTCTATATTGTCAAACTCATCTTGGTATATAGGGGTGACACTCTTGGTAACATTCCAAGACCTGCTATTACCTTAGACTTCTCAGTAATGGTAACTTTATATCTACTTAGGTCAAAAGCCTTGGGTTTACTTAACTCCTTCTTTCTTTTACATCCATATCCACACTATCATTACTTCCTAGATACTTGTCTTTCAAAATATAGGAACTATATGATCGTTTCTTTGTTCCCATGCCAGACAAAACAATTTGTTATGGATTAAATTGTTTCCCCTTCAACATGTGTCTAGGAATCCCAACTCCTACACCTGTGGATGTAATCCTGTTTGGATGTATGGTTTTCTTTCTTTGTTAGTCAGATCAGCCCTGAGTAGGGTGGGTTCTAGATTGAATAACTTTTCATAAAATGAGCTGGTTAGATATGGAGATATGGCACATGTTGAGGAAATGCCTTACCATTGTGCTTCCAGGGTTCCTTTGAGTATAAGGCACTGTTAGTACCTACTCCCCTTCCTGAACAGCCTGCCTCCTTTTTCTTGCTTCATTTTCCCACTTATACTTGACAAGCTTTTTGCATATTTTACTTATTTATTTTATTTATTTCCTGTCTCCCACTAGAATGCAGGAGTCCTGATGTGGCACTGTGTGTTAATGCACTGGACTGCAAGTTCAGTTTGAACTGCAAAGTCGGTGGTTCAAACTCATCAGTTTCTCCTTAGAAACTTTATACAGGGTCGCTATAGGTCAGAACTGACTTGCTGGCTCTTAACAACAACAAGAATGTAAGTTCCTTGAGGACTGGTATGTTTATTTGTTCTAGCTCACTGTTTTATGTCTATTAAGTAGGACAGTTCCTGGAATATAATAAGTACTCAAGCATGTGTGTAATTAATCATTTGAAGGAGATCTCTGCATGTTGCAATAGCATGTGTGAATCCAGTACAATTTTCAGTAGAATTTATTTATCCCAACAGCATTGATATCATGCACTCATGCATTATTTGTAAATTAAGAGTATACATGTACACCAGTTTTTAGTTTCTCAGTTATATGGGTCCTTAACATTCCCCATCTTTGAAACTTAAGTTTGTCATGACATGCAAGGGAGCAACTATAATCTAGATTCTGAAGTCGGGATTAGTTTGTCCTTTTCCTTTATTCCAAATTTCGCAATGAGGCCTATTATATCCCACCAGACTGTCAGTTTGTTCCTGTGTTTTCAGAGTTCCCATTTCTCACCTGTTCCATACCTAGTGATCAAAAAGCAAAGACAAATCCACATAAAACTGACATAAAATATTTAGAATTTACAATATTAGTGAAATAGGGAATTTTATCTGCTTATTGTTGTTGTTGTTAAGTGCCGTCGAGTCAGTTCCGACCCATAGCGACCCTGCACAGGATTTCCAAGGCTGTAAATCTTTATGGACGCAGAAAGCCTCATCTTTCTCTCACGGAGCAGCTGGTAGTTTCAAACTGCTGACCTGTGGCTCTCAGCCCGATTCATAACCACTACGCTACCAGAGCTCCTTGATCTACTTGTTAGGAAGCCTTAATTTTCTTGGAGTCAGTCAAATAAGTTAAGTAGCAGAATAATATTAAGAAAAGTGTGATTCCATAGCCCTCCCCCTTATCTCTGGAGTCCTGGTGTGGCACTGTGGGTTAATTCTCTGGACTGCAAAGATGGTTTAAACAGCAAGGTTGATGTTTCAAACTAACCAGCTGCCCCTCAGAAACCCTATATAGGTCACTATGGGTCAGAACTGGCTCGATGGCACTTAACAACAATACCCCTTATCTCTAGCTTCCTGGACTGGAGGAACATGGTGGATATGGCAGGGCCATGAGCAGAGATCTAACAGGTCAGGTATTTGGGGCCCTCCTCCTCCATCCATCTGCGTTGAGTCTTCCGCAACCTTTCTTTGTGCAGTGCATCCTTGACATTCCTCAAAGTTTCCTTGTTTTTGTTTAGTTTTATGTGTTTTTTTTTTGTTTTTTGTTTTTTTTTTGCTGTCTTTTATATCCCTTCTTCTTTACAAAGGCAAGTGTTTTAACTGGAGCAGAATAGTCTCCTATTATATTTTTTATCAGACAATGCTCTTTGTGGGTGGCTGGCTGCTCTGTCCTTGGTGGCTATTGTAATCTCCTGTGTAGAACAAACAGTGTTTAGAGCATTACAAAAATCTAATGCCAGTTTGTGAAATGGGTAATAATGAATCAATGGAAGGATTGTTGTCGTTGTTGTTAAGTGCCGTTGAGTCTGTTCTGACTCATCTAGATCTTGTATTTGGTTTCTAAGGATTAATTGGTGGATTTCTACTATTGGACTTGTGGTTAACAGTTCAGTATTTATCCTGCAGCATCCCACCAGAACTCCAAATGGAAGGATTGGTGGTGGTGGTTGTGTGCCATCAAGTCAGTCCAACTCATTAACAACTCTGCATAGTATTTCTGAGGCTGTAAATCTTTACAGTAGCAGAAAACCTCATCTTTCTTCCACCCAGCCTCTGGTGAATTTGAACTGCTGACCTTGAGGTGAGCAGTCTAATGTGTAATCCATTACCTTATCAGGGCTTGTTAAATGGAAGGATTTGTTGTTAAGTGCCGTCAAGTTGGTTCTGACATGTAGCAATCCTATATAGGGTTTCCAAGGAGCATCTGGTGAGTTTGAACTGCTAATGTTGTAGTCCAAACCGACTTTGCAGTCCAGTGCGATATCCCACAACTCCACACCCAGATTGTTGTTGTTGTTGTTGTTGTTAAATGCCTTAGAGTCAGTTCCAATTCATAGCAACCCTGCATAGGGTTTCCAAGAAGTGGATGGTGAGTTAGAACTGCCCACACCAGAATTGTTGTTGTTGTTAAATGCCATTGAGTCAGTTCTGACCCATAGCGACCCTGTATAGGGTTTCCAAGGAGCAGTTGGTGAGCTTGAACCACCAATATTGCAGTTCAAATGGCTTTGCAGTCTGACGCATTAACCCACAGCACGACACCAGGACCAGAATTAGAGAGGTGCAAATATAGAACTATGAATGGGAGAAGTACCTTTTAGGGTGAAATTGTGTGTGAGTTCTTAGAAAGGAGGGAGTCCCTGGGTGGTGCAAATGGTGAATGAGCTTCACTGCTAGCCAGATGTTTGGAGGTTTGAGTCCATCCAGAGGTCCTTCAAAAGAAAGACCTGACACTGTGCTTCAGAAAAGTGGGCCACTGAAAACTTCGTAGAGCACAGTTTGACTCTGACGGTGACACACAGTTCACCATAAGCCGGATGGAAACTTCCTTTTTTTCTTCGAAAAGAGAGGATGCTGAATTATTTAGATGATTTAATGGACAGAACAAAATTCAGAACAATGGGTTTATCATTTATTGTGAGACTAATTGTATTAAGCTTTCATGGATTTTCCTATGTGGAAGGACTTCCTTCCTTTGCCACTGCAGTCATGAAAATGAAGGCTTTCACTGATGAGTTAAGCTGTATGTTTTTAGGTGAGAATAACGAGTAAGGGCTTCACAAGCCTTCAGAAAAAAAAAAGTAACTGCTGAGAGGAAACCTGGGAACCTCTTTTCTGGACAACTTAATTGTGATGAAGCATTGGTCCATGAAGGTAAAGTAATAGCCCTCCATGCCACAGAGTCATGCAGTGGTGCAGTAAAGCTAAGATTGTTGTTGTTGTTGTTAAGAGCTGTTGAAGCTGTCTGACCAATAGCAACCCTGTATAGGGTTTCCAAGGAGCAGCTGGTGGGTTTGAACAGCCGACCTTGATCTCAGTCCAGTTCTGATCTTACAGCGCCACATCAGGAGTTCAGATCTAAGATTGTTGTTGTTATTAAGTGCTGTTGAGTCAGTTCTGACTCATATTGACTCTGCCTAGGGTTTCCGAGGTGCAGCTGGTGAGCTTGAACCACTGACCTTGCAATTCAAACTGACCTTGTAATCCAGAGCATTAACAAGCAGCACCACACCAGGACTCCAGATTAGAACTCAGGTTTTCTGAATTATCACAGAGGACTATTTCTATTCTACTTCCTGCTCCCTACCCCATTACATCTTATTCCATTACGTTAAGAGTTGACAAGCTCCAAGCCCAGAAATTTCCCAGGCTTATTGTCCCAGCAACAAGGTTTCCATTTGATGCCCTGAAGGAAATAGTAGTTGTGAGGAGCCAAAGGCATGTTCCCAAACCACTCTTGCCATCAACCAGTACTGACATAAAGAAGCAGAACACTGCAGATGGCAGCATAAACCAGTCTCCCCTGCTCCACAAATTGTCCTTTGTTTGAGAGAGTGTGATCAATATGATTCAAAGCAGAGGACCAGAGTGGCACACTGCAATTTAAGCTTTATCATGCCTGTCAATATAGTCTCCTACTCATTTCCATTTATTTATTTATCTGAAAAACAAAAGAGGATATGACTAATTATGTCAGAAGAAAGGTTTGGCAAGGATACATAAAAGGTTGTTCATTAGCAGATATACAAAGAAGTCATGCTGAATGCAGTGTGGTTAGGAGTTTGCTTTTAGCAAATCCCTAAGCAAATTAAGTGAGCACATTATCTCTAAAAAAGAAGGATGATACTAAGATACCTTTCCCTTTCAAAACTGATGATTTTATGTCTGGTTTCAGAGCACTGATCTGTGGTAACAGAAATGTAATGTTTATGTGGACAAATTGGAGCTTCAATAATAGGTCCTTTGTGTTTTCCTCTGCATTTCATTCCTAGATGAGGGTCAGAAAGCCTGTCTGTGTCTGGGTCATTTGTGGGAAGCAGACTATAATGACTGAACTCACAAGAAATATTACACTTGCTTGCATATGGAATATTTTATCAGAGTTCAGGGAAAGGATTTCTTCAACTGTTTTGGTCTTAGAAGAAAAAGAATGAGCTCTCTACTATGAATGCCAGTTGTTCCCCATGCAAAACAGCTTGCAAGAAACAACCATCAGATCTGCTAAAGGTTAGCAAGAGAGTCTCAAGGCTATAACCTAAGCTGATGTTGGGAATTTCTTTAAGGTCTTTTCAGCAGGCTTTCTGTTGTATATGGTGGATTTTTCCGTCTTAGATCTACATTCTCTGTGTCAGCAAAACCCTTGGAGATTACCTAATGCAGGAAGCTTTACTTCGAGAGCCTCTCTCAGTAGTTTAGATTTTTCTTTCTGTGGCCATAGCCCAGGAAATGTAGCTTGTAGAAGAGCATGCACATGTTTTTGAATAATGCAGAGGCTAGTATTTGAAAGGAAAGCAGTCATCTTAAATAGACATTTTGCTTATTATGCTCTGCACTTCATTGTCACCTTTTGATGGACTGAAGTCCCCCTCACTACAGCAAATGTATTTTTAAAGGTATATAAGTACATACAACTGCCACATCATTCCATTTCCATGATTGTTTCTCCAATTAATCTGTGAAAGAGTGGTCTTATACAGAGTCACTGTGAATTGGAACCAATTTGATGGCACGTAACACAACAATGAGGTATTCCAGGCTCATTATCTTTATTTCTTGTCCGTGTCCTAGACTCAACCATTTATCCAATGAATCCTGGCTTCTTTTTTTTTTTTTTTTTTTGAACATGGTATTATAAAACTAGACCTGCGTACTTGGTGTGCTCATTGTAAACTGAGGTGTCATTGCTTCTAGACCCCTCAGCTGATAGAGGGAGTGTACATATACTAACCAATGCATATACAGATATCTATAGATACGTTTTCACCACTCATCTGTCAATTTGTCGTACTATGGTGGCTTGTGAGTTGCTGTGATTCTGGAAGCTATACTGCAGGTATTTAAAATACCAGCAGGGTCACCCATGGTGGACAAGTTTCAGATGAGCTTCCAGACAAAGAAAGAATAGGAAGAAGAAGTCATGAACTACTTCCGAATATTTAGTCACTTAAAACTTTATGAATGGCAGAGAAACACTCTCAGATATAGTGCCAGAAAATGAGTCCCCCAGGTTGGAAGGCACTCAAAATGCAACTGGGGAAGAGCTGCCTCCTCAAATTAGAGTAGACCATGATGACGCAAATGGAGTAAAGCCTGTGGGACTAAAGCCCTCAGGACCTTCATTTGCTGTTGGGGCACAACTCAAAATGAAGAAAACAGCTGTAAACATCCATTAATAATTAGGACATGGAACGTATGAAATATGAATATAGGAAAATTGGAAATTGTCAAAAATGAAATAGAAGGCATAAAAATTGATATCTTAGGCATTAGTGAGCTGAAATGGACTGGTATTGGCCATTTTGAATCTGATGACTACATGGTTTACTATTCCGGGTATGACAAATTGCAGAGGAATGGTGTTGCATTCATTGTCAAAAACAACATATCCGGATCAGTCATGAGGTACAAAGCTGTCTGTGATAGGATAATATCCATTCACCTACAAGGAAGATCAGTTAACACCATTATTATTCAAATTTATGCACCAACCACTAAAGTCAGTGAGAATGAAATAGAAGAATTCTATCAACTTTTTCAATCTGAAATTGATCAAACATGCAATCAAGGTATTGATCAAACATGCAATCAAAGTATTGATCATTACTGGTGATTGGAATGCAAAGTTGGGAACAAAGAGGAAGGATCAGTAGTTGGGAAATATGGCCTTGTTGATAGAAATGATGCTGGAGATCATATGATAGAATTCCGCAAAATCAATGATTTGTTCATTTCAAATACCTTCTTTAGACAGCATAAGAGACACATGGACCTCACCAGATGTAATTCACATCTGTGGAAAGAAACAATGGAAAAGCTCCATATCATCAGTCAAAACAAGGTCAGGGGGAGAATACAAATTCAAACTGAAGCTGGAGAAAATAAAAACAAGTCCATGAGAGCCAAAATATGACCTTGAATATATCCCACCTGAATTTAGAGATCATCTGAAGCACAGATTTGATATGTTAAACACTAAAGACCGAAGACCAGAAGAGTTGTGGGATGACATCAAGAACATCAAACAGGAAGAAAGCAAAAAGTCATTAAGAAGACAAGAAAGAAGGAAAAGATAAAAATGGATGTCATAAGAGACACTGAAACTTGCTCTCCAGAGTAGAGATGCTAAAGCAAATGGAAGAAATGATGAGGAACAAGAGCTGAACAGAGAATTTCAAAGGTCAGATCAAGAAGACAAAGTCAAATATTGCAACAAAATGTGCAAAGATCTGTATCAGAAAACCATAAAGGAAGAACACACTTAGCATTTCTCAAGCTGGGGGAACTGAAGAAAAAATTCAGGCCTCGATTTTCATTATTGAAGGATTGTTTGAGTAAATTACTGAATGATGCAGAAAGCATCAAAAGAAGATGGAAGGAATACACAGAGTCAGTGTACCAAAAGGAAATGGTTAATGTTCAACCATTTCAAGAGGTAGCATATGATCAAGAGCCCATGATACTGAAGGAAGAAGTTCAAGGTGCATTGAAGGAATTGGCAAAGAACAGAAACCAGAAATTGATGGAATAAAATTTGAAATCTTTCAAGAAAGTGAGGCAGCACAGGAGGCACTCACTCATCTATGCAAAGTAATTTGGAGGACAACTTTCTGGATGACTGATTGTAAGAGATAGATATTTGTGTCCATCCCAAAAAGAGGTGACCCAACGAAATGTGGAAATTGGACAATCTCTTTGATATCCCACGTGAGTAAAATTTTACTAAAGGTAATACAGAAATGGCTGCAAGCATACATTGACAGAGAACTTCTAGAAGTTCAAGCTGGATTCAGAAGAGGCCATGGAATGAGGGATATCATTGCTGATGTCTTATGTGTCTTGGTTAAAAGCAGAGAATACCAGAAAGATGTTTATCTGTGATTTATTGACTACACAAAGGCTTTCAGTTGTGTGGATCATGACAAGCTATGGACAACATTGAGAAGTATGAGTATTCCAGGACACTTAATTGTGCTCATGAGGAATCTGTGCATGGACCAAGAGGCAGTGCTCGAACAGAGCATGGGAACACTGAAGAAATGTGTGCGACAGGGTTGAATTCTTTCACTATACTTATTCAACATATATGCTGAGCAACTAATCTGGGAAGCTAGGTTCTATGAAGAAAAACATGGCATCAGGATTGGAGGAAGACTCATAAACAACCTGTAATATGCAATAGATACAAGTTAGCTTGCTGAAAGTGAAGAGGACTTAAATTATTTACTGATGAAGATCAAAGAGCACAGCCTTTGTATGGATTGCATCTCAATGTAAAGAAGACAAAAATCCTCACCACTGGACCAATAAACAACATTCTTATCAATGGAGAAAAGATTGAAGTTGTCAAGGACTTCATTCTTCTCAGATCAACTATCA
>NW_006408576.1:13311940-13320179 GCF_000296735.1 Chrysochloris asiatica
TATAGTGTCGCTATGAGTCAGTACCGACTCGATGGCACTAACAACAACAACAAGAAATACGTTTGTATGCAGCCACTTATATTAAACTTATCATGAGTCCATATTGATTTCTCCAAATTTTTTATATTGTCACATGAATCATTCTAGTCTCTTCCCTTTGCTTATTTGTAACCTCTCACTTTAACGATGAGAAACCTAACTCCCAACATTCACCATCTAGTTAAATGTTCAGTTCCAGTACAGTGGTTTTAGTAGTGTTAATCTATTCCCTTGTGGATAACATTGTTATTAACTTGAAAACAGTACTTATGTACAGTTCCTTTTACCTTAGTCTTAACAGGTTCCACTGATTTTAAAACTTATTTATCAGGTTTTTCTCCACCCTCTTGTATTTGTAATAAGATTAGACTCTTTTGTTACATTCTGAAGGCCATCCTGAAATGCCCCCAAACTCCTAAATGTCTTTTTATTTGTTATGTTTTAGTTTGCATACATCAGGATTTACTCTTTGTGCCATACAGTAGTTAGTTATATGTGCTTTTGAGAAATGCATAATTTCATGCTTCTACCGTGGGTTAATGCGCTATGGGTTAATGCGCCAGACTGTAAAGCCGTCTGAACTGCAAGGTCGGCAATTCAAGCTCACCAGTTGCTTCTCGGAAAACCTATACAGGATTGTTAGGTCGGAACCGACTTGATGACAGTTAACAACAAGAAAAACATTAAAGTAAATGCATAATGTCATATATCTACCACTACAGTATTAGCCAGAGTAATTTCACCACCCTGGAAAATCCCTTGTGCTTCTCCTATCCCACCATCCCTCTTTTTCCCACTCAAACCCCTGGCAACCAACTGGTTTGAGTGTTCTGAATGATTTGATAGCTCATTACTTTTTATTACTAAATAATATTCATATTATAGATGCACCATGGTTGGTTTCTCTGTTTGCCTATTGAAATACATCTTGGCTGTCTGTAGTTTTGGGTGATTGTAAAGAAAGCTGCTGCAAGCATTCACGTACAAGTTTTTATGTGAATAAATCTGTTCTGACTCATAGCAGCTCTGTAGGACAGAGTCGAATTGCTCCTTTGTGTTTCTGAGACTAAATCTTTACGGGAATATACAACCTCATCTTTCTCTTGCAGAGCGGCTGGTAGGTTTGAAGCACTGACCTTACAGTTAGCACCCCAGTTCTCAACCCATTGTCCCAGCAGGGCTTCCTTTATGTGAAAATAAATCATCAGATTAATTAGGTAAATACCTAAGAGTATGATTGTTAGAAATAATAAAACTTTTACCATGGAGTTGTAGGTGTCTGCTTTGGAAGGGTGATACTCAAGCACCTTCTTAAAGAATCTTGAGATGCGGCTACATCAACAGGATAAGTCAACCTCTCTAAAGCAAATTTTCTACCTAACAACCAATCTTATATTTTTCCTGTTTCTAACAGCTCCAAATTATCAATATTCTTATCCACAAGAGGTGCTCCGTTCAAACCACATTAGCTGAATTTAGTTTATTCTGTTACCTTTACAACCCCAGAAAAGCATCATTATCAATGAATCCAGAAGGTTCTACAGGGTTGTTATAGCATGGTAATTAAATGTCTATTCCTTAGGTCCATGCAGATAACTATTTAATAGGTATACTTGCTAGAGCACATTACTTTTACTATCTTGATACCTTGTTTTCCTCATCTGTATATTGGGATAATACCAAACTATTAAAATCTCAGGGACATAGAAAGGTTTAAAGGAAATGATGTATGAAAATGCTTAATATATTGCCTGATATACATGAAGCAATTAAAAATATACATATTATTATAAGGCATTAACTTGTGCCCATAACAGTCAAGAAGGGTAGAAAACATTCTTGCCCTTGAATAACATATTTAAGGGGGAAGAGAAGCTAACATATGCTGTAGAATTAGAAAGCGACACTGAGAGAGTTGTGATAAAAAATAAATGACTGTTCATATGTAAAGTCGAACTTTGGTAGCTTAGTGGGTTATGAGTTGGATTGCTAACTGTAGGGTCAGCAGTTTGAATCTACCAGCAGCTCCGCTGAAGAAAGACGAGGCTTTCTGCTTCCGTAAAGACTTATAGCTTTGGAAATCCTGTACAGGATCGCTATGAGTCAGAAACAACTCCACAGTACACAAGCATCACCAGCACAAGAACTGGCAGACAAAGACTGCTCAGTTTTATATATCTATATATTAGATAGGATTCATATATATACATTGCTATTGTTAAGTGCCGTCAAGTTGGTCCAGACCCATAGTGACCCTGTATAGGGTTTCCAGGTAGCAGCTGGTGAGTTTGAACTGCTGACATTGCAGCTCAAACAGCTTTGCAGTCTTGTGTATTAACCTACAGCGCCACACCAGGACTCCTCATATATATGTTATGTTATATATATGTTCATATATATGTTCATATATATATACATATGAAAAGCGGTGGTGGTGCAATTGACCAATTGACATACTTAAGCCCTGGTGTGGCATTGTAGGATAAGCACTGAACTGCTAACCACAAGGTCGGTGGTTCAAATGCACTAGCTGCTCCTCAGAAACCCTAGATAGGATCTGTATGAGTCAGAACTGACTCCACACCACTTAATGACAAACAAAGCCTACTTAAACTTTGGAGTCAAATGGGCCTGAGTAAGACATGGTATTAAGTGGAGTAATTGTATTCTAGGAGGTTCTCCAGCAATACTGATGCTGTTGTTCTGGGAAGCACACTTTGAGAGTCCTTGACAGACTCAGAGTAGGAGAAAGAAGTGAGGAGAAGCCAGGGAAGACTTCACAGAACATTTAGAACTCTGCATGAAGCAATGGTAGGCTTAGGATAAGTGGTGAAGAAGGGGAAAGGGAACATAGATATGATTCAGCTGTTTTTTGAAGAGCAGAGACTTGTTTGGAGGGAGTCATGAGAGAGAGTAAAAGATGGATAATTACTGGATGAAAGCTGCTTTCCCTTCCTCTCTTTTGCTCTGAAGGAGTGAAAGTGGGGAAAATATATGCAGCCATGGAAATCTGTAGTTCTAAAAACCCAGAGATGTGAGGATTCTAGCCAAATAACCACATTTGATCTTATATTAATTTGCTGGATGTCTCCCTCAATGCATCATTTTTTTTCTCCTAGATCTTTGTCATTCCTGCACACACTCATTTTCCAGTACAAATCATAACCCCTTGTACTGATTAATGCTTTAAATAAATGAAAAAAAAAAAGTTTCCTTGTAAACATTTTGAATTGCTTAAATTGAATAATACTTATGACTAGCTGTTCTGAAAATAGTTTGCTTCTTCAAATGACTTGACATTCACATTAGGAAACAAAGACTTTTTCTTCTTCTTCTCCTTTTATTATAAATTGTGATTCTCTTAGAAAATTCCTATTTCCAGTTTTCAGCTGTTTAATGTTTGCAAAAATATATTGAACTCATCCTGTTTGTAGGGAAGGTATACAATGGTTCTAGAAAATACATACTTTTTAAATACGTCCTGTTGTTTCTATTGGAATCACAATTTGAGCACACTTCAGGGAATATCTGTTCAGAGGGCAAAAAATACTGACTTGTTTACCAGGAAAACAGAATTTTAACTGTTTCATGGGTCTACAGTAGAATGTTTCAGTGGGACTGCCTGAAATGAGGGATCATGAGTTGGTATGTGCCCCAAAGCTATGCTGTCCATGGGTTGAATAGAAATCATGAAGAGGCAAGAGGAAGCCAAAGAGGTCAAGTTCACCAAACTGTGTTAAGTGTTACATCAGAGAGGCTGAAGCTGGGAAGTGAGAGAATAGTTTAAAGAGTGGAGAACATGCTGAGATGGGTCAAAAGGTTCTGGATAGATGCTATAATAGATGTAAATGGTATCATAAGCTAGATTTCTAACTTTCTGTAACACATTTTGGGATGATGTCTAGTCTTGGTTTACGATTCACTGTCAATGATAAAACATAAGGCTTTAGGAGGTTTTAATTAAGATTACAATCATTATATTGAATTTCTTAAAAAGCTAGTTTCATCATATTTCTCAATTTTTTTCCCCTTTAACCTGTATAGATTAATGTCCAATAAGGTTTCCATTCTACTAAACCTGGAATATATTCCAAGATCTTTAAATATATTACTTTTCCCTCTTCTTCATAATAATTCTATACCATAGGTGATGGTATGTAGGCTTCATGAAAATGGAATGAACTCAAGTTCATAAATGTTAGCTAATTTGACCCAAATCATATAATCATATGTTGGATCCAAAATTGGAACTTTGTTTTCAAGTTTGATCCCTTAAACTAAAACTATTGCTGCACTGTCCTACAGAATGTAGACCTTGTACCTTTATAACAATGTCAATAACAATCCTGTAAACTTCAGAATGAAGAGCCAATCACCAGCTACTGGTCCTTCAGAACATTTCCAACCATGAGGCCTTTCTTAAGCTCACCTCAAATCTGCAATGCTTCAGGTTAAGTTGTATGATCTATATTAGGCCTAGCTGGTATGACACTGTAGGATAAAGCACTGGACTGCAAGTAGTTTTGAACCAAAAGTCGGTGCTTCAAATTCACCGGCCTATACAGAGTAGCTATGAATCAGATTGACTCAATGGCTCTTAACAACAGTGGTACAGTGATTAAGTGCTCAGCTGCTAATTAAAAAGTTGGAGGTTTGAACCCACCCAGTATCTCTGTGGTAGAAAAACCTGATAATCTACTCCCATAAACATTGTTATTAAATATTTTCAAGCCAGTTCCAACTCATAGCTACTCAATGTACAACATAACAAAACTGCCACTCCTGCAACATACTCACAATTGATGCTACCTTTGAGCCCATTATTGCAGCCACTGTGACAATCATCTTGTTGGGGTTCTTCCTATTTTTTGTTAATCTTGTGCTTTACCACACATGGTGTCCTTCTCCAGGGATTGGTCCCTTTTGATAACATGGCCAAAGTGCATGAGACAAAGTCTCACCATGCTCTCTGTTAAGAAACATTCTGGCTGCACTTCTTCCTAGACAGATGTGTTTCTTCTTCTGTTGTTGTTAACTACCATTGGATCAGTTTCAACTCATAGCAACCCAGGCTAGGGTTCCTAAGGTGTGGCTCGTGAGTTTGAGCCACCTACATTGTAGGTCAAACCAATCTTGCAGGCCTGCACTTATCCTACACACCAGGACTCCTTGTTCTTCTGTTGTTGTTGTTGTTGTTGTTGTTAGGTGCCATCGAGTCTGCACTGACTCCTAGAAACCTTAGGCACAGCAGAACAAAACACTACCCGATCCTGGGCCAACTTCACTATCATTGTCACGCTTGAGCCCATTGATTCTGCAACTGTGCCAATCCATTTCTCTGGGGGTCTTCCTCTTTTTCTCTGACCCTCCACCCTACCAAACATGATATCCTTCTCCAGTGACTGGGTCCCTCCTGACAATATGTCCGAAATATGAGAGATGAAGTTTGGCCATCCTGGCCTCTAAGGAGCACTCTGGCTACACTTCTTTCAAGCAGTCCATAATATATTCAATATTCTTTGCCCACATCGTAATTCACATTAATCAATTCTTTGGTCTTTCTTATTCATTTTCCAGCTTTTGTATGCATATAAGGTGATTGAAAATATCATGGCTTGGGTAAGGTGCACCTTATTTCCAAACGTGCCGTCTTCACCTTTTAACATTTTGAAGACATGTTGTGTAGCAGATTTGTCTAGTGCAATGCATCATTTGATTCCTTTGGTTTTGCTTACATGGACATTGATTATGGATGGACCCACTTAAAATGAAATCTTTAACACATCAATCTTTTTTTCTGTTTATTATGCTTGTTTTCTTCGTGAAGATTTTTGTTTTCTTAATAATAAAGTATAATCCTTATTGTAGTATTTGCTCTTCAATCAGTAAGTATTTCAAGTTCTCTTGTCTTTTTAAAGCAAGGGTGTACCATCTGCATATCACAGGTTGTTTCTCTAATCCTGATGCTACAGTCTTCATCAAATAGTCCACCTTCTTGGATTATTTGCTCAGCATACATATTGAATATGTATAGTGGAAGAACACAGCCCTGACACACTGCTTTCCTGAGATTAAATCAATCACTCAATATTCCTTTGTTCTGTTAGAGTTACTGTCTCTTAGTCTATGTATATCCAGAGCACAATTAAGCCTTCTGTAAATTCCATTCTTCACAATGTCATCTAAAATTTGCTATAACCCACACACTCAAATGACTGTGCATCATCAGTAAAAAACAGGTAAACATCTTTCTTCTATTCTGTTTTTTCAGCTATGATCCATCTAGCATTAACAATGATATTCTTTGTTCTATGTCATCTACTGAATCCACCTTTATTTTCTGGCATTTTTCTGTGAATGTACTGTACAACTGTTTTTAACTTGTCCTCAGCAAACTTTACTGAGTATGAAGTTAATAAAATTGTTTAATTTCCATATTCTGTTGCATCACTTTTCTGTTGAATGGGCACCAATTGACCAGGAAACTCTTCCACAGGTCTTGGGAAAGACAAATGAGTGCTTCTAGCTTATCCATTTGCTACAACATCTCAATTGGTATTTCCTCCATTTCTGGAGCCTGGTTTGGACTTCTTTGTTCAATACCATCAGTTCTTCATCATATGTTACCTGTTGATACGGTTTAATGTTGACCAGTTCTTTTTAGTACAGTCACTCTGTCTCTGTATATTCCTTCCATCTTTTTTTGATGATTTCTGCTTTATCCAATATTTTTTCCATAAATTACTAGACTATTTCAACTTGTTGTTGTTGTTGTTGTCAAGTGCCATCGAGTCGGAACCGACTCATAGTAACCCCATGCACAGCAGAATGAAACAATGTCTGATCCTGGGCCAACCTCACTACCACTGCCACACTTGAGTCCATCAATGATGCCACCTGGCCAATCCATCTCGTTAAGGGTCTTCCTCTTTTTCTCTGACCCTCCACCTTACCCAGCATGACATCCTTCTCCAATGATTATTTCCTCCGGACAATATGTCCAAAATTTCAACTTGAGGCTTGCATTTTTCTTCATCTCTTTCACCTTGAGAAATGCTGAGTGTGTTCTTCCTTTTGGCTTTCTAACTCCATGTCTTCACACATTTTATTATAATACTTTGTCATCTCAAGCTACTTTTTGGATTTTTTACTTAATAATTTCTTCCACTTATTGTAGTTACTCTATGTTCAAGTGCAAGTTTCAGAGTATCTTCTGACATCTATTTTGGTCTTTCTTTCTCTCTCTTTCTTGCCTTTTTAGTGACTTTTTGCTTTTTTCATGTATAAAGACCTTAGTGTTATCCACAAATTATCTATTCTTTGTTCATTAGTGTTCAGTGAATAAAATATCATCTTAAAAGGGTCTCTTAATTCAACTGGCATGAACTCAAGCTTGTTCTTTGGCTCTTATTATACTTGTTTTAATTTTCTTTAGCTTAAACTTTAACTTAAAATATGAACAATTGATGGTCTGTTCTGCAGTTGGCCTTAATCTGACTGATGATATTGAATTTCTACATCTTCTCTTTCCACAGATGTAGTTGATTGGATTCCTGTATAGTTTATCTGGCATATAAGTTCCACATATATTGTTGTTATTGTTATTATGTGTCATCCAGTTGTTTATGACTCATATAGACCTTGTATAGGGTTTCCAAGGAGCAGCTGGTGGATTTGAACTGTCAACCTTGCAGTTAGCAGTCCACACTGCTTATCCTACAGCATTACACCAGGACAGTCACCCATTATAACCTTTTTTTTAAAGTTTGTTTTGTGAGTTGAGTGATAGATTACATGGGAGAACATCGGTTTTACACTCATCATTTCATTGCAATGATTACAGTTTCCTCCGTGCATCATCATTCTAACCCTTTATAATTTCTTAAAACACGGTATTGCTAATGATTTGATCATTGGCTTTCTAAAATTATATTATGCAATCTCTTGCAGCATTTCTTTTACCAAGGCCATATTTACCAATTACTGATCTTTCTTTGTTTCTATTTTTCACGTTCAAATTACCAGTAATTATCAGTGCAACTTGATTGGTGTTTGATTAACTTCAAATTGTAAAAGTGGGTAAAAAACTTCATCTTTGGTATTAGTGGTTGGTACATAAATTTGAATAATAGTTAAATTTACTGGTCTTTGTTTGGGCAAATTGATATTGTCCTATCACTGACAGCACTGTGCTTTAGAA
>NW_006408576.1:13320354-13321502 GCF_000296735.1 Chrysochloris asiatica
GGTTCACAGCCCGATTCGTAACCACTACGCTACCAGAGCTCAGCATAATAGACCAGCTTATTATCTGATTCAAAATGGCCAATACCAATATATTTCAGCTCACCGGTCCTGATATGGCTCAGTGGCTTAATGCACTGGACTGCAAGGTCAGCTTGAACAGCAACGTTGGTGGTTCAAACTTACCAGCTACTCCAGAAAAGCCCAATACAGGTGCTATGAGTTGGAGATGACTCAATGGCACTTAACAACAATGACATGCCTAAATGTTCCATTTCAATTTGGACGTTCTAATATTTCTAGAGTCATACTTCATACACTCCATGTTATGAGTAATAATGTTTGAAGCTGGGATTTTTACATTTTAATTCATGCCACATCAGCAAATAAAGGTTCCCAAAGTCTTAATCTATCAATGTCATTAAGATTGACTCTCATTTGAGGAGGCAGCTCTTCACTAGTCTTACCTGTCTTTTGAGTACCTTCCAACCTGAGGTTCATCTTCTGGTACTCTATCAGATCATGCTTTTCAATTTCTGGAGCCTTGTATTTTGCCAGAACCTTCAGTGCAGCATGGATTTCTTCCTGCTGCTATTTATAAGGTTTTCACTGCCATTTTTTTTTGCAAGGTAGCTTGCCAGAGTCTATCTTCTTCATCTGTGTTACTCTGGAAACTCCACTGAAACTTGTCTACTACTGGTGACCCTGCAGGTGTTTGAAATACCAATGACAGTTTCCAGTATCACAAAAATATATGTAAGGTCACACATTAGGACAAAGTGACAAACAGACAGACCAGTTTACAGTTTAAAGACTTCAGCCTAGAGAACCTCTGAGTTGAAATGTGACTCAATAACACCTAGCAATAACCACAGTCGTTCTTAGGACACGGTATAATCAGCACGTTGTCTAGTGCACTTTAATATATGCTACTTGAGAAAGATGATGCTTTCTGCTTCTGCACAGATTTACAGCCTTGGAAACCCTATAGAGAGTTGCTATGGGTAGCAATCAACTCGATGGCACTTAACCACCAATAAAACAACTTGAAAAATAAAAACCATTAAATTATTTTTTAAAGGCACTGAGAAATATATGAAAAATAAAAGAAAAAGGCCTTTTACATCAGTATCCAGAAAACCCTTGTGAAT
>NW_006408576.1:13323079-13324287 GCF_000296735.1 Chrysochloris asiatica
CTGACCTTGCAGTTCACAGCCCAATTCGTAACCGCTACGCTACCAGAGCTCCTTCAGAACTGACTAGGTAGCACTTAACAACAACAACATATATTTGTTGTTGTTAAGTACCATGGAGTCATTACTAACTGATAGGGACTTTGTATAGGATTTACAGAGAGTGGTGGTGGCTTGACCGCTGATCTTGTGGTTAACAACCCAGTGCTTATCTTGGTATGGTGTTTTAGGATAAGCACTAAACTGCTAATCCCAAGGTCGGTGGTTCAAACATAATATCCACTCCCTGAGTACCCTTGCAATCCAGTGCATATCCTACAGAGTGACAGCAGGTCTAATTACTTTTGTTGTTGCTAGGTGCCATCGAGTCGGTACCAACCCATAACAACCTTATGCACAACAGAACGAAACACTGCACGATCCTGGGCCAAACTCACTACTGTTGTCACACTTGAGTCCATCGATGTTGCCACTTGGCCATTCCATCTTGTTGGGGGTCCTGTTTTTCTCTGACGCTCCACCTTACCAAACATGATATCTTTCTCCAGTGACTGGTCCCTCCTGACAATATGTCCAAAGTATGAGAGACGAAGTTTGGCCACCTTGTCCTCCAAAGGGCACTCTGGCTGTACTTGTTCAAAAATGGATCTATTGGTTCTTTTGGCAGCCCATGGCACTTCCAATATTCTCCTTAAACACCATAATTCAAAAGCATCAATTCTTCTACCATATTCCTTATTCACTGTCCAGTTTTCACAACAATGATATCCCTCATTCTACAGACTGTTCTGAATCCAGTTTGAATCTCTGGAAGTTCTCTGTCAATGTATGATTGTAGCCATTTCTGTATTACCTTTAGCAAAACTTTACTTACATGGAATATCAAAGAGATTGTCTGATGATTTCCACATTCCATTGGGTCACCTCTCTTTGGAATGGGCACAAATATTGATCTCTTCCAATCATTCGGCCAGATAGTTGTCTTCCAAATTTCATTGCATATATGAGTGAGTGCCTACTGTGCCGCCTCACTTTCTTGAAAGATTTGAATTTGTATTCCATCAATTCCCGATGGCTTGTTCTTTGCCAATTCTTTCAATGGCCTTAGACTTCCTCCTTTAGTATCATTGGCTCTTGATCGTATGCTACCTCTTGAAACAGTTGAACATTAGCCATTTCTTTTTGGTACAGTAACTCTGTGTATTCCTTCC
>NW_006408576.1:13325028-13332801 GCF_000296735.1 Chrysochloris asiatica
ATCAATGCATCTTGATTTCATGTTTGATCTATTTCAGATTGAAGAAGTTGGTAGAATTCTTCTATTTCATCCTCATTGTCTTTAGTGGTTGGTGCGTAAATATGAATAATAATGGTATTAACTGGGCTTCCCTGTAGGTGCATGGATATTACCTCATGACTGATATGGATATGTTCTTTTTGACAATGAATGTAACAGCATTCCTCTTCAATTTGTCATTCCCAGCATAGTAAACCATGTAGTTGTCAGATTCAAAATAGCCAATACCAGCCCACTTCAGCTCACTAATGCCTAAGATATCAATGTTTATGTGTTCCATTTTATTTTTGACAACTTCCAATTTTCCCAGATTCATACTTCATACATTCCATGTTCAGATTTTCAATCAATATTTACAGCTGTTCCTCTTCATTTTGAGTTGTATCCCATCAACAAATGAAGGTCCTGTGGACTTTTATCTCACAGGCTTTACTCCATTTGCGTCATCATGGTCAACACTACTTTGAGGTGACAGCTCTTCCCCAGTCGCATTTTGAGTGCCTTCCAACCTGAGAGGCTCATTTTCTGGCACTATATCTGCTATTCATAAGGTTTTCAGTGACTAAATATTTAGAAGTAGTTCGTCACTCTTTCTTCCTAGTTCTTCATCTGGAAACTCATCTGAAACCTGTCCACCATGGGTGACCCTGCTGGTATTTAAAATACCAGTGACATAGCTTTCAGAATCACAGCAACTCATAAGCCACACAGTATGACAAACTGACAGACGAGTGGTGGCCATTTGGTTTTAAGTGGAAATTGTCACTTTAAATTTAGAGATCTGTATGCATGCGTAATAGAACCCTCCTTGGTGGGGGTGGGGTGTCCATTGGCTCAAGCATTCCCTCTAGTCACCAGAATTGAGGTTTGCAGACAGTGAGAGATCAATCCCTCGTTATTGCCACCATTTCTAAATGTCTTTAGTACTTACCTTTTACCTAGTCACACGCTGCTTTGCATTATTAGCTTTGTTTTTTTAAATTAAATTGGAAGTTGAGAACTGTGTCTTGTAGTCCTTCCAAAATACTAACGGCTTTTTATGTATGCTGCAGGTTGAAGTTTTGCTTTATTTGCCCTTTCCATTTGTCATTATGCATATAGCCTTCTGCCTTACAGTATGAAGGTGGGTAAGAAAGACCTATTTTTCAAGGCTCCACAATGACTAGGGAATGCAGACTTGTGTTGTTACCCAAATCTATTCAGCTCTTCAGTGCTTAGAGTTTAGATAGTGAAGGGGAACACATTTCTCAATTGATTTGGAGCCTGAATTTTGGAAAGCAAGCCATTATGTTCAAATTGTCAGACATTTATCTGAATATGATCACATTCACATTCAATCCTCAGGTTAGAAACCATATATTTGAGAAGCAAGGAATTTCAGTATTTTGTAATTGCAACATACGTAATTGTTGCAGTTACAAAATAATTGCCCAAAGTGCCAAGGAGTTCCAAGTAAGAATCACCATCTCTAGATGCAAGAATTTAACAATTCAATTAACAAGCAATTATGACAAGCCCACCACAGGCCAGATGTTGAGCTAGTAACTTGAGATATATATCTTCCCTGTCTTCCCATAGCATACTTTCTGATTGGTTGAGGAGAAAGCTATCATTCACCAAGTAGTTGTAGTTAAGTATATGTGTGTGGCTGTTGTTACTAAGTGTTATCAAGTTGGTTCTGACTCATAGTCACCCTGTATAAGTTTCTGAGGAGTGGAAAATGGTTTTGACTCACCAGCCATGAGGTTAGCAGTCCAGTGCTTATCCTATAGTGCCTTACCAGGAGTCCTTCTAAGGTTTACATGGTAAATATACTACAGTTAAAGAAGAAGTTGGTATTTCAGCTGTTTTAGGTTAAAATTTGGGTTGTGTAGATGGAGTTCTTATGTGGGACTGTAGAATAAGTATTAGACCACAAGATCACTCTGAACAACAAGGTGGCAGTTCAAACCCACCAGACACTCCTCAGACACCCTATATATTTTCGCTATGAGTTGGAATCAGCTCAAAAGAACTTATCAACTACAAGATAGAGGCCAGTTGTAAAAAGGGGTATTTCATATGAAGGCCCAAAAAGAGAAAGGGTGGGGGTGAATGTTAGATAAAATTTCATTGACTATTTTCCCTGCAGTGTTTTAACAACGGAAACTGAGTAACTACTCAATCTTATAAATTACTATTTTAATAAAAACTGCTAATCCCATAATTTCTATGGTTTTCCCCTCTGGTGCATAGTATGTAGGAATGGTCTTACTGAATACACATTGGAGGAGTAGAGGAAAGGATATGGATGAGGGTGGGTTGTTTGTCACTTTGAAGGTAGAAATGAAAGTTACCATCAAAACGGTAAAGGAAGCAACCACAAGACCCAACCTAAGTTAGAGATCCCTGCTGAATCTTCTCAGAGGGATCAAATGATTTATCTCTAAAATCCCCAGGCCAAGCAAGAGAGAAGCTGGTCACGTCTCTGGGCGCCAGCTATAGCCAATAGAGTATGATTGCTTCCTTTGGTTCTTGATGGAGGCCACGAGTGGGGAGGTGTGACCTTCTGTGCTTCTCTCCTTTCAGACTGCTCTGCAATGACCACAGCAAGGTACCGGCCAACCTGGGACCTGGCCCTCGACCCACTGGTGTCTTGCAAACTCTGTCTTGGGGAGTATCCAGTGGAGCAGATGACAACAATAGCCCAGTGCCAATGCATCTTCTGTACTCTGGTTGGTCTTTTTAGATGAAATATATGTTTGAAGCAATTTCATAATGAGATTTTACTTTAGTTTTTAGGGATGTCAACAAATATTTAGACTAACTTTTGTGTAATGGCAGTCTTCTGTATTAAGGTTTTAATATGTGGCACTGTAGGATAACTGCTAACCACAAGGTAGGTGGTTCAATCACACTAGCCACTCCTCAGAAACCATAGACAGGGTTACTATGAGTTGTAATCGACTTGACAGTATCTAAGAACAACAGTCATATATAAATATTATGGAAAATCAACCTGTATATTTTCAAAATGTTTACATTTCAATCTCTCATTCAGTATTCCTTATCCTTTTACACTAAATGTATTCCTCTTTGTTGTTCACAGTTTGTAGATAGATTTTATTTTATTTTACCTCTGAATCTCCTGGAGTCCGAGTGTGGCACTACAGGATAATGCACTGAACCATAAGTTTCAGTTTGAACTGCAAGGAAACCCCATACAGGGTTGTTATGAGTCGGAACCAACTTTACTGCATTTCACAACAGCAACAACATGATCACCTTGTGAAGAGGACACCCTAAGATAGCATTATTTTAATTTTATTGATGAATAGACTAAGTTTTAAAAAGTGTGCACATTCTGATCCTTGTTTATGCTAGACTCTAGCTTCCTTCAGGGCAGAAGATTTTCTGGTTCATCTTGTGTCCACCCTAACACCTAGCCTAGTGCAGGACTCATAATAGCTAATCAGTAAAGGCTCACTGAATTGAACTGATGTGAATCTATCAAAATTTTTTCAGTTGACATTAAAGAAATGCACCTCAGAATAATAACTTCATCCTGGAGGAAAGGTAATTGCTTTTGACATTTTCTAAGATAAGAAGGTTGGGATAGAGAGAGAGAGACTCTGGAAGAGAGTGGAGAGAAAATCCTCCATCCAATAAACAAATCTACTTCTCTAGAGAGTGAGCTAAGATGGCCACGGAGCCTGAGATGGAATAAATAATTAGCTTTACCCAAAATTGCCTCCCTGTTGCTTAAAGCAAAATCTACTAATCTCTGCTAATTGTGTAAATTCTGCCTTGCTAACTGTGTCTTTGGGCATGTTTGTGGTCTTTCATGGTCTCTTGTAAGCTGTCAGGAGGGATGTCTACATGAGACTGGTTTGTGTTCTTTCCCTTGAAAGAGTCCAGTTTTCCTCCTGGACATTTTGGAAACCCTTTTAGTTTTGTTTTGTTTTGTTTCCTTGTGGTTTTCTAATTTTAGAGAAATGTAGTAAAAATAAATAAGTAACCCTAATTTAGACTTAACACTTAATTGAGGCTAATGAATGTGAAAACAGGAAGGTAACACTGTTTTCTGAAAAATGAGTTGCTACAATATGGAGAAACAACCTGAATGTTGTTGTTTGTAAAATTTTTTCTCAACAGTTGTTTGTTTATCTGTAAATCACTGTGGTGTGTAGCAAAGGAAGCACCTGTGTGTTGAGAGATTATAATCGGGGAGGGGGAAGGTGTGTGCCATGATTTCTTTGGTCATGTGTATTTGCTCTCTCTGTACATTTCAAGTTAATATAACAGATGTTGGGGTGGCTTGAAACTTACACAGAGCATATAGGCTACACAAGTTGCAACTGTTCTTTACCTGAGGGAAAGACACAGAAAGATGTTAAAGAGTAAAGAGAGGAGATTCTTTAAGATTGAAAGGAGACATTCTTTTTTAAAAATAAATAATTACTAAAGAACTATGGTTAAGTCCAGAGTCCTGTTGTAGCACTGTAGGATAAGCACTTGACCATAAGGTTGGTTTGAACTGAAAGGTTTGAGTTTCAAACTCACCAGCTGCTCCTCTGAAATCCTATACCTACAGGGTTGCTATGAGTTGGAACCAAATTGATGGCAATTAGCAACAAAAACATAGTTAAGTTCTGAAGTAAATTTTGCTCAAAGCAAAAATAGCTATTGGGGAAAACATGGTTTTAGAAGTAAGGCATTCCTGTCAGCTCTGTTTCAGACCTTGTTGTTGTAAGGTGCCAGTGAGTCAGCTTTGACTCTTATCGACCACATGTACTTAAATAGAACTGCCCCATAGGGTTTTCTAGATTATGATCTTTTGTGGTAACCGTGCTGGTATAGTGGTTATGTGCTCAGCTGCTAACTGGAAGGCTGACTGTTCTAACCCCCCAACAGCTTCATGGTAGAAAGATGAGACATTCAACTTCCATAAAGATCACAGCTTAGAAACCCAGTGGTCTGTCAGCCTGAATGGACTAGAAAACAATGGTTGTTTCTTTGAATCTTTGCAGAAGCAGATAACCAGATCTTTCTCCTGTGCAACCACTGGGTGGGCTCACACCACCAACTGTTCAGTTAACATAAGCTCCATCAGAGCTTATTTCAGACCTCATTGTTGTTGTTAAGTGCTGTCCAGTCAGTACCAACTCATAATCAGTAAAACTTCAGTGATCCAGTTTAGGGTGTCCAAAGTCTGTTTGAACCGCAAGGTAGGTTTGAACACCAAGGTCAGTGGTTCAAGTTCACCAGCTGCTGCTCAGAAAACTCGAGTCAGAACCGACTTGACAGCACTTAACAACTTTCTTTTAATTTTGCATATAAATTGGGACTTAGAACTGCGATAGATGTGGTAGTTGTGTGACGTCATGTGAGTTCCAACTCACAGCAACCTTGTTTAGGGCTTTTGAAGCTGTACGTCTTTACAGGTGCAGAAAGTCTCATCTTTCTCCTTCATAGCAGTTGGTAGATTCAAACTGTTTACCTTGCAGATAGCAGCCCAACACGTAATTCATTATGTTACCAGGGTTCCCTTAGAACTTTAGAACTGTAGGAGAGTTTTTTGGTTTTTTTAAATGACCTTTGTAGTAATTTTGCTCAAACGTGTGATCTGAAGCACTTTCCTCTTAAAAGTTGCACTAAAAAGTAGTATTTATGGTAAATAGGTTGCCAGCCACTTTGTGTTGTTTTCCTTCCTATGTACCCCCATACACCTCAAGACATTCTGGATTCCCAGAAACATAAAGAAAGCATAAAAAAATCCATGGGTGGACACAGACTGTTTAACTTGTATTTTCTAAATTTATTTGATCATGAAAAACTTTTGCCTACCAGTTACAAATATAAAATTTCCATGCAACATGTTCTCTTGGTATATTTTAATTGCTTGTCAGGTACACTGTGGCTTTCGTTGTAATGTTTGATTTTGATAAGGGCCCAGAGGGCCACTGCATCACGTGGTGTGGTGTGGGATCTGGGTGGGTGAGTAGTACACTGGGTGAAGGATCACAGTGGCTCAACAAACTGCTTCAGCGCTATACACATGCCAGATACCATGCCAAGCTTTCGGGATTTACAAGATGTTGAGACTTATCAATTATCTCCAAGTTTTCCACTTCGGCTGAAGTGAAAATGAAACTTTAATGGATCAAATGTAAATTTCAACCTTGTGCAAAAAAATGAAGTATATAACTATAAAAAAAATCTCTGTGCTAAATTACTGGGAGAAGAAAAGGAGCTATTGGCATTCATGTCAAAATAAGGAAGCAATCATCTGCCATAAAAGCAAATATTGATTTGTTCCTCTCAAATAGTTTTACAAACCTGTGTGTATAGTGATCCAGAAGATTCCATATGGACAAGGTTCTAAAATTATAAGGCATTTTAAGCTAAAGCCATTTTGCACTGTGCCTCAGGGCAATGTCAGTTTGCCCAATAACAAGTAAGCACAGGGTTTCTTGTGTTTACTTACTAATCTGTAGTGAACAATTTCACTTTTTTTTTTCACCACATCAAAGATTCTGCTTTTACATATGGTTGGCATCTGTCTCTCCAAACCCACAGCACCTTCCTTAAGGAGTGAAAACCTCTTTTCAAACTTAAAATCCATGACAGGGACAATACATACTAAGCAAAGTAAACACAGGTTTACTTGTGTTTACTGACAAATCTGCTGTAAACAGTTTCACATGTTTACCTTGATTATTTGGTAATCCACTCCTGGCTTCATAGAGTAAGCACTGGACTGCAGATCACCAGGTCAGCAATTCAAGCCCACTAACTGATCCTCAGGAAAAAGAAGAGGTTTTCTGTTCCCACAAAGCTTTAAAGCCCCAGAAACCCTAGAGAGGATTGCTATGAAGTGGAGTCAACTTGACAGCAGTTAACAGCAACAAGTAACACTTTCTGCTATGGGGATATGTATTGATGCCCTTGTCACTTATGTTTTCCTTGGGGGAAGCACTGACTGGTATAGAAAAGCATACAGTGTGTGTGTGTGTGTGTGTGTAATTGTGAGATGCCTGTGTTAGTCAGTATGGGGGTAGGTCATGTTGAAAGAAGGAAGGGAATGAAGGAGGAACAGTGGGAGGGATGCAGGGAGAAAGGAAGGAAGGAAGAAAAGGACCCAAAATCTTAGTAGTTTAAAACTTCAAAGTTTTATTTCTTCCCACTTCTACACTCCCTTATGGAGTAGAAAGACTCTACCTCCTCATTGGAGGATAAATAAAAGGAAAGCTTGCATATGTAAGCTGTTGGTGGCAGGGCAGAAGGAACATAGCAAAAAAATGCACAGGTTTCTCCCTAGAGGTCGCCATGTCAGTTCTGCTCATATTCCATTGGACAAAACAAGTTACTAGCCACACCTAACTTCAAGGGGTGGAAAAGTATAGTGCTCCATGTACTCCAATGAAAGGAATTGGTGGACAGCTTGAATAACTTGCCATAGTGGAAGATTCCATCACTTCCTTGCCCAGTTTTGATCACATTTAGAGGGTTATGATAATTTCTTGACTTTGCAATTTACTAAAAAATTGACATTATTACTACATACTTAGAAAGTTGTTGTTGTTAGGTGCCATTGAGTTGGTACCGACTCATTGTTGTTAAGTGCCATCGAGTCGGTTCCGACCCATAGCGACCCTGTACAGTGTTTCCGAGGCTGTAAATCTTTACGGGAGCAGAACGCCTCATCTTTCTCCCGCGGAGCAGCTGGTAGTTTCGAACTGTTGGCCTTAAGGT
>NW_006408576.1:13338796-13371247 GCF_000296735.1 Chrysochloris asiatica
TTTCCGAGGCTGTAAATCTTTACGGGAGCAGAACGCCTCATCTTTCTCCCGCGGAGCAGCTGGTAGTTTCGAACTGTTGGCCTTAAGGTTCGCAGCCCGATTCGTAACCACTACGACTCATAGCAACCCTATATATAACAGAATGCAACACTGCTCAGCCTTTGGCCAATCTCACAATTGTTGCCACACTTAAGCCCACGGATGCTGCCACTTTGCCAATCCATCTCGCTGGGGGTCTACCTCTTTTTCTCTGACCCCCCACCTTACCAAACATGATAGCCTTCTCCAGTGACTGTTTCCCTCCTGACAATATGTCCAAAGTAGGAGAAATGAAGTTTGGCCATCCTGGCCTCAAAGGAACATTCTGAATGCACTTCTTCCAACTGAGATCTGTTGGTTCTTTTGGCAACCCATGACACTTTCAATATTCTCCTCCAACACCATAACTCAAAAGTATCAATTCTACGGTCTTCCTTATTCACTGTCTAGCTTTCACATGCATATGAGGTTATTGAAAATGCCATGGCTTGGGACAGGTTAGTCCTCAAGCTAACATCTTTGCTCTTCAACACTTTCAAAACATCTTATGCAGCAGATTTGCCTAGTGCAATATGTTGTTTGATTTCTTGCCTACTGCTTCCATGAGTGTTGATAGTTAATCCAAGAAGAATAACATCCTTGACAACTTCAATCTTTTTTCCATTGATAAGAATGTTATTTATTGGTCCAGTGGTGAGGATTTTTGTTTTCTTTGCATTTAGATGCAATCCATACCGAAGGCTGTGCTCTTTGATCTCCTTCAGTAAATATTTTAAGTCCTCTTCACTTTCAGCAAGCAAGGTTGTATCATCTGCATATCGCAGGTTGTTAATGAGTCGTCCTCCAATCCTGATGGCACATTTTTCTTCATATAACCCAGCTTCTCGGATTATTTGGTCAGCATAAAGTTTGAATAAGTATGGTGAAAGAATACAACTCTATCGCACACCTTTCTTAATTTTAAATCATTCATTATTCCCATGTTCTGTTAGAACAACTGCCTCTTGGTCCATGTATAGATTCTGCATAAGCCAGTGAGGATGAAATAGAAGAATTCTACCAACTTCTACAAGCTGAAATTGATCAAACATGCAATCAAAATGTTTTTATCGTTACTGGTATTTGGAATGCAAAGATTGGGAGCAAAGAGGTAGGATCAGAAGTTGAAAAATATGGCCTTGGTGATAGAAATGACGCTGGAGATCGCATGATAGAATTCTGCAAAATCAATGATTTGTTCATTTCAAATACCATCTTTAGACAGCATAAGAGACAACTATACACATGGACCTTGACAGAGGGGATACATAGAAATCAAATTGACTACATCTGCGGAAAGAGACAATGGAAAAGCGCCACATCATCAGTCAAAACAAAGTCAAGGGCAGATTGTGTGACAGACAAATTCAAACTGATGCTGAAGGAAATGAAAACAAATCTACGAGAGCTAAAATATGACCTTGAATATATTCCACCTGAATTTAGAGATCATCTGAAGAACAGATTTGATACATTAAACACTAAAGACTGAAGACCAGAAGAGTTGTGGGTTGACATCAAGAACATCATACATGAAGGAAGCAAAAAGTCATTAAGACAAGAAAGAAGGAAAAGGTCAAAATGGATGTCAGAAGAGACACTGCAACTTGCTCTCCAGCATAGAAATGTTAAAGAAAATGGAAGAAATGAGGAGGTCCAAGAGCTGAACAGAAAATTTCAAAGATCAGCCTGAGAAGACAAAGTCAAATATTACAAAATGTGCAAAGATCTGGAGTCAGATAACCAAAAAGGAAGAACACGCTCAGCATTTCTCAAGCTGGGGGAACTGAAGAAAAAATGCAAGCTTTAACTTTCATTATTGAAAGATTCTCTGGGCAAATTATTGAATGATACAGAAAGTATCAAGAGAAGATGGAAGGAATACACAGAGTCACTGTACCAAAAGGAAATGGTTGATGTTCAACCATTTCAAGAGGTAGCATATGATCTAGAGCCAATGGTACTGAAGGAGGAAGTCCAAGGTCATTGAAGGAATTGGCAAAGAAAAAGGCATCAAGAATTGATGAAATAAAAATTGAAATCTTTCAAGAAAGTGAGGCAGCACAGGAGGCACTCACTTATCTATGCCAAGAAACTTGGAAGGCAACTATCTGGCCAACTGACTGGAAGAAATCCATATTTGTGCCCATTCCAAAGAGAGGTGACCCAACGGAATGCAGAAATCATTGGACAATCTGTTTGATATCCCACGGAGTAAAGTTTTACTAAAGGTAATATAGAAATGGCTGCAAGCATACATTGATAGAGAACACTCAGAGGTATAAGCTGGATTCAGAAGAGGCCGTGGAATGAGGGATATCATTACTGATATCCAGTGGATCTTGGCTGACAGAAGAGAATATCAGAAAGATGTTTACCTGTGCTTTTTTGACTACATAAAGGCTTTTGATTGTGTGGATCATGACAAGCTATGGACAATATTGTGAAGTATAAGTATTCCAGAGCACCAGGACTAGACAAAGATAAATTGTTCCACAGCCTTATGCTGTGCATAAGGTCTCTATGAGTCGGTACTGACTCGATGGCACCTAACAACGAAGTCCTTGTGTGATACCGTGGAATAAAACACTGGACCCCAAGGTTGGTTTGAACCACAAGGTCGGTGGTTCAAACTCCCCAGCTACTCCTTGGAAACCCTGCACAGGGTTGCTATGAGCCAGAACCAACTCGAGGGCACTTTACAAGAACAACAACAACAGCAGTACTGTTTAATGGAGGCCTAGTGTGACACAGTAAATAAGCACTCGTCTGCTAACTGTTAGGTTAGAGGTTCAGACTCACTAGTTGCTACTTGGAAACCCTATACAGGGTCGCAAGGAGTCGATACTGACTTAACTGCACTTAACAACAGCGTTTTACCAAAATGCTATTGAACATCATCTCTGTGCCAGTGAGTGTGAATGAACCTCCTAGTGGTGATTAGGTTTTAAAAAAAAAAAAAACAAAAACACACACACACACAACAAAACAAATGAGTTGTTGTTAGTGCCATCAAGGCCAGTTCCTACTCACTGTGACCCTGTGTAGAGTTTCTAAGGAGCGGCTAGTGGGTTTGAACTGCCAAACTTGTGGTTTAAACTGACCTGGTGGTCCAGTGCATTATACTGCAGTTCTACACCAGCACTCCCACAACTGAGTAGTTAGCAAAATTAACACAAATGTTCCAGAACTCAGTGTGATGATCAAGCGATGTTAAGATAATAGAGGAATGAACAGAAAAAGGAGGATGGGGAAGGTTGAGGGCAGGAACATGATTAAAATTGGCTAAAGTCAAGCTTCTAACTGGGAACATAGACATTTCCTGGAGTGCTTGAGGGCACTGTTTTGACATGGTTTCTGAGTCTTCATGTGCTTTTGAAGAAGTAGATAGGCCTCATGTGGCTCTAGAGACTAGAAAAGGAGCATGTGAGTGGGAGTTCCAAGGAGGTCTTGCAGCTTTCTAGTTCTGAATCCAGCTGCCTTGTAAAGTTGTAAATTTCCTCTCATTGAAAGCATCCAAGGAGTCCAGAAAGCATCCACTCTGATTATATGTGGGATTCATCAGATAAAGAGTGAATTTTGTGGGCATAAAAAGATCCTTTCTTACCCTACAATGCTGAAATAGGTTCAGTCACAAAAAGTTAGATCCACTTCCTTCAGGGCTTCAGAGACATGTGGCCAGTCTTTGGAGCATATCCAGATTCGGCTGTGGGTGGCTGAGGAGGATTTCCTGCCCTGAATGCTCTCCATGAGAGATGCAGGGTGTTACTACTTTTCCTAGTTTTAAAATAGCTTTAGTGTTTTCTCAAGTGGATGTTGTTGTTGTTATGTGCCATGGAGTCAGTTCCAATTCATAGCGACCCTGCACAGGGTTTCCGAGGCTGTAAATCTTTACAGGAGCAGAAAACCTCATCTTTCTCCCACAGAACAGCTGGTAGTTTTGAACTGCTGACTCTGAGGTTAGCAGCCCAATTCGTAACCACAACATTACCAGAGCACAAGTGGATGGAAGGATAGAATTGCAGAAAAGACCCTGATGGAAGTCTTTGATTAGTGCTTTTTAGGCTGACCTAGCTAAGTGCTTACCTAGCTAAGTGGTTAAAGTTGAATAATAAATACATTTACAACAATGACAAAGGCCACATTCTTGGCAAATGCTGCCATGGGTGGCCAAATTGCCAAGGGCAGGATCACTGTGCTAAGTGAGAAGGAACTTCCTTTCTAATATTGTTTAGAGCACCTGTGAAAAAGACTTGATTCTGAGCTTTCAGGGTGTAGATGAGAAAAGTCTCCACCTCTCTGTAGTAGCCACTTCCCATTTGTTTTTAGGTCTCCTCTGTCTTCAGGATTTTTACCGACCATTCACATACTCTTTCAGCCTTCATATGCTTGCAGCATTTAATATTCATACCTATAATATTTAAGGCATTTGTAGTCATACAGCTACCACAGTTAGAAATTGTAAAACCTGAGGCTCTAAATCATTAGGTGCAGTGGTTCCCAACTTGAGATCACAGATCTAGTGATATGGAAAGGTGGAAATGTCAACAACATCAAAACAAAGAGCCTAGTGATAATTATTTATTTAACTCAAACTCAAAACCAAACTCACATCAACTCTTAGGAGACCTGCCCCTCATAGGATTTTCAAAGCTCTGGTAGCGTAGTGGTTACGAATCGGGCTGCAAACCTTAAGGTCAGCGGTTCGAAACTACCAGCCGCTCCGCGGGAGAAAGATGAGGCTTTCTACTTACGTAAAGATTTACACCCTCGGAAACCCTGTACAGGGTCGCTATGGGTCGGAACCGACTTAGCGGCACTTAAAAACAACATGTCTTTATGGGAACAGAAATCTCATCTTTCTCTCACAGTGTTTATTCTATAGTAGCACCAGGGATTCTTATTTGTTTATAACTAGGCAAGATTAAAGACATAAAATAATTTATATTTTTTCTTTGCTTTCACCTGATATTACATACTTTCTGATTCTAATTATTATGTGATTATTAGAAGTTCTTTCATTAGCATGTAGATAACAAAGTTTTGATGAATAAAAATGGAAAATAGGTTACTCAAAAACCTAGTTTTTAAAATCAAAATCTGTTCCACACAGAATGCCCAGGAGTAACTGTTAATAAAGAGCCATGAATGTTGTGAGTAGTGCGGCACTGAACTTTGGTGTGCAAGGCTCTTTTTGAGTGTCTCCTTTCAAGTTTTTTTGGCATATACTAAGGAGTGGAATTTCTGGGTCATATCATAGTTCTACTTTGTTTTTTGAAGAACCGCCATGCTGTTTGGTATAAAAGCTGTACCATTTTAATTTCCATCAAAATTATTAAGGCTTCCAGGATTCCCACAATCTCACTAAAATTTTTTATTATGACTTTAAAAAAAAAATTTTTTTTTATGTGCTCTATCTTGTTGTAAAGTAGCGTTGGTAATGTTGTGGTTACGAGTCGGGTTGCTAACCTCACGGTCAGCAGTTCAAAACTATCAATCATTCCACGGGAGAAAAAGGGAGGCTTTCTGCTTCCATAAAGGTTTACTATGATTTGGAACTGACTCCACCACATACCACCACACATCTTGTTGTTGTTAGTTCCATTGAATCAGTTCCAACTTACAGTGATCCTATCTATTCAAGGAGTGACTGATGGGTTTGAACCGTCAACATTTCAATTAGCAGTCTAGTGTTTATCCTACAGTGCCACTCTAGGACTCCTGAGATATCTTTGTTGTTGTTGTTGTTGTTAAGTGCCGTGGAGTCTGTTCCAACTGATTGTGCCCCCGTAGGGTTTCTGAGAAGTGACTGGTGGGTTTGAACCACCAACATTGAGATGAGCAGTCCAGTGCTTATCTTACAGTACCACACTAGGATTCCTGAGCTATCTCAGTGGAAGTGAAATTGTATCACATTGTGCTTTTTGATTTGCATCTAATGGCTCATGATGTTGAACAGATTTTGATGAATCTAGTGTTCATCTGAATGTTGTGTTAGGTGAAGTTACTCAGCCAGTTAGAGAAATCAAATCTTCATACATGCTACAGTATGGATGGAGATTGAAGATATTATGATGAGTGAAACAAGCTAATTACAGAAGGACAAATATTGTATGACCTGATTTCTGTAGAAAAGATGAGAAAAGGCAAAATGTGCAAAGACCGCAGTTTATTAGTAGTTACCCAGGTCAGGAGAGAGGGGGAAAAGAGGGCTTAACATTGATGTAAAAGTAACATTAATTAAAGATAGGGTTTCCCAGCTTATCATGTTAAGTGTTGTCAATAAATTTTACTCCTGTAAAAAAGTTGAATTGGTAAAAGTTAAATAATAAATATATTTACAATAATGACAAAAAAAAAAAAAGTATAGCTGCTAAAGTTGCTGGTTATGTGCAACAACCAAACACCTCATGGGATTTGGGGATTTGTTTCCTTGGTTTGAATGTTTAGGGTATTAGCTTCACTGGACATCACAGTTAATTGGCCTAAAATAGTGCTTCTGTTCTAACTTCTAGTTCATGTTTTATATAGTGCCTGGGTCCGAAAAGCATGCAAGTGGCCATTCAAGGCACAACAACTAGGTTTTGTTCACTTGGAGCAACAGAGGAAGAAAGAGAGTCAGAAATAGGAGGAGGATATGAAATGTGTGGTTAAATACTTCATGAACAACTGCTTCCTTTGCAGTTGGCTAGATGAACTAACTCTTGAAGAAAAAGACCATAAAAACTGAAAATCCTGATCAAACAACAATCCTGATTTAAAGGGGGAAAATGAGGAACAGAATTTCAAATTCTCATTTTCATGGACTCCATACTTTCTGGAGCTGTGAAGGTTGTATTGCTGTTGTTAAGTGTTGCCAAGTTGTTTCCGACCTGTGTAAGGTTTCCATGGAGTAGCTGACCTTCTGATTAACAGTCTAGTGCTTACCCTACAGTGCCACACCAGGATTCTTCTGAAATTACAATTCTCAGATAATTTTTAATACTTAAACCAAAAATATCTCATAAAGTCATCTTAACACCAAAGAACAATTTAACTTATCTAGTAAAAAGGATCTATTTTGAGAATTGTGCTATTTTAAGACTATCTAATAAGATTAAGGGGAACACAGTGATTCCATGTGATAAGTACTAGACTGAACCACAAGGTCCTCAGTTCGAGCCCAACAGTCACTCGTCAGGAGAAAGATGAGGCTTTCTGCTCTCTCAAAGACAGAAAGCCTCAGAAGCCCTATGTATGTTGTTAGGATTTGGAACCAACTTGATAGCACCTAACAACAACAAATGGGATTAAATATATGGAAAATTATCAACTCAAAATATTAAATAGGGACTTTAAGGGATGGAGAGTTCATGCTAATGAGGAGGAACAACTCAGTAAAGGGGGATGAAAGGGGTTGCACAGTTCGAAGAATTCAATGCCGCTGAATTGCACAGGTAGAAACTCTTTAATTGGTGTGTGTTTTACTGTCTATACTCTTGACACCATCAAAATAAATACAATTCAGAGGGGAAAAAAAAGCTATTAATAAAATCAATTCTTAGTAGTCTTTAAAAAAAAAAAACAAGACTGGTGACACCTGGCTAGTTAGGTTAAATGATTGAACACAGACTTCAGAATTTAGACACAGGTTTTTGTCTTGCCAGTGCCTCCTCACTCTATTTATTTGTGTCCTGATTTCTTATCTCCAAAATATGATTACCCTCATGAGTAAATTAATGAGATAGGAGTACTGGTATGGTGCAGTAGGATAATTCACTGGACTGAAAGGTCAGTGTTTACTGCATGTTTAGTGGTTCAAATTCACCAGCCGCTCCTTGGAAACCCTATACTGGGTGGTTATGAGTCAAAACTGACTTGACATCACATAACAACAACCGTCTATATTATCAAGCAGTAGCATGTCTCATTATAAATAATATAATTTTCTTTTCTCCTATCTATTGCCAAGGTCATTTAGTTAGCATGTTGTGGAAATACTATTTATAACACCAACATCTTTTTATCTTAGTTTCGTTTCCTCACTTAAAAGTCAAACAGATGGCTCTTAATTTACACTTATTTTTTGTTTTTGTTGAAAATGTACTTAGCTTTACCATGAAACCAGATGAACTGGACTGCAAAGTCAGTTTGATCAACAAGGTCGGTTGATCACGCTCACCAGCTGCTCCTTGGAAACCCTATACAGAGTGGCTATGGGTTGGAAACCGACTCAATGGTACTTGCATTAATAGTCATTGATTTGGACTTTATGTGGGAATAGCATATTACAGGTACAAAGAGCTGTTGTTGCTGTTGTTAAGTACCATTGCAGTCCAGTGCATTAACCCATGGTGCCACACAAGTTCTTGTTATTATTAAGTGCTGTCAAGGCGATTCCAACTCATATCAGCCCTGTATACAGTTTCTGAGGAGTGACTGGTGGGTTTGAACTGATAACCTTGTGGCTGGCAGTCCACTATTTATGCTACAGAGCCACACCAAAAAGCAGTGGACTATATATCACAAATATTGAGTAGTTCAGGCATCAATTCCACTATTAACTAGCTGAAGAACCTTGAACAAGTCCTTTATCTTACCCATCATGTCACTATTTCCTCATCTAGGAAATGAAAATTTCACGATTTCATCTCAGAGATATCTTGAAACTTTAAATTCACATGAACTTGTAATTTTCCACCCCCAAAGCCACTACCTTTGAAGTACCCATTAAGAGTCTTCATTAAGTTGTGGCTAGCATTGGAGAACTCTCCTGGTGGATGCACGCCATGGATTCGACTCAGACGCAAAGTACCCTGTGTAGTGTTTCCGAGGCTATAAATCTTTACAGGATTAGAAAGTCTCTTCTTTTTCCCACAGAGTAGATTCGAACTGCTGGCCTTGTGGTTATCAGCTCAGCTTGTAAAACACTACACTACCAGAGCTGCTTGGAGAACTCTACTATACACAATTTAAACAACAACAAAAAAGTAAATCTCTTTTCTCTGAGTCTCATCTGCTTTCATTCTTATCCTTAAATTCTATATGGTATACTAAAAGGGGGGAAATTTTCTCTATTTGTTACCAGTGTGGCTGCGGTGGGGGGGTTGGGGGAGGTGGAGGGAGTTAACAGTAGAGCACAGGGTAGGGGGCAGACACATCATAGTTCAGGTGTTTGGGAGGGTGATACACAAGAAGAGGGAAGGGGGTGGAAGAACAAGGTAGATAGGGGAGCACTGAGATAGGTTTGCAAGGGCTAAATGGGACAGAGGTAAATCATCATGCATGCTCAACCTTGGAACAACAGGGTTCTGTGATACAGGGATCGAGGCATAGTCTGAAGAGGGGAAATAATGTTCAGATGCTTGGCTGTCTTATGAATATTGGTTTCCCTTGCCTACTATTATAAAATAAACACTTGAATGGAATATACAGGATTGTCAGTAAATATGATTACGGAAAGCTTATAAGCCCATCTTCAGCCTTTACCTGATTGGAATATTTTAAAAAGGTTCTACAGCTTGCCAAGTGAAATAGGCCTCTTTTGGAGCCAGTATATAGGACCTTAGGTGGAATCTTGAGCTCCATCCAGAACCTTCTGAGGTGGGACATTCTCACTAGAAAGGACAAGCAGACCCACCTGAAACAGCTAGAGTAACAGAAGATATACCTTCAAGGAAAGATCAGCAGGAATAACCCAAAACAAAAATAGCAATATGATTGGCTACTACAAGAATAAACAAGTTGTTTTCTGGGAAATCATCAAGGCAAGCAATCAAGACCCTTCAGGACAACCCCCCCCCCCCAAGACTGAAACTCAAAGGGAGCACATAAGCAGGCATGTATGCTTGCTGGTGACCACATTGGTCTACTGGTGAGTGGAAGAGGGGGAATGGCAGCAATGAAGAAATGGGCTGAGTTCAACTGCATTCCATAGACTCCTGTTGACCTGGAGATGACAGAGACAAGAGGAAGGGCTGATTGGTCCTATGTGTGGTGAGACCTGGGGACACTTGAGCCCATGGACAAGGATACAGCCACAGAGGGCTAGAGCTGAGCGTGAAGCATCTAGCTGATATGAAGTGAGGGGAGACACACAAAAACTTCCAAAGCTGCAGATAGTACCCATCTGAACTAGCCTTGATGGCTTGATAATCAGAACTTAGCTAGAGGAAGAGAAAAAAGAAAACAAGTTTTGTAAAAGGAAACAAGGGTAAATTGCTACAACTTGATGAACTTGACCTATATTCATGGATGTAGTAGCTCAAAATACCAACAGAGAGGGAAGGAATCTTTACATCAAGTATCAATGCTATCACCTCTGTATAGAGAGTAGATAGGGACTGGCAACTTAGATATTGGCTACCTAAACTGAGGGGGCGATAAAGGCACAAAATGACTGAGTTATAAAGTTTCAAGAGGGAGTTTAGTTTAAGAGTGTGTGTGTGTGTCGGGGGTGGGGGTAGATAGAGTCCCCACTGAACAGTTTTCATCTTGTCTATATGGGTCTGATGAAAAGAGATGGGGATAAGATTCTTATGATTCAATAGTGAGTGATATCATGACTAATTGCGACTGTCACAATCATAAAGGTAGAAGTTTGAACTGCCAACTTTTCAGTTACCAGTATAGTGTTTTTCCTACAGCACCACATCAGGACTCAGATGTTAAGTAGAGGTCTTTAAAAAAAATCTGACTCCTAGGGTTTACTTTGCTGAGAGACTTAAGTTCAGAATGACTGCTTCGGAGGGATATGCATGTCACACTTCACACCAGAGACATTCAGTCTTACATCTCATGGATGATAGATTTAGTGTCTGAGAGACTTCCTTTCTACCTAGGAAAAACATGTGGGATCTTTCTGTCACTACTTTGTGTGAACTTGACTCACTAACCTAAAATCTACTTTTCTGTCTCTTCTAGGATGTCTCGCTAGGTCCTCTTGCAATTAGGATCCCTGGGGGCCTGTCCCACTATTAGTAAAACACTAGCTGAATATACTTATAAGACTCCCCAAGACCCTTTGTACTGATGAATAGAATCCCACTGCTCAGTGTGGTTACTTTAAGTCTCATTCGTTTCCATAACCTTCCTGTATTCTACCAGTACCAAATACCACTTCTTGAACATACCATTTATTGTCAAGACCTCATTCCTGTCTTCTGATACATCTTATGTCCTGGATGGACTTAGCTAAATAAAGCTTTCTTGAATTTCCCCTGCATTAGAATTAATAATTTCTTTCCTATGGAAAAAAACATTGAATAACCTGTATCTCAGTTAGCCTTCCTCTTACTTTACATGCAGTCCTATGTGTCTGTTCCATGTGCTGCACCTGTGAGATTGGATTGCTGTGACGTAATGGCCCTATCCAATCCTCTGTGCCCTCCCCATGGTCCCAGCAGGTTGTCTTGGAAAAGAGCAGTTGCTCAGGACTTACTGGCTCAGTTGACAACCTAAAAATCCCAAACAAATGACAAGCTCACAAATGAACAGATTCAGATTTGGTGTTTTTGAAGGGAAAGACTTACATTCCAAATCTATCAGACTGCATCTTTACTGAGCTTGTGTGTTAGCAAGCCCCTATGGTAGACTCTGTGAAGTCTATGTATGAAAATCATCACCTTATCTGCTGTTTGGAATCCCTAGGTGGTATAATTAGTTAAGTGCCTTGCAGCATACCAAAAGCTTGGCAGGTTGCCAGTTCTAATGCACCAAGATGCACCTCAGAAGAACAGCCTGGTGATCTTCTGAAAGGTCATTGCCATGAAAACCTTTTAAAGCACAGTTGTCCTCTGACACAACTCTGGGTCACGAAGAGATGGATTCAACTCTCTGATAACTGTAGTTTTCGTTTTGTTTTGATCTGCCATTCAGAAGATAAAGCATGCACTGACATGCTAGGCAGGCAGTCAGCTATTCCAGACTCCCATGAGCAGAATGTGATATCAGCCCAGGCAGTGATCCTCATCACTTCAACTAGGACTACAGTGGGCTGAGAGGCTTGCCGTAGAACTTACACAGGGAAAATACAGCTAGTGGGTTTGAGGAAGGTAAGGAAGAGAATGAAAGTAATTCATATATGTTGAGAACATGCTTTGTGTGGGACAAAGTCATTCTTTCCAACAAGGATTTATTGTTGTTTGGTGCCATTGAGTCAGTACCGAATCATAGCACAACAGAAAGAAACACTGCCGGTCCTTCACCAATCTCACAATCAAAGCTCCACTTGAGCCCATTGTTGCCGCCACTGTGTCAGTGCATCTCATTGGGCCTTCCTCTTTTTTTTTTTTTTTTTTTTGCCGACGCTCCACATTACCAAGCATGATGTCCTTCTCCTAATCCCTTCTGATAATATGTCTGAAGTATGAGAGACAAAGTGTGGCCATCCTGGCTTCTAAGGATCATACTTCTTTCAACACAGATTTGCTTGTTCTTCTAGCAGTGTATAGTACTTTCAATATCTCCTTACTCAAATGAATCAATTATTTTACAGTCTTCCTTATTCATTGTCCAACTTTCACACGCAAATGAGGTTATTGAAAATACCATGGCTTGGGTCAGGTACACTGTAATCCTCATACTATATCTTTGTTCTTTAACACTTTAAAGAGGTCTTGTACAGCAGATTTTTCTAATGCAATACGTTGTTTGATTTCTTTCTTTCTTTCCCAAAGTATAGACTAGATTCATTTATAGTTGGGTGTTTGTAGGTGAGTCATGTTTTATGCTGTTCAAATGTTCTGTTTTCTTTTTAAGTTTTTTATTGTGAATTGAGTGAAAGTTTACAGGGTAGATTATCAGTTTTACATTCAACAAATCATATACTTTGTTTCATTACAAGGAGCTCTGGTAGCGTAGTGGTTACGAATCGGGCTGCGAACCTTAAGGTCAGCGGTTCGAAACTACCAGCCGCTCCACAGGAGAAAGATGAGGCTTTCTACTCCCGTAAAGATTTACACCCTCGGAAACCCTGTACAGGGTCGCTATGGGTCGGACCCGACTCGATGGCACTTAACAACAACAACAACATGTACCACCAGTTAACGGGGTGGTGGTGGTGGCTATGTGCCGTGGAGTTGGAACCGACTCATAGTGACCCTGCACAGGGTTTCCGAGCCTGTAAATCTTTACGAGAGCAGAACGCCTTATCTTTCTCCCACGGCACAGCTGGTAGTTTCGAACTGCTGACCTTAAGGTTCCCAGCCCGATTCATAATCACTATGCTACCAGCTCCTTTCAGTTAACAGTATTTCTCTCTATTCATTTTAGCTCTTTCTTTAAAAAAAAAAAAAAAAAAAACCAAAACAAAACAAAATAAAAACCACTCAGGCATATATAATAATTTGAACCACCAAACGGTACATTCTGCAAGCCTGCCTCCTGACTGCCAGCTCTCACTCTCTCTCTTTCCATGAATCTAGAGTCCTCAGCTGCTCCCTCTCTCCATATTCTCATCTCTGCCTCCATCTCTGGTGTTGCTGTTTCTCTGAATAGGGTCCCACATTCTGCTTGTGGTCTTTTCCCTTGATGTACCTAGGGTCCTCTGTTTCTGGACTGTAAGATTAACTACTCTCTCATTTTTGTTGCAAAACTTCTACCTTTACAATTGTGACAGTTGCAATTAGTCATGATAACAATTACTCACTATTGAATCATAAGAATCTTATCGCCATCTCTTTTTACCAGACCCATCTAGACAAGATGAAAACTGTTCAGTGGGGACTCTATCTTCCCCCACTAACTCTTAAACTAAACTTCCTATTGAAAACTTATAAGCCAGTCATTTCGTGCCTTTATTGCCCCCTCATTTTAGGTAGCCAATGTCTAAGTTGCCCATCCATATCTACCCTGTATACAAAGGTGATAGCATTGATACTTCATGTGAAGATTCCTTCCTGCTCTGTTGGTATTTTGAGCTACTGCATCCATGAGTATAGGTCAAGTTCATCAAATTGTAGCAATTTACCCTTGTTTCCTTTATCAAAAATTATTTTGTTTTGTGTTTTTTATCTTCCTCTAGTCGAGTTCTGATTAGGAAGCCATCAAGACTAAGTGAAATGACTACTATATGCAGCTTTGGATGTTCTTGTGCATCTCCCTCACTTCATATCAACTGGATGCTTCACTCTCAGCTCTAGCCCTCTGTGGCTATGTCCTTGTCCATGGGCTCAAGTGTCCCCAGGTCTCACCACACTTTGGACCAACCAGCCATTCCTCTTCCTCTCTCATCTCCAGGTCAACAGGAGTCAATGGACTCTGGTTGAACTCAGTCCATTTCTTCATTGCTGCCTTTCCCCCTCTTCACTCACCAGTAGACCAGTGTGGTCATCAGCAAACTTACATGCCTGTTCATGTGTTACCTAAAAATTTCAGTTTTAGAGGGAAGTTTGTCCTGAAGGAACTTGACTGCTTGCCTTGATGGCTTTCCCACGAACAACTTGCTTATTCCTGTAGTAGCCAATCATATTGCCATTTTTGTTTTGGGTTTTTCCTACTGATCTTTTTTTGAAGATGTATCTTCTGTTGCTCTAGCTGTTCCAGGCTGGTCTGCTTGTCCTTTCTGGTGTTTGATTTCTTGATGGCTGCTTAATTCATCTGAGCACAGTGAAGTCTTTGGCAAATTCATTAATTTTTCCACTTATCTTGTTATTTATTGACTCAGTGTTGAGGACTTTTTTTTCCCTTTACATTGAGGTGCAACTCATGTCGAAGGCTGTGGGCTTTGATGTTTAACAGTAAGTATTTTAAGTTCTCTTCACTTTCAGAAAGCTAGGTTGTATCGTCTGCATCGTCTGCATATCACAGGTTGTTAAAGAGTATTTCTCCAACCCTGATGCCATACTTTTCTTCATATAATTCAGCTTCTCGAATTACTTGCTTAGCATACCAATTGAATAAGTATGGTGAAAGAATACAACCCTGGTACACACCTTTCCTGATTTCAAACCATTCATTGTTCCTTGTTCTGTTTGAACAACTGCTTTTTGGTGTATGTAAAGGTTCCTCATGAGTACAATTAAGTGTTCTGGAATATTCATTCTCTACAATGCTGTCATGATCCACACAATCAAAAGCCTTTGCATAGTCAACAAAGCAGAGGTGAACATCTTCTGGTATTCTCTACTTTCATCCAAAATTCACCTGGCATCAGCAATGACATTCCTAATTCCACGTCCTCTTCTGAATCTGGCTTGAACATCTGGCAGTTCCCTGTCAATGTGCTGTTGCAGCCGTTTTTGAATTATCTTTAGCAAACTTTTAGTTGCATATGATATTAATATTGTCCAATGATTTCCATGTTCCATTGGGCCACCTCTCTTTTGGAATGGGCACAAATATGGATCTCTTACAAACAGTTGGCCATGTTGCTGTCTTCCAATATTCTTGGCATAGATGAGTGAGTGCCTCCAGTGCCGTATCAGTTTGTTGAAAGATTTTAATTTGTATTCCATCAATTCCTGGAGCCTTGTTCTTTGCCAATGTCTTCAGTGTATATTGGACTTCTTCCTTCAATATTGGATGCTAGGATACTACCTAAAAAGTTCCTGCAGTGAAGGAATGAAGTCTTAGAAACTGTAACTCCCAAGATAATACTTCATATGGAAGCAGAGTACTAAACTGAATCCAAATAGAGTTAGCTGATTGTGAAACCTGCTACTCTCCTCAAGCCACGCTTGCTCTTTAGCAAAGACATGGAAGTCAGAGTACTGGGCTTATTTGTTTAGGAGACAGTGATTTGGCAAAAGCATAGGATACATGTAGGTGAGACTTGTTTTGAATGGGGCGTAGGGATAAAGTCTGACTTTTTCTCATTACATTACAAAAGCAATTTTCCTGTTCTAGACTCTTTTGCATGTAATTAACATTACATTCCTATGGCCTTGAGAAAAAGAAATGTATATAATAAAATACAATATAGAGCTTGCTAGGTGGTTTGCTTTGGGTTTTGAAGGCCACCTGGGATTGTTGCTCAGGAGAGTCCTATGAAACTCTTCTCTCATACAGCAGTGCTAGTATTGTAGCTTCAGCCTCCTTGACAACAAGCAGCCCAGCCTTTCATTCAGCCTGTGGTGAGGACTCGGACTGGCAGATTAGTGGCAGATGTTTTTCTTAGTTCTCCAGTTCTTCTTCTGATATGCAGAAAAATGTGGATTTTCAGGAGCATGATTATATGTTGCATATTTCTAGTCATCTATCCAGCTATTATCTTTATATCCATATGTTGTTGTTGTTATGTGCCATGGAGTCGATTCTGACTCATAGCGACCCTGTACAGGATTTCTGAGGCTGTAAATCTTTACAGGAGCAGAAAGCCTCATCTTTCTCCCATGAAACAGCTTGTAGTTTCAAACTGCTGACCCTGAGGTTAGCAGCCCGATTTGTAACCACTACGATACCAGAGCTCCTTTTATATAAAAATAGAATGTATTACTATCTTGTTACTTACTAGCTCTCATTTTTAGACAGAGGGATTAGAACAATAAATAATCTATCCTTGTGCAATATTCTAGAGAACTGCTGCCTCAGGGTTACCACAGCTTTAGAGTGATGTGGCAACACTATGAGGAAACAGTGGTTAAGAGAGATAAAATATCCTGTTCTAGTCAAACATCAGCACTGGACTAAGAAACACAAGGTCTGCAGTTCAAACACACCAGCTGCTCCTTGGAAGCCCTATACAAGGTTGGTGTGAGTTGTAACCAACTCGACGGCACTTAACAACAACAAAGTCACACATCTAGTAAGTGAGTGAGCTGAAATTTAAAACCAAGTCTGTGTAATTTCAAGGACCTTACTTGTTCATTGGGGTTCCTGTATAGTTTTTCATATCTATTAAATCCTGATGTAGCACTATAAGATAAGCACTGGACTGCTAACCACAAGGTCAGGTATTCAAACCTACTAGGCACTGCTCAGAAACCTTAAGCATAATCACTATGAGTCAGAAACTATTTGACCATAGTTAATAACAGCAACAACAAAAATCTTTATGTAATTAAAAAAAATGTTTATTGTGAATTATGTGATAGTTTACATGGGAGAACATTAGCTTTACATTCATCCCATCATGTATCATTTCATTGCCATGATTACAATCCCCTCCATGCATCATCAGTGAACCAAAGGGTATACCCTGCAAGTCTTCCCCCTGGTCATCAGTACACAGCCCCACTCTGTCTCTGGGCCTTCAGCGCCTACCCATTCCATCAATCCAGATCATTGTCTCTGCCTCCATTGCTGGCATCACTGCTTCTCAGAGTAGGGTCCCAATTTTTGCTCTTCTCCCTTGATAGTTCCAGGGTCCTCCACTCCAGGACTGCAAAGTCAACCACTCCCCTTGTTTTGCTACAAAATGTCTACCTTTATATTTCCAACACTCACAGTCAGTCCTGATAGCAATTATTCACTATTGTGCCACATGAATGCCTCCCCATCTCCTTCCATCAGCTCCGCCCAGACAGACTGGATACTACTCAGTGAAGATTCTACCTTGCTCCGCACCCTCTGGATCTAGGCTCCCTATTGAAACCTTGTAAACCAGTCACTTCTTGGCTTTGTAGCCCCCCCATTTTAGGTAGCCAGTGTCCAAGTTGCCCATCCCTGTTTACCCTGCATATCGAGGGGGTGGTGTAAAGATTTGTTCCCTCTTTTGAGCTACTACATCCATAGTTGTAGGTCAAAGTCATCAAATTATATCAGATTACTCTTTTTTTCCTCTTTTTTATTCTTCTAATTGAATTCTGATCATCTAGCCATTGAAGCCAGGTCAAGTGGGTATTATCTGCAAGTGTGGGTGTTCTTGTGCATATGCCCTCTCTTCCTATCAGCTGGATGTTTCACTCTCCACTCTAGTCTTCTGTGGCTTTGTCACTGACTCTGGGCCCAAGAGTCCCCAGGTCTTGCCACACTGCTGGCCAACCAAGTCTCCACCCGGGTTCAAAGGAGTCTATTGAACATGGTAGGGCTTAGCTTGCTGCTTCATTGCTGTTTTTCCCTCACTTCCCCTTATTGGTGACCAACATGCTCACCAGTCAGAACACGTGTCTGCTCATGGATTCCCATTGAGTCTTGGTCTTGGAAGGGGGTTTGACCTGAGGGGACCCTACCACTTCCCTTGATGTCTCCTGGGCAAGCAACTTGCTTGTTCTTGTAAAAGTCATTTGGACTGCCGTTATTGTTTTGTATTTTTCCTGTCTTTCTTTCCAGAAGTATCTTCTGTTCTTCTAGCCACTCCAGGCTGGTCTGTGTGTCCTTTAAAGAGGACATTTCCCACCTCAGAAGATTCTGAATGGGGTTCAGAATTCCACATATGGTCTTATGTAATGCAGAGGCTCCACAGGAAGCCTCTTTCACTGGACATGTTGTAGCCCCATTTTAGGTATTCAAATCAGTTATAGGCAGAAGACGGACTTAGAAGCATTCTATGGTGATATTTCTGGCTATTCCTTTCTCTCCCTCTTAAGTGTCTATTTTATAATGGTAAGCCAGAGAAATCAAGATTCAAAAGACAGCCAATTTCAAGAAGGAACCTAGATCCAGAGGGTGTGGAAGAAGGTAGAATCTCCACTGAGTAGTATCCAATCTGTCTAAGCGTGGCTGATGAAATGAAATGCTGACAGGTCTCTTGTGACACAATAGTGAATAATTGTTATCAGGATTGATTATGAGGGTTGAAAATGTAAAGGTAGATGTTTTGTAGCAAGGAGGGGCGTGATTAACTTTTCAGTCTAGGAGCGGAGGTCCCTGGGACCATCAAGGGAGAAAAGCGGATAGCAGGACCCGTCCCAGAGAAACAGTGATGCCTGAGATGGAGGCAAAGACAATGACGTGGAGAGATGGAGCAGCTGGGGTCTTTAGACACAGAGAGGGAGAGGGGCTGTGTGCTGATGAGCAGGGGGCAGGCTTGTAATGTATACCCTTTGGTTGGTTGATGATGCATGGAGGGGATTGTAACCATGGCAATGAAACAATACATGATAGTATGAATGTAAAACTAATGTTCTCCCATGTAAATTATCACATAATTCACAATAAAACATTAAAAAAAAAAAACAGCCAAGTGTCTTAACATTGTTTCCCCCTTTTTGCCCATTCCAACCATGCCTCAATCCCTGTATCTCAGAGCTCTGTTGTTCCAAGGTTGTGCATACATCATTATTTACCTCTGTCCCACCACTTAGCCCATGCAAACCTGCCTAATAGTTCTCCCATCCATCTTGTTATTCCTTTCCCTTTCCCCCTTTTTGTGTATTAGCCCCCTTTCCAGCACACAAACTATCCTGTGTCTATTCCCTACCCTACCTGTGCTTCACCTTCCCCCCACTTGCCTCAACTCACCACCCACATCCCGGTAACCAGCAAATTGTTCCCCTTCCCCCCTTTTAATATGGGTTATTTTTCTTAGTTTTTTACAATAGTGGTCTGTACATTATATATCCTTTTCCTCAACATAATGTTTCCTGTATTCTGTGTATGCCCTGAATTAGAGCCCTCACATTTGTCTGTATTTTTTCATTAATGGCCTTCATAATTCTGGGATTCACATTTAGGTCTCTAATCCATGCTGAGTTGGTTTTTGTATAAGGCATGAGTTAAAGGTCTTGTTTCAGTCTTTTGCATATCGCTTCCCAGTTCTGCCAGCACTATCTGTTGAAAAGACTATCCCCTCCCCATTTTATATATTTAGGTACTTTGTCGAAAATCAGTTGGCTGTATGTGGATGGCTTAAGTTCTGTATTCTCAATTCTGTTTCATTGATCAATGTATCTTTCATTGTACCCATACCAAGCTGTTTTGACCACTGTAGCCATGTAATAAATTTTGAAGTCTGGGAGTGAGAGATTTCCAACCTTATTCTTCTTCAGCGGTTCTTTGCTTATCCTGGGTCTCTTTCCTTTCCATATAAAGTTTGTAATTGTTTTCCATCCTTTGAAGAATGTCATTGGAATCTGGATAGGGATTGCATTATATGTGTAGATTGCTTTGGGCAGTATTGACATTTTCACAATGTTAAGACTTCCTATCCAGGAGCATGGTACATTCTTCCATTTTTGTAAGTCTCTTTTGGTTTCTTGAAGAAGTGTTTTGTATTTTTCTTTGTATAAGTCCTCTGTTTCTGTGGTTCCATTTATTCTTAGATATTTCATCCTTTGGGCAGCTATTGTAAATGGTATTGCTTTCCTAATGTCCTTTTCAGTGCATTCATTATTGGTATAGAAGAATCCAACTGATTTTTGTATGTTGATCTTATATCCTACCACTTTGCTGAATCTTCCAATGAGGTCTATTAGCTTTTTTTTTACTGAGTCTTTGGGGTTTTCTACATAGAGGATCATATAATTTGCAAATAGAGTTTTACTTCCTCTTTGCCAATTTGGATATCTTTAATGTCCCTGTCTTGCTGTATAGCTCTTGCTAAGACTTCCAGCACAATATTGAATAGGAGTGATGACAAAGGTCACCCTTGTCTGATTCCTGTTCACAGAGGGAAGGTTCTCAGTTTTGCTCCATTGAGAGTAATGTAGGCTGTTGGTTTTGTATTGTTGTTGTTAAGTGCTGTCGAGTCAATTCCGACCCATAGCGACCCTGTATATGGTTTCTGAGGAGTAGCTGGTGAGCTTGAACTGCCGACCTTGTAGTTCAAATGGCTTTGCAGTCTGGCGCACTAACTCACAGCACCATACCAAGACTCCTTTGTTAAGGAATTTCCCTTCAATTTCTACTTTGTGGAGTGTTTTTATCAGGAATGAATGTTGGATTTTGTCAAATGCCTTTTCTGCATTAGTTGATATGATCATGTGGTTTTTTTCTTTTTTCTTATTTATATGGTGGATTATATTGATAATTTTTCTAATGTTGAACCATCCTTGCATTCTTGATATGAATTGCACTTTATCATGATGTATTATCTTTTTGATGTGCTTCTGGATTCTGTTGACTAGGATTTTTTTGAGAAATGTTGCATCTATGTTCATGATGGATATTACTCTATAACTTCCTTTCTTTGTGACGTCCTTCCCTGGCTTTGGTATGAGGGTTATGCTTGCTTCATAAAATGTATTAGGATGCTTTCCATTCTTCTCTATATTCTGGAATAATTTGAGTAGAATTGATGACAGCTCTTCCCTGAATTTTTGGTAGAACACACCAGTGAAGCTACCTGGGCCTAGACTTCTTTTGGTTGGGAGTTTTTTTTTGATTACCTGATTAATTTCTTCTTTTGTATGGGTTATGCAATGTTTTTAAACCAGAGATATCTGATAAGCATAAATCATTCAGGCAATTTTTAGCACAGTGTTTTAGCAGTTTCCTCTTGCTGATATCGTAACCAACAGGCCTTAAAGTGAGCAAACAGACAAAATTCAATCATGGTGTGGTTTTAGGCCTGGCAGATATGTCTCTATGATCCACTACTCCTTAGAAGGCAACTTTGGATATAGTGGATGTGTGTCTAGTAAATCAGCAGTTCTGTTTCCATGTCTTTTCATTTTAAAAGTGTTGAAAATGAAAATAGAACATGAAAATGCCTGAAATATTCTGTAGCCAATGTGACTACCTTCCTCTTGTGCTCACATACACCCCTCCAGCTTTATATAGCTAATTCCTCTTTTCCAGGAATGTCCTCACCCTCTGACCAATCTTTTATCTCTGGAAAGTCTATCTTGACTCCACCCAGGTGGGGCCCCTCTTCTGATGGTGGTAGTTATGTTTACGTGCTGTGGCGTTCATTAGGTTATGATTCATAGTGACCGTGTACAGGGTTTCCAAGGCTGTAAATCTTTATGGAAGCAAAAAGCATCATATTTCTCCTGTGGAGCAGCTGGTAGTTTTGAACTGCTGACTTGAGGTTAGCAGCCAGATTCATTACCACTACACTACTAGGGCTCTTTCCTCCTTGGATAATTTTCTCTTTTTCCTGCATTAGAGCATTTGGCAAAACGCTTAAAAGAGTCTACTTATGAGTATTTTTGACCACACTAGTGTCTTGGGAATGTAAATCTCTTTACATTCCCAGCTCCATGAGCATATAAAGAGGTTTATCTGAGTAGACTCAAATTGTGCTAGTTTAATGTGTTAGCAATTCTTTGATTTAAGAAAAAGTGTATAAGATAACAGAAAATAATTAATAAATGAATGCTTTCTAAAGGGTTCACAATTGAGGCAGAAGGCAAAAATAAAAATCCACTACTACTTTTGAAGTCAGCAATACCTGAGTTTGAAACCTAGATTACAACTTTGAACTGGCTAGTTAACTGTCCTGAGATTCAGTTTTCTTGTATATTAAGTTGGGGTAGTAATAACTCAGAGGCATATTGCATTTGATTGGTAAGCCAATATAAATAAGGGAATTAACATAGTGCCTGGCACTTAGAAGGCAGTTGATTACTGTAGTTATTTTTAGTATTAATGGTTATTGTTGTTGCTGTTAAGTTGATTCCAACTCATAGCAAGGCTCATGCACAACAGAATGAAACACAGCTGGGTCCTGGGCCATTCTCACAATCATTGTTAAACTTGAGCTCATTGCTGCTGCCACTGTACCAATTTATCTCACTGGGGGTCTTTCTCTTTTTTTAATACCCTCCACTCTACCAAGCATGGTATCTTTCTTCAGAAACTAGTCCATTCTGATGATATATCTGAAGTATAACAGAAGTCTGTCCATCCTGGCTTTTAAGGCGGCATTCTAGCTGTACTTCTTTGAACACGGATTTGTTTGTTTTTCTCTCAGTTCATAGTTCTTTTAATATTCGTCTCCAACTCCCAACCTCAAATATATCAATTCTTCTACAGTCTTCCTTATTCTTTGTCGAACTTTCACATGCATATAAAGCTATTGAAAATACCATGGTTTGGGCCAGGTGCACTTTAGTCCTCAAACTGACGTCTTTGCTCTTGAATACTTTAAAGAAGTCTTGTGCAGAAGATTTGCCAAATGCAATGAAATAGGTAATAAAATCCTGCCTCGATATAAGCTTTATGACTTTGTATTTCTTTTTATAGAAGTTTCTGTATTTTTACCTATTTAGGGGGCTTCATGACATCTTTTTGCTATTAAAATTAAAAACATACCATATGAATCATGACTCACTTTATATCTGGAAGAAGACCCAGTTTGTTTTTGAGAGATGCAAGGTCAGGAAATCAAATACTCATCTCTCTTGATATAGTAAACAATTGGTACTTCTAGAGCATAATCACCTTGAAAATTGTGCAGATAATTTTCAGTGGCATAGAATGTTCACTGTTTGGAAGATTTCTGCTAGACATGACTCACTAGTCTTTGCCATATGAAATCTCTTGAACAATGATGTTTAGAGACATAGATGTCCCTAGGATGCACTTCAAACTAATTTTAATAGTTGTATTTTGCTTCTTTGGAAGAATAAAGCGTTCCCATTATATACTGCTCCACACAATATTATGAGAGTTCTTTGGCATTGTATGAGTTTAAGGCATTCCAGTGCCCTTCAGAGACCTAGTTTATACAAAGTTAATTATAGGAAGCAAAATAATGATATTGTTGCTAAGGTTTTGATATTTGGGAGCTCATAACTGTAAGAAAAATGTCACCCAGGTAGACAAACAACAGATAACAAAAGGCATTATTTACTTTGTTCACACTGTGTACCAGAAAGTGTGCTCATGATAGTCGTTATTAAGTGTCGTTTCCAACTCATAGCAACCCTGCATAGGGTTTCCAGGGAGCAGCTGGTGAATTTGAATCACTGACCTTGTGGTTAGCAGTCCCGTGCTTATGTATGATCTATTGTCATGTATGATCTATTGTCATGTATGATCTATTGTCATGTATGATCTATTGTCACACTAGGACTCCAGAAAATGTGCTAGGTACTTACATATGCTTTCTTTCTGTCACAAAAGCCCTGCATGACAAGCATCCCTACGTTATCATCAGGGAGCTGTGATCCAAACACCTAAGTAACTTGTTCATGACATCAGACATGTATGTGGTGAAACAAGGTTTATACGAGTCTCTCATCTCCAAGGCTATGATCTTTCTATCTCCTCACGTAGCACACAAATATAAACAGGACATTCCATGTTTCTTCCAACTGTAAACAGGCCACTGCTCTACTAAACCATTTCAATATCTTCCCAAGACAGGCTAGCTGATGCTTCCCAGATCTGGGCTCAGAGTTGATGGAGACTCAGTTTAACCCCACCTTCCTCATTGCTGGTCCTTCCCTGAACTTAAGAAAAGCTTTGGGAAAACTTATTTTGAAGATTGCCTTAATTTCTTTTATTTATTTATTTAGTTATCTAGAGTTTTTAAAGAATAGGTTATTCTAATTTGTTGGTATAGAGAGAATTACCCATTCATATCAAATAGTGATTTGTGTATTCAGTATATCTGATTTATAATGTTCTCTTCTAAGTTCTTCCCCTTATAATTCTGCTAAGACATAGGTTAAACCACTCTATAGATTGGGAAAACAAGACTGAAAGAGATAAACTGACTTGGTTTGTTTTAGGCCAAAGAACTAAACCAAGTAGAAATTGAAGCTGGATTTCAATTTATGCCTATGCATTGATAACGTTTTAATATAATGACAACAATGTCATGATATTGTTGTCATTATATGTTGTTGTTGTGATGTGCCATGGAGTTGGTTCTGACTCCTAGCAACCCTGTATAGGGTTTCTGAGGCTGTAAATCTTTACAGGAGCTGAAAGCCTCATCTTTCTCCCGTGGAACAGCTGATAGTTTTGAACTACTGACCCTGAGATTAGCAGCCCGATTTATAACCACTATGCTACCAGAGACAGCAATGTATAATAACATTAAAATACATTCTTGTAATACAATGGATCATAAATTTGAGGAGAGGGAGATTTTGCCAACATAGCATATGAATTTGATGAGTTGCCATTATAATATTACAATTATAGTATTAGAAGAGTATTGCTTTTAGAAGCACTTGGCTATTACCTGAAAGTTTGGCAGTTCAAACCCACCAAGTAACTTCATGGGAGAAGACTTGGCAATCTGCTCCAGTAAAGAGCTAAGCTCTATGGGGAAGCTGTACTCTATCACACATCAACTTACTATGAGTCATAATCGACTTGATTGTACCCAACAACCGGAACATTATAAATTCCAAATATTGTACTAGGATCATGATTAAAAGTTGATTTGAAGGTGCTATTAATTTGGAAATGTTTTCATTTCACTGAATGCCCTAGATACCAATGTTCTCTGAATTCTCATGTAAACTTTTCAAACTTTCTGTCTCTAGTCTTGGTAATGTGCTTACCTGAGGTATGCCATATATTTCTTGTAATTAGTATTTATAATGTCGTTTTCAGGGAAACACTGGGTTTCTAAAACAGATTTTCTTTGCAAAGCTAGAGTAAATTGGTACTGAGTAAAGGCCTCATATTCATATTTAATATCTTCCATTTGTGTTTTGTTTTAACTTCCTTTCAGATATTAAGCAGCCCTCCCAAGTAGCTAACTTGGTAGTAATTATCATATAAGTGAGGTGGAACCTGGATTGTAAATATTAATGAGTTCTCAGTGAGGAAAGCATAGGCTGCTTAGTGTCAAGCAAGCCTAGGTTTGAATCTAGGCTATGATCTTTCTTATCTGGAAAACTGATAATTTCCTTTTTGCTATATCAGTTTTAACATCCCAAATGTGGACTAGCAATACTTTTACTAGGAGATTGCCTAAGGATTAAATTAATGATGTGATGTATTTTGTACAGTCCATAACATTGAATATGCATGTAATCAAGAAATATTATTTCCCAGCCTCCTTCATTGCCTTACTTCTTGTGTTTGTTGAGGCTTTTGTGTTTGTTGAGTTTGTGCAAAGGGCTCAATTCACTAATCTTAACTTCCTTAACAAGGCTACAGTCCTGGCACAGAATATTGTTGTTGTTAAGTGCCATTGAGTCGGCAACCCTGTATAAGGTTTCTTAGGAGCAGCTGGTGGTTTGAACCACCAAACTTGAGGTTTGCAGTCTAGTGCTTTTCATGCAATGCCACACCAGGAATCTAGTAAAGAATAGGTACCCAATAAATATTTGTTGAGTGAAGATTGCCTGTAATTTAATGGTTGTTTAGGCTACACAATAAAAACATAAAGTTGTTATGGAACAATTGTACTTGATGAGCCTTTTCTTCTTCTTTTTTTAATGCATCATATCACTTCTTCTATGGCCTTAAGGAAGTAAAGATGTTTACATACTTTTTTTTTTTTTTTTTTGTCTTTCAGTGCCTGAAACAGTATGTTGAGCTCTTGATCAAAGAAGGACTAGAAACTGCAATTAGCTGTCCTGATGCTGCCTGCCCTAAACAGGGCCATCTACAAGAGAATGAGGCATGTTCAATGAAATAACTCAGGTTTTGGGAATGTGTACAAATATGCACTTCCTAGCTTATTGGTGTCTTTTAGGTCCTGCCAAGGTTTATATTATGTTAGATTCTAGTCCTCAGTTTCCTATACTCCTTGTTTATTTTTTCCCTTAGATTGAATGCATGGTTGCAGCAGAAATTATGCAAAGATATAAAAGACTACAATTTGAACGAGGTAGGTGCCCCAGTATATTTGCCTGTTACAATTCTTTTGGGTGTTCCTCCGTGGCACAGATAGTTACATATTCAACTACTACTGAAACACTGCAGGTTCAAATACATGCAGAGGCTCCTTGAGAAAAAAAACCTGGTGATTTACTTACAAAAGTCTCAGCCTTTGGAGCACAGGTATACATGGAAACACATGGGGTCAGCATGTGTCACAATCAACTGTTTTTGTTTCTTTAATATATGAACTCTGGTGGATTTGTGGTTTACATGTTGGGCTACTAACCACAAAGACAGCAGTTTGAATCTGCCTGCCACTCCTTGGGAGAAAGATAAGCCTTTCTGCTCCCATAAAGATTTATAGCCTCAGAAACTCTATGAAGGGTCTTTATAAGTCAGAACTGAGTCAATGACACACAACCATCATCACTATGGCAGAATCTGGATAACTATAACTTGAAGATAATTCTTTTGCTATACATGGTTGTACATCATTTGGTTATAATAAGAGTGAAAAAGTTGAATGTAAACTGAATTTCTGAATCTCAGCTGACAGTTTCAATTATCTGAACAACTAAACCCTAATTTGAAGGCCTTTGCTTATAATGTATTTGGTAGTAGGAAGAATTCATGGAACACAATTTGTTTAAAGAACTAGAACATTCACGAGACATTATACTTCAACCAGGTTAAAGCCTAATGATTTTAGGGCTAATTTGAACTTGAATTTGAAAGAGACAAAGATATTTTCTGGGCCAAACACTGTTATTGTAGGTAAGTACCTTTGAGTCAGTTTCAACACATAGCAATCCTGTAGGGTTTCCAAGGAACAACTGGTGTAATTGAATCACCTATCTAGAGTAGTGGTTATGAATCAGGCTGCTAATCTCAAGGTCGACAGTTCAAAACTACAGCCATTCCTCAGGAGAAAGATGAGGCTTTCTGCTCCTGTAAAGATTTACAGCCTCGGAAACTCTGTGCGAGGTCACTATGAATTGGAACCAACTCTACAGTACTGAACAACAACAACATCTTGTGTTTAGCAGAATTATCCTACAGCACCACACCAGGACTTTGGGCTAAGCAGAGTAGTAATTATAATAATCACTATTGCCCTACTAATAGTCCTGTTATGGTACTGTCAGATAAGCACTGGATCGTAAGTTCATATGAATCCTAAGGTCAGTGGTTCAAACCCACTAGCCGCTCCTAGGAAACCGTATACAAGGTTGCTAATGAGTTGGAATGGACTCAATGGGACTTAACAACAACAACAGTTATTCTACTAACAGCAATCAAATATAAAGATTTATAGTCTCAGAAATCCTATATAGAGTCATTATGAGTTGGAATAGACTAGTGTGTAGTGACATTGGTTTAGGGTTGATAGGTTGAGGTGGGGGATGGAATGTGACCCATGTCCTTTGACCCTCAGTTCCAACTCTCACCCACAGTGCCCTGTCCAGCATCTTGCCGAGTCAGACCTGTTGCCGACATCATGATTCTATAGGATATTGGCATGGTGGAAATCAAATAGGCCAGTGTGGGTATGTTATCAAACAGTAATGTTAGCACTGTTTGCAAGTGTGTGTTTCACAGGATTAAAACACTTGGAATATCCAGGAAAGAGATCTTTATCTTTGCTCTCAGTATGACTCAATCTGGCATCCTTTGCACATGCATACAAGTGGGCTTCAAAAACTTTGTAGAAAATGGCATTAAAAGGTAAAGGAATTTTCCCACAAACTCTTTGAAGCCCCTCCTATATTTTGTACCTGGCCAACTGATTGGAAAACATCCTTATTTGTGCCAATTCTAAAGAGAGGTAACCGAATGGGATATGGGAATCATTAATATCTCATGTAAGTAAAATGTTGCTGAAGATAATTCAAATAATGGCTGTATGTCAACAGGGAACTGCCAGAAACTCAAGTAGAATTCAGAAGAGGACATGGAACTAGGGATATTACTGCTGATGTCAGATGGATCGTGGCTGAAAACAGAAAATACCAGAAAGTTGTTTGCTTGTACTTTATTGACTATGCAAAGGCTTTTTACTGTGCGTATCATGGCAAACTTTGGATAATATTGCAAAGAATGCATATTCCAGAACACTTAATTTTGCTCATGAGGAACCTGTACATAGATTAGGAGGCAGTCATTCAAGCAGAACAAGGGAATACTGAGTGGTTTAAAATAAGGCAAGGTGTGCACAAGGGTTGTATTCTTTCACTATATTTATTCAGTCTGTATGCTGAGCAAATACTATGAGACGCTGGATTATATAAAGAAAACCATGGAATCAGCATTGGAGGAAGACTCATTAACAACCTGCGATATGCAGATGATACATCCTTGTTTGCTAGAAGTAAAGAGCATTTAAAATACTGATGAAGATCAAAAACTACAGCCTTCAGTGTGGATTTCACCTCAGTGCAAAGAAAACAAAATTCCTTGAATTTGCAGATTTAAAAACTGTCACTTCAAGGTTAAAGTATCCACTGTTTTTATAAATCAAACAATGCTGCCTCAGAAATCCCTTGGTACTGAAATGGTAACACGATCAGTAAAGAGGTCAGTTTGAACAATTGTTGAGTCATATTGACTACAGAAAAAGGTCAGTTTGCAGATAGGCATAAAAAGAAAGTGTTATTGAAATAAATACTCAACAGCACATTTAATCTCTGAAATCTCATCGGTTGCACTTTTAAGATCAGATACCAAAATTTTGGTATATGGTAAAAATATTATACCTTAGGTTACTAGAGAGTCAGTTTTAACATCATGTGACTCTGTACTACAGGCATGTGAAACAGTCCCCAGCTTTATGTTTTTGATTTAAAAATATAATTCCACAGATGAAAAACATCATATATGGATAAATGTTTATTTTACTGAAGAAATTTGGAGATTATAATGTTTAAAGAATTATGCTTTTCAAATGATTTGGGAAACACTTTTGTCTTCCTCTTTATTTTGAGGGTAGTTTGCTTTGCTTTTTTTTTTTGTTATTATTATTACGTAGAATCACTAAACCTGTGCAATGGTTACATGGAGGTATCTGAGGTCTTATATGATTGTGCATTAGCCTGGATGGCCATAGTTTAAATGATCAAACCTGAAGATTAGCATACAAGGAAGTGTAAGTTCATACTGCCTACTTACAAGACAATGTTTGCTCTTCATAACTACATAGCATTATGCCACTGATTGATAAAGAGTTTAAATGAATTCTGTGAGGTGGAACACCAGAATAATTAGCGCACATTCTCACGTACGATCTTGATTTCTCTGATGTTCTTGGTCATATTGAAACATTTCAGTATACAACAACACTGCAGTGTTCATACCAAGAGAAAAGCCATCATAACGTGTATGCTGGTCGTGGCCATCAGCATGGTACAGTTTTTTTAAAATAAACTATAATGCCCTTCATGGTAAAAAAAAAAAAAAAAGTGGAAAACAAAATTCCTCGCTATTGGACCAATAAATAACCTTATTATAAATGGGTAAAGATTGAAGTTGCCAAAAACTTATTTTTGGTTGAATCCACAATCAATGCTCATGGAAGCAGAAATCAAGGAAAAAAACAAAGTATTACATTAGGCACATCTGCTGCACATGACCTCGTTAAAGTGTTTAAGAGCAAAGATAATCAGTTTGAAGAGTAAGGTGTGCCTGGCCCAAGCTGTGGCATTTTTCATTCACCTCATATGCATGTGAAAGTTGGACAGTGACTGAGGGAGACTGTAGAAGAATTGATGCATTTGAGTTATGGTGTTGGAGAAGGATATTGAAAATACCATGGACTGCCAAAAGAACAAACACATCTGTGTTTGAAGAAGTATAACCAAGATACTCCTTAGAAGTCAGGACACTGAGACTTCATCACTCATACTTCAGACAAGTAATTCTCCATTCCTGGAGAAGGACATCATGCTTGTTAAAGTGGAGGGTCAACAAAAAAGAGAAGACCCCCCCCCCGCCCCCAAGGAGATATAGTGGCACAGTGATGGCAGCGATGGACTCAAATTTAACAATTGTCAGGATAGCGCAGTACTGGGCAGTGTTTTGTTCTGTTGTGCATAGGGTTGCTGTGAGTTGGAACCAACTGGAGGGCATCTAATAACAACAACAATCTATATTACAGGCATTAGGCTCATCTGCAAAAAATCAGAATATCAGAAGTATGCAGGTGATGCTTCTTACGCAAGATATTTTGATGAAGATGCTATATATGAATTCTAAAACTGTCATCTTATTTTGTAATCACTAAAGAATACTCCTCCCTCTTCCTTAAACTAGTTTCTCAGCTTTTTGCCTACATCATACTAAGAAACAACCTTACACTGCATATTTAAATAAAAACCACTGTCAACATGGAAATGGAACTCATTATAGACTAGAGACATACCAAGAGATTCCTGGTTTCATTGAATGTGAAAAAAAAAAATTTTAAGTCACAATAAACATAACTGTTTTCTCTCAATGATTACTTTTAAAAAGGAAAAAAAGGCAATATGTGTTCAATTAAAAAAAATTAAACAAGACATTTGATGTTGTTGTTACATACCATTAAGTCGATTCTGACTCATAGCCACCTTGTACAGGGTTTCTGAGGAGCAGCTGGTGGGTTTAAACCACTGATGTTTTTGTTTACAATCCAGCGCTTATCCTATATTGCCACATCAGGAGCCCAGACTTTTGATAGGTATTGAAATTTGTGTTTAAGAGCTTGTTTATTTAAATGACATTTACCATTTTGATTTGGATCCGTTTACAGCTTAAATAAAAGGTCATTTGGTATAAAAGTAAGTGTGTGGGGCTATAAAATTGATTAATTTTAATTTCTAAGTCTTTTAGGCTCTTCTGAAAACATTTTCTAGAGAGAATTTTGACAGAAACTGTCAGTTGTTTGGATTACAATAAAAGGAACTTTCTATGACATTGAATTAATGTACAAAATGCAGCTGAGTAAATTTTCCTAACTAATATTTTAACTGTTTTTCTTTCTTTAGTATTTTGGCTTAGTGAAAGTGATTTTGTTTTTCTTTTTCCTTTTGCATAAAATTGACGCCAACGCGACTTAGGTTTTAAAAACTTGCCCTTTAAGCTATTACTTTTTAACATTTTATTAATATTATCCTTAAAACTAAAACAGAAATTAGACTTAAATTTAATAAGACAAAAATCTTGTCTGAATAAGATGATGACAAATTAGGTCTAAACAACAGTTATCTAGTGTATCCAGTACTTTAAAGTGGTTTTGAAATGCAATTTAAGAACAAATTTACCTTGTTCAAGCCTTTCATTTATTTATTATTTATTTTTAATTTATCAAAAAAGTTTTTATTGTGAATTGAGTGAAGGTTTACAGGATAGATTATCAGTTTTGCATTCAACAAATCATACTTCATTTCAGTGGGGATTCTACCTTACTCCCTTCATTCTGAAACTAAGCACACTCAAGAAAGCTTGTAAGCCAGCCACTTTATGCCTCTGTAGCACCCCATTTTTGATAGCCAATGTCTATAAGTTGTCTGTCCCTATCAATCCAATGTACTGAAGAGACAAGCTTGATCCTTGATATGAAGAATCCTTCCATTTCAATTGGAATTTTGAGCAACTGCATCCATAAGCCAAAGTTCATCAGTCCAGTTAATCAAATTGTAGCAATTTACATTTGCTCCCTGTATCAAACATCTTTGTCTTCACGTGATTGAGTTCTGGCCAGCTAGCCATGTAAGTTAGGTCAAATGGATACTATCTGCAAGTTTGAGAGTTCTCTCATGTCTCCCCCCACTTCAGACCAGCTGGCTGTTTCACTCTGAGTTCTAG
>NW_006408576.1:13379724-13387529 GCF_000296735.1 Chrysochloris asiatica
TTTTTTTGGAAATGGGCAAGAATATGAATTTCTTCCAGTCAGTCAAATAATTACAGAATGATAATTTCCTTCTTATCACCAATATTCTTGCTACAACACTTTCCCACATGGGGGCCAAGGTAGAGTAACCGGAATTTCCTTTTCTTGATTTGATATGTAAATGTATTGTTTCTTTGACATTACTCTGTACTTCATTAATTTTCTTCTTCATTTGAAAACAGTCTGTTTCATCCTGAATAGTATATGATTTTCTTACCACCTGGATGTCTGTTAGTATACTTTTCCCTTCTTTCAATTTGTAGTTAGATCATAGACTGACATTCCAGATCCCCTATTTTCAGTCTTCTTGTTTTGTTCTGATCTAGACTCTTCCATATCTGGACTGAGTCCTGGGTGGTGATGCCACATATTTTGATCTCTGATTGTTTTCTACTCTTGTTGGTTCTCAAACCAAAGAAGTCCCTTTAGTATGTTTTGAAGCACTGACTTGGTTTTTACAAAATCCCTTAAATTCTGTTTATCCTGAAGTGTTCTGATTTTACCATCATATTTGATTGATTGCTTTGTTGAGTATATGATTCTTGTTCAGCAATTTTTTCTTTCTTTCTGAGTTTTATATGTCTCCTCATGGCCTTCTTGCCTACATGGTTTCTGCTGAGAAATCAGAGCTTAATCTCATTGCTTACATTTGTAGATAACTTTTCTTTTTTTTTCCCAAGATGCTTTCAAGATTCTTTTCTGTCTTTAATTTTGGAGAGTTTGATTATGATAAGTCTTGGTGATTTTCTTTTGGGGTCTATCCTGCCTGGGGTTCATTCAATTTCTTATATACTCATCTTCTTTTCTTTCTAGATGTTAGGGCAGTTTTCTTCCTGGAGCTCTTCTACTATCTTTTCTGAGGATTTCCTTGTCTCTTCCCATTCTGGAATACCAATCACCCATGAGTTATTCTTTTTCATGTTGTCCCACATGAATCCTAGGCTTTCTTCAGATTTTTTTCTTTCTTTTTTCTGCTTGTTCTTCTATCTTAGCAGTATTGAGAGATTATCTTCAAGCTCACTAATTCTGGATTCCATTGCTTCAGTTCTACTCCTTTGCCCTTTCAGTGTATTGTCCATTTCTGATATTGATCATCTGGCCCTCTGTATGCAGGTTTTGTATTGTCTTCCATGTTATCTCTATTTTGTTTGAGTGTTCCTATAGTACTTTTCTGACTTCTTCCTTATTTTCCTCAACCTTTCTGTGGAATATTTGGATGAATATTGATATCATTTTCCTGAATTATTTTTCAGTAAGTTTCAAAGCCTCTTCTTCCTCCAAAGCAATTTTTAGCTCTTCCTCCTGTTCAGAATGGTTGCAGTGAGGCACATTGACTAACCCAATTCAGAAGTCACCTCCCTTCTTGTTTCTGTTCCATATCTTTCTTCCAGTAAGCAGTCACTCAATTTATTTATTCCTTTATCTAGAGCTCAGTGTTATGGGACCATCCTCTGAAATTGTTTTGTCTAGTTTTCTGTGTATTTACTTTAGATGGTCTGCATGGCCTTTCTGCCTAGTCCACCATCAAGCCCTATCTACTGTTATTCAATCATTTAAAATACATAGTCAATGGAGGATTTCTTGGATGAAAATTCTAATTGTTCTATGATTATATGATAACAATTACATATCAAATTATCCTATGTCTAACTTAATTTACAAACATTGTCTCCATTTATTCTTAGAATATTACTTCTGATATAACACCAATGTTTTTAATTTAAACCCATCGAGCCTCTTCTCAGAAACCTTACACATGGTCACTATGAATTGGCATTGAATAACAGCATGAATTGGAACCCATTAGATGACACATACAACTCCTTCATTGGACTCTCTGGTCAACAGGAAGCTAGAGAATGGAGTTATGGGGCCTATGTCTCTCATTCTGAGCACCTACTCTTCCAATTCCAAAGTCTCGGATGGATGGGAATGCACTTTAATGAGAGGCAAAGCTGACCACTCTCACATGCATGCTCCACTACATTGTATGCATATACATATCGGAGCACTAAATGTGCTTTGCTACAAGTGTGTCTTACATGCTGATGTCTTTTGAAGCTCATGCCATCTTTTCAGGAACCACGGCAGTTCCCATGTCATATTTCATAGACAGGAACCTACTATCGATACTCAATATAGGATTGGTAATTCTTCTTTTTTTTTTTTTTTTTAAGGGAATTATTTTAAAGAGATTAGCTAGCTTGCCAGGGTTATACAACTATAATGGAGCCTGTCTAAAACTGAGGACTCAAGAAAAGTTAACTTTTTCATAATGGAATCAAACCCACCACCTCACTCTTAAAGTAAATGCACTGATAAAGCAGTGCAGTAAAAATTAATATGTGCATTGGATTTATTTTCCTTTACAATATACTTATCAAAATTAAAAAATAGTTTTAAAAAGTGCCATTTATCCCAAAAATGCTCTTAGATGTGTCCTTAAGTAGTGATCTTAAAAACATACTTTATTAATCTATTATTAATGTATCTTTGGAGGTTACTGTTATGATTAATTTCTTTGAGTGTGCCAGAAAATACAGTTTGTCTTGTTTGGAAAAATATAGAGAGAGATAATATGCATTAGATGTAATATAACATATATTGTTATGTTGTTTTTTGGTGTCATCTAGTCTACTCCAACTCATAGCAACCCTATGCACGGCAGAACAAAACAGAACAGTCCTGTGCTACCCCCACAATTTTTGGTACATTTGAGCCTATTGGTGCTACTACTGTGCAATCCATCTCATTGGGTGTCTTTCTCTTTTTCTTTCACCCTCCACTTTACCAAGCATAATGTCCTTCTCTAGGGACTGGTCCAGCCTGATAATATGCCTAAAGTATGAGAGACTTGGTTTTTAAGGTGTACTCTGGCCATACTACTTCCAACACAGATCTTGGTTATTCTGAAAATCCGTGGTAATTTCAATATTCTCTTGTAACACCATAACTCAAAAGCATCAATCCTTCTGTGGGCTTGTTTTCTCATTGTTCAACTTTTACATGCATATGAGGCAACTGAAAATACCATGACTGGTGTCATACATACCTTAGCCCTCAAGTTGATATATTTGCTCTTAAACAGTTTAAAGAGTTCTTGTGAAGCAGATTTGTCTAATAGAAAATGTAAAGGTGGACATTTTATAGCAAGGAGGGTAGTGATTAACCTTTCAGTCTAGGAGCGGAGGGCCCTGGGACCATCAATGGAGAAGAGCGGAGAGCAGGACCCCACCCAGAGGAGCAGTGAGGCCTGAGACTGAGACAGAGAAGATGACGTGAAGAGAGAGGATGTCGTGAAGAGATGGAGTGGCTGGGGACTAGGGATCTAGAGAGGGAGAGGGGCTGTTTGCTGAGGACCGGGGGGCAGGATTGCAGGGTGTACCCTTTGGTTGGCTGATGATGTATGGATGGGATGGTAACTATGTCAATGAGACGATTTATGATGTAATGAATGTAAAACTAATGTTCCCTCATGTAGACTATCACACAATACACAATAAAACATTAAAAAAAAAAATACATTGTTTGATTTTAAATGACCAATACCAGTACATTCCAGCTCACTAATGCCTAGAATACTGATGTTTATTCATTCCATTTCATTTTTGACAACTTCCAACTTTCATAGATTCATGCGTCATCTATTCCACGTTCCAGTTAATAATGAATGTTTTCAGCCATTTCTCCTGATTTTGTGTTGTGCCCCTCAGCAAATGAAGATCCTTAACAGTGTACTCCATTTGTTTCATTATGGTCAGCTGTACTTGAGGAGTCAGTTCAGATCAGGAGTCACCAAATGGGGACCAGTGGGCCAACTTCAATCCTCAGCTTGTTTTTGTAAATAAAATTTTATTGTAACACAACCACATCCATTTCTTTTGGTTTTATCTACAGCACCATGTGCTAAACAGCAGTAGAGTTGAGTACTTGCAACAGAGACCATATGATACACCAAGACTAAAATATCCCCTGGTCTTTAACTCAAAAAACCTGCTGACTCCTGATTATATGTATGACTATGTCTTTTTGTAAGGTTATACTTGCCACAGGTTTCTTCTCAGATGATTGAATTTGGTTTCAGTTAATAGGGAATGAGCAAAAACACTTAAAGGACTTGCATGTGTGTGTATGCATGTACATAGTCAGAATGCCCTACCTAAATCACTGTCTAGCTTATGACTGTGTTTAGGTGAGGTCTGAACCTATGTAAAGCCCCTAGCATGTGATAGACTCTGGTGGTTGTGGTGGTTGTGAGCCGTCAAGTCAATTCCAACTCATAGGACACTGTACAGGGCTTCAGAGGCTGTGAATCTTTACAGGAGCAGGAAGTCTCATCTTTCTCCCATGGAGTGACTGGTAGATTTGTGAGCTCTGGTAGCGTAGTGGTTACGAATCGGGCTGTGAACATTAAGGTCAGCAGTTCGAAACTACCAGCCGCTCCGCGGGAGAAAGATAAGGCTTTCTACTCCCGTAAAGATTTACACCCTGGGAAACCCTGTACAGGGTCGCTATGGGTCGGAACCGACTCGACGGCACTTAACAACAACAACATGCTACTCTGAGTGAGTTTGAATAGCATGAGGGAACTTCAAAAATTGTGGGAAAATTCCATTATCTCTGAGTTACATTTTTCCATGAACTTTTGAAACGCTCTCTTATGTTTAAGGCAGATGAATTGGATCTATTCAGACTCCCAGTAACATGGCCAAGGAGTTTGCAAAGGTGTTTTCATAACATTCCTAATTTCCCTAGCAAAATCGAGTTGTCTTGAATTACTTCCCAAGAACAACCTTGCTGAAAAGCTTAGAAGTCAGTGGCCCACTTAAAGCCTTTGAAAACAGTCCATAATCCTCTGGCCTATGATAGGTTTTTGGCAGAGTTTTTGCATTCCATGTGGTTTCCTGGCAGGATTCTCCCTCCCACTCTTCCTCCATTAAGAATTCAGTGTCACACTATACAAGAGGGTAAATAAAATTAATAACCTGATTCACAAGTAAAGACATCTCAGGACCAATGATTTAAAGAAATGGATTCTTTTTTCAATTAAGATTTGAAGGAATGGGAGTGTCAGAATGTTCTGCTTTGAATAATAAACTTCCTGATTAATTTCATTAAATTAGATTCCTTAGTTACTTGTACTCCACTTCAGAGTGAAAACCGAGTCATCAAAGCGATGGTTTTATACTGGAGATAGCCCATGACTTGGATTTAAATTTGAGAGCTCAGACAATATTAGACAGATGAATCATTTGGTGAGGAGAATAATTCACCTATCTTCCTTACCTCTGTTTGCGCCATTCTTTATAATACATTTTTTGGAATGCCTCTTGTGTGCCATACACTGGGCCAAGTGGGGTGAATGCAAGATTTAAAACATATGCCTGACCTGAAAACTGTCTCTCAGAGGAAGTAGACAAGGAAATAGACTCTCAAAATGCAGTGCAGTAAGGAACATAGAAGGAGCCCTGGAAGTGTAGTTTGGTACCCACTGGGCTGCCAATTGCAAGGTCAGTAGTTTGAATCCACCAGGTGCTCTGCAGGAGAAAGATGAGACTTTTTGCTCTCAGAAAGATTTACAGCCTTAGAAACCCTGTAGGGAGTGTCTATGAGTCAGAACTGACTCAATAACACACAGCAACAGTAGTAAGGATCGTGGGGAGCAAAATCCAGGGAAAATCCAGCCAGGCTGGCCCGGCAAAGACTTCCAGAGTGTAGCAATATCCATGCAGAGCATATCTCAGTTATCCTCAGGCATTTTAGGTACAGGTACCAGAGGCTCACGTATATGGGTATATGAAAGTCTGTGGCTCTCCCAAATGAGTGGTTAATAAGACGCTAGGAGCGACAAGGGGGGAGGCTGAAGAGCAAAACAGGAACCAAATCAAGAAGAGCCATTTTTATCTTACTAAATTATCTATCTGGACATTATTCTAGCCATTAAAAATGCTAAACAATGGGTTAATCCAGAAATGCAGGACCATGGTTTGATCTTCAGAGTGTGATGTGTCTGTTTTGTTTCTCTGTGCTAGAGGTGCTCCTGGATCCCTGCCGGACTTGGTGCCCTGCATCCACCTGCCAGGCTGTGTGCCAGCTTCAGGAAATGGGACTGCAGACCCCTCAGCTTGTGCAGTGCAAAGCTTGTGACATGGAATTCTGCTCCGCCTGCAAAGCCAACTGGCACCCTGGCCAGGGCTGCCAAGATACCATGCCAATCACCTTCCTTCCAGGGGAAACCAGGTATCCTGCAAAGACAAACTGCCATGAAGGGTGAGGGGTGAGGGATGGGAAAAGGAAACATACTGCTGCCCTACAACTTCCACCAGGGAGAACAGGACAACTAGGTCAGACTCAGCACGGGCTTATCTTCCTGTGTTTCATTCAGCCCTTTATGTCTGTCTACCTGTCTATTCATTTTTGAGGGCTGACTGTATGCACTGCACTGTGCAAGGTCTTGAGAATATAAAGATGTATAATTAATAAAGTTATACATACCTGCTTTGAAAAGACAAACTTCTAAATAATTAATTACTATTAGGTCATATGGTGCCTGAAGTTTTTCCAGACAAGCACTCAACCGCTATACCACCAAGTGCTCATTCACACCCTTGAATGGATCATTTAAGCTATACTTAGAGGTTTTCAACAGGGTTTTTAGATACTTTGAAATTTTACAGACCGTAATAGGATGCTCATGTGATTTGATTCAAAATAATTGATTTATCAGGTTGGATAAGAAGAAAGTAGAGGGCAGAGTAGGGATATTGACCCAGCTGAAGCAAAAAACTTGTCTGTCTAAAAGAGAAACTCCCCTGTTAAATGAGTGAGTGGTTCCCGAAATTCTGTTAAGCAAGAAGACAAGGAATGAGAAAGAACTAATGTACTTCTTGGTAAAATGGAGGAGGGGGACCCAGCTCTGACATTTTTCCATAGATGAAGGAAAGTTAAAATTTGGATTCTGGTGGATAACTATTTCTTCATCAACTGTTCTGGCCTCATTTAAATCATTTCACAAAGACCATTTAAATAAAAAGTCATAAACCTCTTTGTGTAGAAATTTAAAACTAGAAGATTTTATACAAAAATCTGTACTCTGACTTATCTGAGAAGTCTATCACCACATGGGCTACATGAAACGATCACCTGAATGAAACAGCACCTGCCTTTTCTGGCAGAGTATGTGTTGCCTGCAGCTTGCCACAGTCCTCACTGCTCCCATTGCATTACTGAGGCTGTGTGTCAGTTGTCATTTATAAGCCAGTGACTTTTTGTACAGTATAATTAAGGAAAAAAAAATTGAAATCTTTCCTTTGTTGTTATTAAGTACCGTCAAGTGGATTTTCGACTTATAGTGATAGAGGAGAACCTGTAAAGGTTTCTTGGCTGTAATCTTCATGGGCTCCAGATCTTTCTTCAGAAGCATTGCTGAGTGGGTTCAGAGCTAAGCCCTTAAGCACTGTGCCACCAGGGATTTCCCCTTGTTATTCTGGCGAGTTTCACTCATTTAATTACACGTCTATCCTTAAAGACACTTAAGCACACAGACTTTATTTTCAATTGTCAGAAATTCCTAATTTTATATATTTGAATTTGTAGTAAGAGTTATTATTAATGATATTTTGAAATATCAAAAATGTTATTAAAATTGTGCATATAAATTGTTATGCATAATGCAATGCATCAAAACTTGTTGTTGTTGTTGTTAAGTGCCGTTGAGTCAGTTCCGACCCATAGCGACCCTGTACAGGGTTTCCGAGGGTGTAAAT
>NW_006408576.1:13387629-13407173 GCF_000296735.1 Chrysochloris asiatica
TCATCTTTCTCCCGCGGAGCGGCTGGTAGTTTCGAACCGCTGACCTTAAGGTTCGCAGCCCGATTCGTAACCACTACGCTACCAGAGCTCCTTACATCTTTTAAAATGACTCCTTAAGAGATTCTCTGATTGCTCCAGCAATGTTATCCCTATTCATGACATTTCCTTCCAATTAATTTATGAGTCATATGAGAAAATTGTTTTCATTTAAACCAAAACAATGTTATCTAGGCTGATCGCACCATATTTGGTGCCTCATAATTTCTTGTTGTTTCTAAAATTAAAATTCATCCTCAAAAAGAGGAAACAGATCACATTTGATGATAGTTAACTTCGGGTCAAGTCTTGTTGGAGGCCCCTGCCTATATTATCTCATTTACCCTTCTCAACACCTTTAGTTCATTCTGAATCACATTCTGTGGGGCCAGACTGTTCTGTGGGTTATTTTTAAATTAGAGAAATATTTGAATTAGAGACAGTTTTATTATCTTTCAGTACTGGTATTAATAATAGTTACCGTTTGTTGAGTACTTACTCTCCAAGGGCCAGGTTGTGCACTTATGTGTTGCATACAATCAAACTTGCTTAATCCTCACAATACCCATTTCATGCTATTATCCTAATTTTTGCAGACTAGGTGACTAAAACTGATGATACATAGGTACAGCAGCCAAGATTTGTCTTCTGCCTTTAGAATTGATGCTCCTAACTACGAGCCCTGGTGTGGCACTCTGGGATCATGCACTGGATTGCAAGATCTGTTTGAAATACAAGGCCCATGGTTCAAACTCACCAGTTGGTCCTTGGAAACCCTATCCACGGTCACTATGAGTCAGAACGGACTCGACAGCACTTAACTGACAACAACAAAGACTAGACTGTATTGGCTTCTTTCACAGTATTTCTTTATCACCTTCTTCAAGTGAATCAAACAGAATCACTTATACCTCTATAGGAGAGGAATCAGATGCTTTTGAAAATCCTATGGATTTGCCACATGAAAAATTCACTACTAAGCAAAGCTAATTCAAACTAAATTGAAACTATATTTAATAGTCATACTGATTATAATACTATAGAATCCTGGTGGTGCAGTGGGTAAGTAAGTGTTAGGCTGCTAACTGAAAGGTCAGCAGTTCAAATCCACCAGCCACTCACAGGAGAACAATGAGAGTGCTCTGCTTCTGTAAAGATTTATAGTCTTGGAAATTTACTCTGTTTCTACAGGGTCTCTCTGACCTGAAAGCAGTAGGGATGATACTTGTGAAAGAACTCTCAACTGCAGTACACTCAAACTGCCAAAATTTACTCAACTTGAATGAATGTATACTCTCATAAATATATTATGTTCTGAAAAAGCTCTCTCCCTCAAAGATAAATCATTTTTGTGCATTCAGTAATGACTTCAAACAGTATAATTAACATATCCTCATAATCAATGATAACTTACTTTTAACAGTTTGCTACTTATTTTTCCAGATGTTACATACATATACTTAGCCTTATATTTCAAATTAATAGCATGAGTGGAAATCTTCTCACAGTCAGATGTAACTATCTATATTATCTTTTTTATTGACAACATAATATCCTTACAACATGCACTGAAGACTTCTCACATGCTTGATATTTTCATCACAATGGGAGCGCAGTTGCTTTGTACGATTAGCAATGGATTCGAGCCCACCAGCCACTATGTGGCAGAAAGATGAGACTTTTGGTTTCTGCAAAGCTATGCAGCCTCAGTATCTATAAGTCGTTTTGAGTCAGAACCGACTCAATGGAACTTAATAGCAATGATAACAATAGTCACATCACAATGATGAGAACACTGAAGTTAAATTTTAGAAAGAAAACTTATTACACAGTACTTGAACTCAAGCTTAAAGCCCTTCCTGCTGACCACTTTCAGCCTATCCAAACTTCTCATGACAATTAAAACAACTTTGTAAAGACAAACCTGATATATCTAAGTGATTACTGTGTGCTTATGTGTTTATGTTTTATAACATAAACTTTTTTTTATAACAAAACAGTGTATGCATGTGTATTACCAACCCTTTGGAAAGTATACAGATATATGAGTAAGAACATAAACTTTAACCATAATCACATTATTCAGATATTCCCACTAAAAGCCATTACATGTTTGTGTTTTTTTGTCTACATATCTAAATTTATATATGTGGTAACATTGCTCTCCCACCTCTCCCCCCACCCCCCAATCTCAATCCAATTTTGCTATCTCAGAGTTTTTGGTTATTATTTTCTGGATTTTATTGTTTGTTTGGTTTTGCTTTGCTTCATTTAATTTAAAAAAATGGCTCAGTCTGTCTAGTTAATTGAATACTTCCAGCTGAGTTGTTGCTAACAGATCTCTCTCGGGATTCCACTAAGTAGAAGTTCTAATGGCATTTCTTCTGTAGTTCTGCTTTCAAAATGGAAGAGGACGATGCTCCAATCAAACGCTGCCCCAAGTGCAAAGTCTACATTGAACGTGATGAAGGCTGTGCCCAAATGATGTGTAAAAACTGTAAACATGCCTTCTGCTGGTACTGTCTTGAGTCTCTTGATGTGAGTATGACCTTAAATTTTAAATTGGTGTCTTTAGCTTTGGAGTGTAGATTTAAAATTAGGAAGACAAGGTAGCCATTCCCTAAAAAGCTTATGGTTTATTCCTATGAAGTAAATAAGTAGCAATATTAGACTTATTTCTGTATTAATTAAAATATCAATTCATCAAGGACATTGGTATCAGAAGAGAGTGGTTACTGCAGGGAATTGGCAAAGGGAAAGATCAGTTCAGGTTTGGTTTAAAGTGTTGGATTATTAGTGGAATACCAAAAACAAAACAAAAAAAAAACACACAGACACACACTGTCATCATTGCAACTCATAGCAACCCTCTATAGAGTATTCAAGACAGTAAATCTTTATGAAAGCTGACAGCTTTGTCCTTTTCCTTCGTCTTTTTGAACTGCCAGCCTTCTGGTGAGTGGCACAATGTACAACCCACTTCGTGGAATAGTGGCAGTTTCAGTACTCAGTGAGTCTCATGTCATCAATAGGGCAAAACACACTACAAAGCCCTTTCTGGTTCTGCAGATTGGAAATGTCTAACTTCATATGCCAACAGTCTCTCAAGTGTACCTTATAATGAGGCTCTTCTGCTGTGAGTGTTTCTTAAACACATTATATCTGTGTTTCTGCACAAGTTAAATCCCTTCTTTCCCATGGTACCAAGCCTTTTCTGGATCTGTAGAACCTGATGCAAACAGAACTTCTTTTCAGCATTGTGTTCTTCACTCATGTTGGTGGTGGGGTAAGCATTTTAGCAAAACTATGACTTTTTATGACTTTGTATTTAGAAGAGGTCATTTATGCATACTTTCAATAACTCTAAATTACTTTATAATTTTTAACGTACTTTTTAAAAACTCTAATTAAGTCGCTTTAATTAGAGATTTTTAAATTTTGGTGTGGTGTTGGAGGGTAAGAACTGGATTGGCAATCAATCTGACAGTACATAAAACAACACAGATTAAATAGAAGACCTAATAATCTGACAGTATTCCATTACTATTCATAAGGTTTTTCAATGACTAACTATTCAGAAGTAGTCTGTCTTTCCTTCTTCCTAGTCAGTCTTAATCTGGAAGCTCAGCTGAGAACTGCCCACCATAGCATCACAACAACACAAAAGCTGTCACAGTATGACAAACTGACATAGAATTTGGACTTTCAACTGTTGAAATATGACAAGCTATGGATAAAATTGTAGAGAATGTGTATTGCAGAAAACTTTATTATGGTCATGAAGAACCTACAGGTTCATAGACCAAAAGACAGTCATTTGAACCGAACAAGAGGACACTGAATGGCTTAAAATCAGGAAAGGTATGCACCAGGGTTGTAATCTTTCACCATACTTATTCAATCTGTATGCAGAACAAATAATCTGAGAACTGGGATAATATGAAGAAAAACATGGCATCAGGATGGGAGGAAGATTCATTAACAACCTGAGATATGTGAACGATACAATCTTGCTTGCCAAAAGCTAATTGGACCTAAAATACTTACTCAGGAAAATCAAAGACCATAGCTTTCAGTATGGGTTGCACTTCATTTAACAAAAACAAAAATCTTCACCACTGGACCAATAAATAATATGATAAATGAGGTAAAGATTGAAGTTATCAAAGATTTTACTTTGCTTGGATCCACTACCAACTCTCATGGAAACAACAGTCAAGAAATCAAATGATGTATTGCATTAGGCAAATCTGCTGCACAAAACCTTTTAAAGTGTTCAAGAACAAAGATGTCATATGGAAGCCATGGATTTTCAATAGCCTCATATGCATGTGAAAATTGGACAATGAATAAGGAAGACCATAGAATAATTGATGCATTTGAGTTATAGTGTTGGAAAAGATTATTCAAAGTACCATGGACTGCTAGAGAAACAAGCAAATCTTTGTTGGAAGAAGTACAGTCAGAATGCGTCTTTGAAGCCAGGATGGTGAAATTTCTTTTCTCATGCTTCGGATATATTATCAGGAGGGACCAATCCCTGGAGAAAGACATCATCTTGGTAAAGTGGAGGGTCAATGGAAAAGATGAAGACCCCCACCCCCAATGAGCTAGATTGGCACAGTGAAAGCAGCAATGGACTCAAGTGTAACAATGATTGTGAGGATGGTGCAGACCAGGCAGTGTTTCATTCTGTTGTGCATTAGGTCACTGGGAGGCAGAATTGATTCAATGCCATCTAGTAGTAACAGTAACAAACAATATTCTATTAAAACCATTGTGGCAATCAAAGTCTATAATAAAAGGGATACCTTTATGCCTGCTTTGTAAAGTAGATATGAATGTATGTAACCCACTCTGTGATAGTATTATACCACTGAGATGTAAGTTGAGTCAGGACAAATCCATAGTTTGCATTGTTAAGAATTTACACTGTATAGGTCAAAAAGACTGCTTGAACCTTACCTATCTCTCACTGTGATATCAGAGCACTATTTCTCATTAAGCATCAGAAAGGAGGGACTAGATATTTAGCTTGTTACAGAATGGTTGAGAAGATTTAAGTCAGGATGTTAATGATCCAAGTTTTCATAATGGTGGGTAAAGTGGAATAATCTTGGAACTTTAGCTGTCTCTTCTATAAATTGTTAGCCAGAGAAGGACAGGTTTGTAAGTTACCAAGAAAGTGAAAGTATATTTGAGATGGAAAATTTTTTAAAAAGGTAACACATCCGTTCAAACTCTTACAAACTTGAAAGTCATCTTTAAAAATTTGCATAAATTGATTCTTTTGGGGTTGTTCCTTTAAAAATAGATCTGTAGTCTTTAAATGACTCCCTGAATTTATACTAAAAACTGAGGTAGCTGAACAAATCTGGAGAAAATCTTACCATTTTCTTTTCTTGGGGATTCGTTGTCAATTCCTATGCAAGTTTAACAAATCAGTTTCACTGGATTGGGTGTTTTTAAAGCTTAAATCCAAACAACTGAATTATTATTTGACCTTGGGCAGTGGGATAGGTTTGGTTGAAAAGATCTTTGTGAAGCATTACAATTCTTTTATGTCTTCAATGCCTTATTATATTTTGTTGTATCTCATTGTATTCTAATATTTTGAAAACTGATCATTGAATTATGACTCGGAGACCCTGGGTGCTGCAAAGGGTTAACATGAAGACGTACTAACCAAAAAATAGTTGGAGTCCATTCAGAGATTCCTCAGAAGAAAGGCTTGGTGGTCTACTTCCAAAGAACAGCTACTGAAGACTGTGAAGCACAGTTCCCCTCCAAGTCAGAATTCACTCTATAGCAACTGGTTGCTGGTCATGCACAATCTGGTTTGCAGTTCACCACTCCTTGTCAATTTTCTCAAAGGGAAAAGGAAATGAAATGCCAGTATGCCAGTTTTTTACTGCATATTATCAGATTAATTTAGGGCAGTTATTAAAATTGGATTGACAGCAGTCTGATTTCTGTGCTGCCTCCTCCTGCAACCTTCATTAAGGCACAGGGAGTAGGAGGGAAACCTCACTGTTGCTCCCTTTGAGCACAGAGCTGGTTACTCTGCAGAGATACCGGTATTACCTGTCTGACTCAGGCTCTAAAGTAGGGTCCAGCCTGGGCAAAATGGCAGAGTTCAATCCTGACTTCTGCCTGAACTAACAGAGAAGGCAGTACTCCAATTGTCTTCATTGAAGGACATCCTCTTTGTGGCCCAGGGCTTCCTGTTTTTCTTTGTAGTTGAAAAGCTGCTGAAAAATGACTCTGTTGCCATTGAAAGGAGTTTCTGGAGGAAAGGGAGTCTTCTTTTAGGGTGATTTATCAAGGACCATAACAATGATTTAAGATAAGCATATAAATGCAAGGCTTGAAGCCAGCAGTGCTCTTAAGAGGAAGAAGGTATTTCATTTAGATCCTCTATCCTCATGAATTTTTCCACATAAGGCACTATTTCTCGCACATGTAGGTATCAAAGAATTATAATTTATTGTAGACCACTCTCTTTACCATATTTATCACTCCCCTCTGTTCTGCACATAGCCAAGTGCCATCTCATTGAATCTCACACTAGTGTTACTAATAACTCACTTAATTATCTCTTTGCTTCTCAACTATAAATGTTACCCTCACAGTCATTACTTAAAGTCAAAAGGGACAAGTGAAATGCTCTTTTCTTATTCTTTTTCAGGGGTGGATTTATTGAATATTTATTGAGTTAATGATCATGTGCCAGCATTATGTCATTTCCCCCTACATACTTACTTTATCTACTACATGCACTATGTCTCTCAGGGTTGGAATTATGATTTCCTTTTCTAAGAGGAAGTCCAGGGATGTCAATGTTCCTTCCCAAGCTGATCTAGCAAAGAATGGAACCAGCATCCAATCTATGATTTGTCAAACCCTTAAAAACCGTCATCTTCAAGTTAGACCATGCTGCTCTAAGTGAGAGTTTGACAGCAAATTTTAAACCTCTTACGTACTTGAGCTGAATATATATTTTTTATCTTTGAACATCTCGCTGATTGTAGCTTTCTGTGGTATGCCTTATCATTTCTGCTTCCAAAGAGGAGTGTCATTAAACTTCTCTGAACAATAGTAAGAAAGCTCCTACTACAATACACCTAAGCTTTTGGCAGATCTTGGGATTGTTATATCCCACCCAACCCAATGCTTCATCAAAAAACTTAAAATCACAACTGTTTTATGTTATAAAAACCATTTGTTGTTGTTGTTGTTGTGAAGTTCCATCGAGTCGGTTCTGACCCATAGCGATCCTGTATAGGGTTTCCGAGGAGCAGCTGGTGATCATAAATTGCCAGCCTTGCAGTTCAAATGGCTATGAAGTCTGGCGCATTAACCCACAGCGCCACACCAGGACTCCATAAAAAACATACGAGAGTGTTTTTGGCAGGTGCAAAAAAAGCTCCTAGTTGGTGCGAATAGTTTGCAGTCCACTACTAATAAGCAAAAGGTTAGTGATTCAAACCCACCCAGTGGCAACTCAAAAAAGACCTGCCAAGAAAATCCTGTGTTACTCTGTAAGACATTGAGTCATCATAAGTCAGAATTAACTTGATGACAGCAGGGTTTTTGTTTTTTGTTTTAAAATTTATTTAAGACATGTACTTAAAAAATAAACCTTAGTTCTATTCAAATAGCATACACTGAGAGTTGAGCCAGTCTGTTTTTTTGGGGGAGGGGCTACAAAGATAGTCACCATAGTCCCTGCCTGTGAGGCACTTGTGATCTCTCCATGGTGAGAAACCTCACAGCGCATGACAATTGTGCCTTGTGAATAGTGCTGTGGTGAGGGTGCATGGGATAGTCTATTGGAATCCCAGTAGATGTAGTAAGTCTTTGGATCCTGGGGAAGCTGGGAGATAAATGATGGTTGAATATTTGAAGACTGATTATGAGTTCACTAGCGGAAGGGAGCAAAGAGGACCAAGGCAGCCAACTAGAAAAAACTAGATATGCTAAAGGTTGACATGATGTTATTTGTGGCCTGAGCAGGGTCAGCAAGTCTGGGTCAAAAATTTGGGATATTGATGAAAGTCTTCGTGTGTCGAGCTAAGAAGTTTGGACAGGAGCCGGTGCTTCCCAAGAATGAGTAGGATCAAAATCACTTATGGAGTTTGTTAACTGGACCCTATCCTAGACCTCCTAGATCAATATCTATGGGGTAACTCCCAGTTATCTGCATCTTTCATAAGCTATCCAAGTGAATCTAATGTGCAGACAGTTTTGTCAGCCTCTGCTAGTGGAGATGGTGGAAGACTGCTAAGGTAGGCAGTGCAGCATTTGATTCATGTTTTGTATTGTTGTGTACCTTGGAGTTGGTTCCGACTCATGGCGACCCTGTACAGGGTTTCTGATTCTGTTAATCTTTACGGGAGCAGAATGCCTCATCTTTCTCCCGCAGAACAGCTGGTAGTTTCGAACTGCTGACATTGCGGTTCACAGCCCAATTCGTAACCACTAAGCTATATTATGTCCATGGTATGTGCAAGCAAATAAATAACATAAAAGAAAGTATCATTAAGAATTAAAAGAAGACGGAGTTCAAAGTAGACTGAATTAGTCGGAAATAGCTTCACTGAAGACAGATGTTATGTCTAGAAGAGGCATGGAGCCCACCTACTCCGAGCCTTTACAGGTGAGCATTCTAGATAAAGGGGGTGAGATAAATTGTGGTGAGTTGGGACTTCCAACCTCTACAACAAGCTTCTTGCTACTCTGCTAGTGTTAACGCCAGTATGCATTCAGGTAACAATAGGTTTGCCCTGTGAAATCAGCAAACTCAAGACTGGTGTGGTTCTCAAGATAAGAGGAAGGACAGCTGGCTACATCCTCTTAGTCTAGTTCTCTCATAGTTGTTTTTAAGGCCTGAAGAGAGCAACTCGTGTCCAACTAACCCTGTTATCAGAGAAGTGACTTCCTGTTCTCTCAGACATATTGAGTCCTGTGTTTATTTACTATTCATAAAAGAAGGCTATGTGTTTGCAGCCACAGTTAAGTGGATATGCCATCATCTGCAACTTCCTTGAACTACTTAACCGTTTCCTCTTATTGACAATTGCGTAGAAAATGCCACTTCCTGTTCATGAAGGAAGGAGCCCTGGTGGTGCTGTAGGATAAGCACTTTACTGCTAACCACAAGGTCTTCTATTCAAGCCCACCAGCTGCTCTACAGGAGAAAGAGTAAACTTTCTGCTTCCATAAATATTTACAGCCTCAGAACTCTATACAGGATAACTAAGAGATGCAATCAACTCGATGGGTTTAGGATGAATTCATGAATAAGCAGAGGGTTTTGTATAGAAAATTAGTCATCCTACTCTTTAGTTATTCACTGAGATTCCAGGTGTAAAGCACTGGACTGGGGCACATAAAGGCATTGGCATAATTGTCAGATTCCCAACTTCAGGAATCTGACAATCTAGTGCAGAGCAGTCATGTGAAGGTGACTGGAAATCAAAGTAGAGTGTGAGAACATTATGACAGATGCATAATCACAGTTTCCATGAGTGCCATGGAAAGAGCAGCTAATTACTTCTGGACAGTTGGGAAAATTGTAGGTAGAAGACGGTGTTTGGACTACTTCTTAAAGAGTGTGAAAATTTTTTGATAGTCTTAGCTGAAAGGAAACACTTTCCAGGTGTGAAATCTGCTGCTAATGTAGAAGAATGCACCAGAGAGATACAAGAAAATCATGTAATCTCAGAGAGAAATCTTGTAAAGAAGGTTCAGAAGATGCAGAAGCAAATACAGCTCAAGTTGAATAAAATATAACCAGTGGCCAGGAAAAGCTCTTTTCAGTAGTGAGAGCCTATGACCTACTTGTTCAGAAGTCCTGTATCAGCACAAGATTCTTTCCTACAAAATCTAGGGACAGCTGCTGTACCAAGGGAGGCCTTGTCTGGTTTACGATTGAAATCTGGTCGAGGGTGCCCTCTAGTGCCTGGTTTGAAGCATCCTCTTTGGCTGCAGAGTGGAAGGCACTTGGAGAGGACTGTGACCTCTGGCAATGCAGTGGCAGCTGTGTAGTGTTTGTAGGTGAATGTTCTTCCTCTGGTGTTATTACACTCTCATATCTATTTTGAGCATAAAAAGGGAAATGTAGCTCAGGCAGGAATCAGTCGCTATCCAGAGCGGAAATTTTACACTCACTCCTGCTCTTTCTCTGCATCTCACAGGATGATTTCCTCTTGATACATTATGATAAAGGCCCCTGCCGGAACAAGTTGGGTCACTCCAGGGCTTCTGTGATCTGGCATCGAACACAGGTAGGAGGTGATTCACCTGGAACTTGGACTTCAGAAAGTGTGCATGTGTGTGTGTATGAGTGTGGGGTTTACAGACAATCTGACAACTGGTTGAACTGCTGCTGCATAGAAAAACTCAGCTACTAGCTTGGTTTCTGAGGAGGGAAATTTCAGAATGGAGGGATATTTACAAGTCTAAGATTATGCTATGGTGGTTCTGGACTAAAAGTAGAGTAACTGAGTATGTATTCCATATAACACATAATGCATTTTTAAAATGTTTAATGTTAGATTGCTTGCATATTACCCATGATACATGATACCATGATACCCATAATGATCTGATTTAGTTAATCTTGCATAACCCTTAATTAAGTGGTTTTGATAGAGGACTCAAGGTAAGCAAATGTTAGCAGGAAGTTACAATAGGGAAAGAATGGGGGGAAATCCTATGCTGTAATGTCTGTGCAGCCTTTGGAGTTTAAAAAAGGGCCTCCATTTAATATTTATTTATACTCTCAGTACATACAAGAGGGATTTTTTTAAAAATCAGTTGTCTTCTCATTCCACTTTCTATAAACTTTTTGAAGCTCCCTTAAATGTATCCCCTACTGTGTGCTAGACACCATTTTAGAAGATGGAGATGCACCAGTGAACAAGGCAGATTAAACCCTTCTCTCATGGAATTGACTTCTGTTTGTTGTTGTTTAGTGCCATGGAGTCGGTTCCAACCCATAGTGACCCTGTATAGGGTTTTCTGAGGAGCGGCTGGTGAGCTTGAATCGCCAACCTTGTGGTTCAAACCAACTTTGCAGTCCAACACATTAACCCACAGCGCCACACCAGGACTTCTGTTTGTTGTTGTTGTTAAGTGCCATCGAATCAGTTCCAACCCATCGTGACCAGAAAATCCAAAAGTAATGAGCCTCAGTGGCACAACTATTAAGTGCTTGAATGCTAACTGAAAGGTCAGTGGTCCAAACCCACCAGTCGCTTCATGGGGAAAAAAAAAAAATAGCAGTCTGCTTCCATGAACAATGGGAAATGCTATGGAGCAATTCTACTCTCATATAGCGTTGCTATGAGTAAGTACCAGTGGGTTTGGTTTTTGGTTTGGGGAAACCCCGGTTATTGTTGTTGTTGAGTGCCACTGAGTTCATTCTGACTCATAAAGACCCTTTATAGGTTTTACAAGGAGAAGATTGTGGGTTTGAATGGCAAGTGCTTATCCTCTGATGGCCACACCAAGACTACTAAATGATATAAATTCAGTTACTGGTAAGGGCTAGAGATGGGATGGGATGGGGTGGGGGTGCTTTATATTGTGTGGTCAGGAATGCCTATTTAGGTGGTAGCCTGATTGTGTAAATCTGTGGAACAGGGCTAAGGAGGAATATTCCAGGCAGTAGGGACAGTCAGGGCACAAGGGACTGGGAGGAGTTGGTGAGTTTGAACCATGGAATGAAGACTGAATGAGGGAGAAAATGGTCCAAGATGATGTCAGAGATCAAATCCCATAGTGCTGTGTAGACCATGATAAGATGTTTGGATTTTATTGTGGGTAAAGTGGGAATCCTTTAAGGGTATTAATCTAGAAACCTACAAAAGCTCACTGGTTACTTTGTGGCTTGAAGGGATCATATTTATTATCGTATTCACAGTATTTCTAACAAAAGTCTACTGAGTTAGATATCATCATCCCCATCTTGAAGATAAACTGAAAATCAAGGCAGTTGCCTAGGAAAAGGAAAAGACCTGAATTGTGCTTCCTCAGTAATCCTAAATACAGACCAGAGCATGTGACAAAGCTTATTAGTGTCCACAACAGGGGTTTGCAGACTTTTCCTGTGAAAGGCCAGATGGCAGATATTGGCTTAGCTGGCCATAAGATCTCTGTTGCAACTATCAACTCTTCCTTGTAAGCATAAAAGCAGCAGTTCTTAAGTAAACAAATGAATGTGGCCCTGTTCCAATTAAGCCTTGTTTATAAAATCCAATGACTGAATTGTTTGTGATGCTGGTTACACAACTGTGTGGGTACACTAAAAACCACTGAGTTAACACTTTCATTGTATGGGATGTGAATTGTACCTCAATAAAGCTGTTAAAAAATAAAAAAACAAAACCGATTGTATGCCAGATTTGACCCAAGGTCCATAGTTTGCTGAATCCTGCTTTTAAGACTTTTAGTACTTTTTAGTACTTTTAGAGGGATTCTGTTTGGTGCTAGGATAAGCACTGGACTGCAAACTGCAAGGTCGGAACTGGCACCACAGCACCTAGCAACAACTTTGACCGTGTACATTTGTTTTTAAAAGAGAAATTAATGAAGTCCACATTTCCTATGTAATTCTTCTGATTTTAGATAATATCTCAACCACCACTCCCCATTCCATTTCCCCTTCAACAGGCTCGGCATCTGCTTGTCAGTAGACTTGGAAAGTATCTTGTAAGCCTAGCCTTACTTTGTTTTTACTGCAAAGGTCTTTAATCAGAAATGTAGGTTTTATTCTCTTCCATTGGTTTGCTTATCAGTTTTTATTAAGTGTTTACAAAGTACTCAGGGTAGTACAACAAAGTAGTTGTTGTTTTTAAGTGCCATTGAGTCGGTTCCAGCTCATAGTGACCTTGTATAGGGTTTCCAAGGAGTGGCTGGTGAATTTGAACCATCGATCTTGCGGTTCAAAGCACTCTTGCAGTCCAGAGCATTATCCCACTGCACCACACTAGGATTCCTAAGGAATATAGTCTAACTGTTCTAAGATGGCATTCAGAACCTGGTGTGGTGTGAATGTGTATCTTTTTAACCCCATTTTTCATTGCTTCTATTGGAGTCCTTGTGTGGCACTGTAGGATAAGTGCTCCACAACAAAGTCGGTTTAAACTGCAAGGTCAGTGGTTCTAAATCACCAGCCGCTCCTAGGAAACCCTATATAGTTCACTATAGGTCAGAGCCGACTTGACGGCACTTAGCAACATTGAGTCACTGGCCTTCTGTAATGAAACACATAGTGATAGTGTCTTAGCCTTTCCTTTCCTTTCCTCTCTGCTTTGTCCTTTATTCAAATTGTTTTCTTGGTTTCTATCGCCCTCTCTTTTCCTTTACTTTTTCTGTTCATGTCCATCTCAGGCCAGCTCGATTGCCTTTAACACTCAATTCAAGTGTAACATTCTACATGAATTCTTCTTGATTCTTATTTGAGAATGAACCCTCCTTTCACATTCCACAGAGCTCTCAACATTCCTTTTGTGTCATATTATTGCTGTTCATAAGGAGCTCTGGTACCATAGTGGTTACGAATCAGGCTGCTAACCTCAAGATAGGCGGTTCGAAACTACTAGCTGTTCTTCGGGAGACAGATAAGGCTTTCTGCTCCCGTTAATATTTGCAGCCTCGGAAACCCTGTGCAAGGTCACTATGAGTCGGAACCGACTCCACGATACTTAACAACAACAACATTGCTGTTCACACTATATTTTTCTTTTGTCCCTGTGTTGTATCTCTTGTCATACACAAAAATACTCTTGAGGACAATGATTTGCTTTTCTCATCCTTGGGACTTTTATAGTGCTGGTCCTGTGGCTGAAAAAAAAAAAGATGCTTAAGAAATATTGTTATTTTGATTCTGACACATAACAATCCTATGTGATAGAGTAGAACCGCCTCATGGGGTTTTCGTGCCTGTAATCTTTACTGAAACATCTTGCCAGACTTTTCTCCTACAGAGTCACTGTGTGGGTTTGAACTGCCAACTTTTGGTTTAGCATTGTTGTTGTTGTGGTTAAGTGTCATGGAGTCATTTCTGACTCATAGCAACCCTTATTTGGGTTTCAAAGGAGTGACCTTGTGGTTCAGACCGGCCCTATGTTCCAGTGCATTATCCTGCAGTGTTACACCATGAGTAAAATACAATAGTGAATGATTAATTCAGCTTTTCATGTTATTACTTTGCAGCTTTCCTTTGCAAAACCAATGGTTCCTGGAGGATACCAATATCTTTGCTCCTTCAGACACTATCTGTCCATGGGAAAATTCTCATAATATGTGACAAGAAGAAAACTGTCACCATTTCCCCTGTCCATTGACCCATGTTCTCTTGGGATCTATGATGTCTACTTTATTTTCTGAGTTTCTTTCTAGTAGGAACATGTTGAAGGAATTTAATTGTTCATTAACTTCAAAGAAAGAAAGCAAACAGGTGATATTACTTGTTCCTCTGCTTGGAAGAACAAAATGATTCCAATGAAGAAAAGTGGGTAACTGTCCCAGCAGCCATTGTTGTTTGGAGAAATAGCATAGCCAATAGTAGTAGCAGGACACAAACAAGTTATGATTTGAACAGTTGCCTACCCTTCATAGAAATTCTCAGCTTTATTTGGACTCATCTTTGTTTGTCTTTTACGAAGGGGTGTATCTAAAAGACATCTCTTCCGTGGCTTCCTGACTGGCTTACAGTTTCTCATGTTTGTCCTGCTTCTCTTTCCATCCTCTATACTGTCACAGTATGGAGCTTTTGTGGTGAGTGCAGCACTTTGCTCAATCTCCCCACAGAATGAATTCCGTGGCTTAATAGCTATTACTTTCATGTGTGAAGCAACAGTGTAAAAGGAACTCAAATGATTACAAGGCACATAGTATAATATTAGAAGCCACAAAGTATCTCTTGTTCATAATTCAGGTTGGAAGATTGTAGAAATAATAATAAAAAAAAAAACTACAAAAAATGTGGCCACTGAGCCAGACTATAAAGGTTCTGAATTTCAGAGGTTTCAGAAAAGACATTACAGGGATAGAGGATGACATGAACAAAGACTTAGAAGAGTGGCCGTGTGGTACAGGCCAGGGAAGACCTGGTGATTGTGTACAACTGATGTAAAGTCTGGACAGAGAGTAAGGATTAAAACTGAATAGGAAGACCACATAATGAGGGGTTCAGAATATCATGCCGTAGACTTGAAGACTTACGGTGCTAGATAGCCAGAGAAAGTTCTAGAGGAACAAAGGAAAATGTACAGACAGTATACCGCTTGAGGACTTCTCCAGATATTTCTGGTTCCACATAATTTGGCCTTCACGTGCTCATTTAATTTGATCTCTACCACTCTGCAACGTAGAGAAAGAGTCTTATTGAGAGTGGCCAACTATCCTTCTATACTCATAGCTCTCATTCTGATCCATTTTTCTCCTCTAGCTCCCTCTCTGGAATTCTGATGTGGTGATGTGGGATAAGCACTTGACTGCTAACCCAAGGTTGACATATCAAAACCACCAACCTCAAAATCCTAGGGTCACTATGAGTCAGAGTCAATGCAACAGCACTTAACAACAACAATAACAACTCCCTCTCTGTCCAGATCCTTTCCAGTTTTAAGGCCTTGCCTCCTCTAGTTAGCTGGTATTTTCCAAGCAGAGGATTTCGAATTTCATTTGATTGCAGCCGTAGGTGGAAATACGCATTTACATTGCAACTAGTACAAATATTTCTGAACAATAACATATATAACTCAATAATTCTAGTCATTTATCATTTCTATTCTGTTTACTAAAACGATAGTGTTGACCCATTCAATGGATCTAACATCCCACAAATGAGTCAAATGCACACCCTGTAATTTTCACTTAGTACTTTCTACCTGACTCTACTATCATAAGCTTACTGGGTGGGGGGCGGGGGTCTTTTCTGATTACCCATCAGATCCTTGCCTGGACTCCTTCAGTGGATCAGTGTCCTGTGATGCTCAGCTGTTGGGAATTATATAGTTTGTTGATTTTGCAAGATTCCTGCTCATTAAGAGCATTCTTGTCTTAAGAACTAAAGTTAGAATTATTCTAAGAGATTCTTAGGATTTCACTGTAACTCCTTGAGATAATTGCAGATTCCTTTCTAATTTTTATAGGAATAAAAAGATTATTTGACAAATACATTTTACATATCACCTTTGGCAATTGGACTTTACTAACAAGATGTTGTACTGCAAATGAATCCATTATTTGACTTTCTTGTTTAACAGTTTTGCACATTTAAATTTTATCCCAAATGATACATATTTTTATTATGCATAACACACACACACACACACACACACACACACACACACACACACACACACGAAGGTGGGTCAAAAATTATCTGCACTCTTAGAATTTTTTAATCAACTTATAGAAAAGACATCATTTTCTGGCATAATCCCCTTTCCCATCTAATATGCTGTGTCCATCTGTCAACAAGCTTTTGTATACTCTTACCAAAAAATGTTTTAGGCTGAGCTGCAAGCTATGAGTGCACCACTGTCTTCACTTTTTCATCAGAGGTGAATCTTCATCCTTGAAGGGCTGCTTTAAGGGGACCAAACAGGTGAAAGTCTGATGGAGCAAGATCAGGACTATGGAAAGGATGTGTCAACACCTCAAAATGAACTTTTTGCAGAGTATCAACAGTGTGGGCAGAGGATTGTGGACATTCATTGTTATGCAAATTCACAAGGCCCTCAGATAGCAGTCCTCTGCGTTTAAACCAAAGTTTAGGCTTCAGTGAGCATCTTATTATAATGACCACTGCTGATTGTTGAACCCTTTTCCTGTGTTCCAATACTGACCCTTGAGAATCCCCCCAAAAAATAAACATCAATTTTCTGGTTGATGGCTAGCTTGAAGTTTTTCTTGGCTGGTGATTGAGGATGTTTCCACTCCGTTTATTCTCAGCTGTGTAGTGATGAATCTAGGTCTCTTTACCAGTAGCAGGTTGTTTTTTGGTGTGTTTTTTTAAAGAAACTTTTACTTTCCTTCAAATATCAGTCAAATTTTATTTGCAGATGTCCACATTCACACCTGTACTGCAGTGACCTTGAACAGAAAGCATTGATAAGACAGTGCAGCCAATAGAAGTTTGATTATAACTGGAGTGCAGATAATTTTTGACTCACTCTCATGTGTATATGTGTGTGTGTGTGTGTGTGTGTGTGTGTGTGTGTGTGTGTCATTTGGAAAGCCAAAGTGAGGTACAAGTGGGATTAGCATTTATTAAGTATAACAGTGTCACCCACTGAAAGTGTCTTTTCAAGTAGTAATGAATGAGAAATAGAGTAAATGTGATGTTAGGGTCTAGAGTAACATCTTATGGAAGCAACTTACTGGATATATAAAAGGATAATGGTTGTACATTTTTTCTTTGTGCTTTCTACTCTGAAGTGTTTGCCAGTCACTTTCCAATGTTATTTCAAAATCAGGATTCCTTGGGTGGCATAAAATGTTGGCAGTTTAAACCCACCTAGAAGTACCTTGACGTACAGGCCTGATGATCTGCTTCTGAAAGATCACAACCTTGGAAGCCCTATGGAGAAGTTCTACTCTGTAACACACAGGACTGTTACAAAGTAGAACCATGAATTAGAATTGACCTGATGGAAACTAACAGCATTCCAAAAATCAGCCATCATATGTAACATATAAAATATTTAGAGTCCTGGTGTGGCACTATAGGATAAGTACTGGACTACAAGGTTTGTTTGAACCCCAAGGTCTGCAGTTCAAACACATTAGCTGCTCCTTGGAAACTCTATGCAGGTTGGCTATAAGTCAGAAGCAACTTGATGGCACTTAACAACAATCACAAAAATAAGTCTTTTTCCTTGGGTGTCAGCATCAGATAAGAGAGAATCTTATCAAACGCAGACTCTGCTGAACAGTGAGAAACTTTTTTTAACCTCTTGCCCACCTTATGATAAAGGTCATGACTCACTCAGTTATAGCCAAATGATGACAATTATTATATCCAGGTAATCATTGAGTTTCTGTATTCCCATGCATCCCTGGAAGCTCATATTAATGTTAGCTGAGTTTGAGCAGAAATGGGAGCATTGTCTCCTAGGCCAAGTCCCCTGTATTGTGTGTACTGTTGTTGTTAAGGGCGGACAAGTCAGTTCCAACTCATAGCGACTCTGTATAGGGTTTCTAAGGAGTGACTGGCGGGTTTGAACCACCAACCTTGCGGTTAGTAGTCCAGTGCTTACCTTAGTGTTCCAAACAGTCACATGTATTTGAACCACACACAATGATGCTATTCTAAGTATATTTTCACTATTGTTATTGTTAAGTACTGTCAAGTCAATTCTGATTCATAGCAACCCTGTATAGGGTTTCCAAGGAGTAACTGGTAAGTTTGAACCACTTATCTTGTGGTTCAAACTGACCTTGTGGGCCAGTGCTTTATTCTGCAGTGCCAAACTAGGACACTCAATCAAATATGGTCAACTTGTCTGTTGTACTTAAAGAAGGATATCCGGCATTTTCTGTCTGAAACATAGGTACCTGTGGAATAGCTATAATGTCTTTGGTTCATTGATTTTGCATCTATAAAATGAGAAACTCGGAATGGATTAAAATTCATGGTGCTGTGGGTTAATGCACTGGACTGCAATATTGGTTTTAACTGCAAGGGCAATGGTTCAAGCTCACCAGCCATTCCTCGGAAACCCTATACAGGGTGGCTGTGAGTCATAACTGACTTGACAGCACTTAACAACAGCAACAAGCGGAGAGAAAAGGAGTTTATGGAAAGTCAAAGTGAGCTACAAGTGGGATTAGCATCGACTGACCTTTGCAATGACTTAGGGGTCCTGGTGCAGTGTGTGGCTGTAGGATAAGCACTGGATTGCTAACTGCAGAACTGGAATTTCATACCCACCAGCCACTTCTTGGAAGCCCTATATAAAGTTGCATTGAGTCAGAACTGACTCAACTGCATTTAATAACAGCAGGTTTTCTGTTAGTCATCCTATGTGTATTATAGTGAACACAGGAATCTTAGAAGAGTCTCCTTATGGCCACTTCACTTCTGTTTCCTCCTTGATTACTCTATAGAACTTCAGATGTATATCTAACTGGCTTCTCCATTTGTATGTTTCTTAGGCATTTCAAATGTAAGATGAATAAACAGAATGTCAGACTTTTCCACAGTGTTTTCAAAAGTTATTGGTTTGCTTATGAGTTACTTGTCTTCCCAGCCTTATTTTGTATGTCTTTTTCACCATGACAGGGACCTTGCTTCTCTGAGTATCTAGTAAGTATAAAAGAATGAGTGCAGATGCTCAATTAGTATTATTTGAGTCAATGAGTGAATAAATGGATGAGGAAACATCAGTCTAGAACGTGTAAGTGGCTCGTTTGAGATTGAAGAAAGAAAGAAAGAAAGAGAGAGAGAGAGAGAGAGAAGGAAGGAAGGAAGGAAGGAAGGAAGGAAG
>NW_006408576.1:13407286-13444903 GCF_000296735.1 Chrysochloris asiatica
AGGAAGGAAGGAAGGAAGGAAGGAAGGAAGGAAGGAAGGAAGGAAGGAAAGAAAGGTGACTTGGAATCTGAAAACCAATTTATGCTCTCTTCAGGTTGCCCTGTGACCTTTCTCCCAAAGAGAGGTATCAGGAGTCAGGCAGCACCTTGGCAACCTGGTACATCTTTCCCTCCCTTTTAACTGTACTCTGTGGATTCCCTGACCCATCCATTTTCAAATTCTTATACGTCCCTGACCATTTCTTCTTGACATCCACCTTTTGTCTCCTTTTTACTCAGTGACCTGTGAATCTGCCAGTTTGTTGTTACTGTGGTGGTTTTTATGTTACTGTGGTGCTTTTTGTGTTACTGTAATGGCTTTTGTGTCACTGTGTTAATGGAAGTTTTGCCACGGGTGTTTTAAATGCTAGCAGGATCATCCATGATCGACAGGTGATTGAAGGAAGACTCACTAACAAACTGCAGTATACAGACAACATAACCTTGCTTGCTGAAAGCAAAGAACACTTGAAATCTTAAGATGAAGACCAAAGACTGTAGCCTTCAGTATGGATTGCACTGCAATGTAAAAACAAAGATCCTCACAACTGGAGGACTGGCTTGTGATTCGTTCTTTTGTGTTTAGGATCACTGTGAGTCAGAGCCAACTTGACAGATCCTAACAATAACAAAAACTTCTAATTACACTTTAAATGGATGGATTTTATTGTTTGTATTTTCTTCTGAATATAGTGTTCCTTTCTAGGAGATATATTCACTTTTATTATTTTAAACAACTTCTAGAGACTGATGTTCCTGAAATCTGTACTTTACTTTGCCCTATAGCTTTAGGTTCATGTACCACCCACCTCATAGATACCCTTATCTGAAGGTCTTCTAGTTCCCTCAAACATTGTCTATACAAATAGAGCTTATAGTACCCCTCAATCATTAGCAAGACCATATAACTACTCTCCCATATACATAAATAGCACATAAACTGCTTCTTTACCTCCCATAGGTACGTATTCCGCAAACTTTGCTCATTTTGTTTCCTAAACACCATTTCAAGCTGTGCCTTTACTTTCCATCTTCTTACTTCATCAGCCAGTCTGGGCCTCCCTGTGAGTATTACACTCTTTTCATGGTCTTCTTGATCCATCTTTTCCAATCCTCTGGTCTTATCCTCCACAAAGTCACTATAACAGTCTTAAACACAAAAAGCACAGAATGAACCATGGTGCTTCTATACTTAAAACCCTTCATTGGTTTCACAGCAAGATGAATGTTAAGCATCTTATCAAAGTATCTGGGACTCTTTGTGATTTGGTCCCTGCCGATTCTGGACTGTGTCATCTTATATAATTATGTATGTATATTTCTTGTTGCCTCTTCCCTCTGATACATGATCTAAGATTCTGTCTTGTAATAAAGCCTCAGTCAAATTCTTGTCTGAGTAACTCTTGCTTGATCCATTACCTTCTCAAGGAAGTCTTTCTTAATTGTGATATCTGTTTTAAGGACCTTAAATTTAAAAAGAAGTTTTTACCCATTCATAATTATTTGTGTATCTACAAACAGGTAAACCCATAGTTTTTAAGACAAACAAAATTATAATACTCTTTGATTCTACAGTTCAGAGCAGACAGAGAGGAATTATATAGAAAGAACAGAAATATAACTTTCACCCAAATCACAATTACAAAATTAAAAAAGAATATAGCAACATAGTAATGTCCTTGAATGTTGTTAAGAGAAAAGCAGATAACAGAGCCTTATTCATGATTGCGTTTTAGGTTTCTATGTACATAAAATGGGAGCATTGTAGCTCTGCACAATAAACACTGGAGTTTGAAACACAAGGTCCAAAGATCGAGACCTTGCTCCTCATGAAAAAGATAAGGCTCTCTGCATAGGCGAAGATTTAAAGCCTTGGAAACCCTATACAGGGTCTCTATGAGTCAGAACCACCTTGACGGCACTTAATAACAAATGTACATAAAACAATATCGATGGAATCTTCACCAGTGGGTCAATAATGCTATCTCAGGTACTGAGATTGTATGAAATTTTTTGTTTCTTTGTGCTTTCCTTTAGTTTTTCTTTGTGACAACATGTATGATTCATTTACATAGTGAAAGTAACATCATTTTTAATGAATTAGAAATTTCCTCTGAAAATATATTAAAAAGACAAACAAAAATGATAGGGAGACAAAAAATACCAAACATTCAGTAAGAACTGAGCACATTGCTATTCCTGTGACCTTAGTTAACTCCCCTCCTTGGATGGCATAAATGGTTTGTATTTAACTACTAACCTAAACATTGACAGTTCCTATCTACTCAGTAGTGCTAAGGAAGAAAAGCCACCAACACTCATAGAAGCAGCAGTCAAGAAAGCAAATTATGCATTTATTGCATTAGGCAAATCTGTGGCACAAAACCTCTTTAAGTTATTCAAAAACAAAGATGCCAGTTTGAGCACTATGGTGCACCCGACCTACGCCATGATCTTTTTAATAGCCTCATATGCATGTGAAAGTTGGACAATGAATAAGGAAGACCATAGAAGAATGATGCATTTGATTATGGTGTTGGAGAAGAATATTGAAGGTAACATTTACTACCAGAAGAACAAACAAGTCTGTGTTGCAAGAAATACAGAATACTCTTTAGAAGTCAATATGGCCAAACTTTTTCTGTCACACTTGGGACATATTGTCAGGAAGAACCATTCCCTGGAGAAGGACATCATGTTTAGTAAAGTGGAGGGTCAGCAAAAAAGAGAGAGATTTCCAATGACTTGGATTGGGATAGTGGTCCAAGTGTAACAACTATTGTGTGGCTGGGTCAGGGCCAAGCAGTATTTTGTTCTGTTAAGCATAAGGTTGCTAAAAGTCAGAACCAACTCAATGGCACCACCAACAACAACAGCTGGGGAGCAAAGATAAATTCTCAGCATTAGTACAGCCTATTTTTGTCATGTCAGTAATGAGCTATAACAACTTTTATAGGGTTTTCCAGGATTGGCTAAACTGCAGACCTTGGGGTTACCTGTCTAGTGTTTACTTATCAGTGACATACCAGGACCCATAGCACAGCCTAATATATATTATACATTATAAACACATTGGAGTCGTGGTGTGGTGCTGTGGGTTAATGCACTGGACTGCAAAGTAGGTCTGAACTTCAAGGTTGGCAGTTCTAGCTTACCAGCTGCTCCTCAGAAACCCCATTCAGGGTTGCTATGAGTCAGAACCAACTTGATGGTAATTAATACCAACAACAATAAATACATTATGACATGTGTATGAACATGTGTGTATCTGTATATGCTCGTCTCTGAGCTAGTTTTAAGGCACTCTGGTAGCGTAGTGGTTACAAATCAGGCTGCTAACCTTAGGGTCAGCAGTTCAAAACTACCAGCTGTTCCACAGGAGAAAGATGAGGCTTTTTGCTCCCATAAAGATTTACAGCCTTGGAAACCCTGTACAGTGTCTCTATGAGTCGGAACCGACTCCACGGCACAATAACAACAATGCTGGTTTTTCGGAGTCCGGTGTGGCGCTGTGGGTTAATGCGCCAGACTACAAAGCCATTTGAACTGCAAGGTTGGCGGTTCAAGCTCACTAGCCACTCCTTGGAAAGCCTATACAGGGTCGCTAGGTATTAGAACTGACTGGATGGCACATAACAACAAAACAGCATGCTGATTTTCAGGCTGAAATTTAAGTCACACATCTGTGATACTTTAACACTAACATCAATGCACGCAAGCGTGGCAGCAGTAGTGAGGTTGGCCCAGGATCGGGCATTGTTTCGTTCTGCTGTGCATAAGGTCGCTATGGGTCAGTACCGACACAATGGCACCTAACAGCAACAAAAAATAGAGTTGATAATGACCTTTTTGAAATCCCTTTATTTGCTTATTTTATAGCTAAGAAAACAGAGACCTGGAAAACCAAAAACCAAGTCCACTGCCTTGAGTTCACGCTGACTTATAGTGACCAAATAAGGTAGAACAAAACTGTCCCCTAGGGTTTTCAAGGCTGTGAATCTTCCCAGGAGCATCACCCTTGTATCATCCTACACACCCTCTCTCCAGCCAGCATGGCTGTTCTTACCCACTTGTTGTTGTTAAATGTTGTTGACTTGCCGCCAACTCATAGCATCCATTATAGGGTTTACAAGGAGTGACTGATGGGTTTGAACTGCCAACCTTGTGGTTACAAATCCAGCGTTTATCCTACAGCACCATACCAGAACTCTGTTCTGACCCATAGTGATCCTATCTATATAGGGTTTCTGAGGCAATAAATCTTTCGAGGAGCAGAAAGCCTCACCTTCTTCCACAGAGCAGCTGTTGGGTTTGAACTGCAGACCTTGCCGTTCGCAGTCCAGTGCTTATCCTGTAGTACCACCAGAGCTCCTTTTGCAGGAGCAGACATCCTCATCTTTTCCCCATGCAGTGAGTGGGCTGGTGAGTTTGAATTGCCAACCTTGCAGGTAGCAGCCTAATACTTAACCCACTGTGCCACTGGGGCACCCACCTTCTGAGGCTGGGCTTTGGCAAGGATGCAGGACCAAATCTCTGTCATTCAGTCAATTCTGACTCATAGTGATCATATTTAGGGTTTTTGAGACAAAAATCTTTATAGAAACTAAAAACTTCATCTTTCTTCCCCAGAGAACCTGGTAGGTTTGAACTGCTGACCTTGAAGTTAGCAGTTCAGTTTTATGTTACAGCATCATACTAGGACTTCTCTGAGGTAAAGGAGTAAATTCTCTAAGATTTACAGTGTTTAGATTAGAACTACATGCCAGGGTTCTTTCATGCACTTACTTCTTTGAACACCAGATGGTGGTCTTACTCTATCTTCAGATCTCGATTCTGCACATTTTTCCGGCCTGTGAGGGATGCACCTGATAAATGTGACTAGTCAGAAGCACAAATTTTATGCTACTTTGACCAATAACATTGCCTGGTTTAGATGATGCATCAGTACACTTGAGGCTTATTCTTTCCAAATTTTACTCATACTTGATTTTAAAACAGAAAGCATAATACCTAAAAGTTTTATGTTGTACTTCATACTCCAGGAATAATGTGAATTTGATCATTCCCTGATACATTGTGTTGTGTGTCTTTCCCTGCACCCCCCACCGCTTGTCAAGACGGCTATGCCAATCTTCCTTCTATAGCAACCATCCACTCATCTTTATAATTTCAGTCATTTTCCACTGTAAACTCTCCTTTCTCATAGTGTATTTAGGTGCTCTATCCCTTGGATTTTCTTTGCACCTTGAACATGAGTCCATGATAGCAGTTTACATAAAAGGCAATCAGTTTATTAAATCTCCATCTTTTTTCCACCAGACGAGGTGCTCCTTAAAGGCCAAGATCTTATGTACATCTTTATTTGCAATGCTTAATTCAGTGTAGGACTTCTAGTGTGTCTCTGTGGATCAGCACTGGACTGTGAACCACAAGGTTGGCAATTCAAACCCACCAGTTGGCTCCTCAGAAACCCTATACCTCATTCGTTATGAATGAGAACCAACTTGATGGCACTTAACAACAACAGTACAACATCTGGGTCCCTGGTGGCATAGTGGGTTACAGGTTGGACTGCTAACCATAATATCAGTAGTTCAAATCCACCAGCCATCCTCAGGAGAAAGATGAGATTTTCTAAGGAGCTCTGGTAGCATAAGTGGTTATGAATAGGACTACAAGCCTCAAGGTCAGCCGTTCGAAATTACCGGCTGTTCCATGGGAGAAAGAAGAAGCTTTCTGCTCCCATAAAGATTTACAGCCTTGGAAACCCTGTACAGGATCATTATGAGTCACATAACAACCTAAAAATGTTTACAGCCAGAGAAACCCTGTACAGGGTCACTATGAGTTGAAAGGGTCTTCGCAGCACACCACAGGATGTTTGGCTAAGCAATTGTTCAGGGGAAGCTTGTTGGTTCATTGCGTGTGGTTGGATATATGTCTGAGGACATGTATATATGAAAATGGGGGAACAATAGAGAGAGAGAGGGAAGGGAAGGCATTATGGGCAGATTGATAAGTGGATGGATAGGTGATTATGTGGTTTGCATTTCAGCTGCAGAAGCTACAGACCAGCACACCTAATCTTCCGTTCCTTTGTTGTTTCGTTCCAGGTCGTGGGTATTTTTGCTGGATTTGGGCTCCTGCTCTTGGTGGCCTCACCTTTCCTGCTCCTGGCCACTCCATTTGTACTGTGCTGCAAGTGCAAGTGCAGTAAAGGGGATGATGACCCGTTGCCCACCTAGAGGATGGCAAGATGCTGGAACAAGATCCCTGCCTCCGGGAAGCATGACTCTTCCCCTATCACTAAATACACCCCTCTCTTCCCCTCTCACTAAACATCTTTCTTGCCTTATGTGCCCCATTGAGCTTCACAGCGTCATGCTGGATGCCATGATTTCAGGGACTGATATCAGAACGTTTGCCAAGGCCCCAGCTGTAGCCCACTAGGCACGTGGAGGTAGGGCACATAATGACAAAATCAGTCTCTGCCAACCTGACCAGGGAGGTGCTGTAAAAAGAATGCTGGGCAGTTTTCTCCTTGTGATGGATGATAGACTAGAAACGTCTAATAGTATAGCCTAAGAAACCTTCTCATATAAAGCATTCTCCCATTTCCTTATTGGCATCAAGATGGTGTCTTGTTGTTGAGAGAAGAAGTCTTTTAAGGATTGCAACTCACTTCAGACAGAATCCAATTATTCCAACTTGAGAAATCACTCTGTGTATGACAACTGTTTTTATTACTAATGACATTTAGTAAAATCTTTCTAGAAGGCTTTTTTTTTTTCCAATTCAGTAGTGAAAATCAACAAGGTGCATATAAACCATCCTATGCCTTTCTTAAATTTTACATTTTAAAGGTTATAGCTAAATGATTTTTCTGGCTTGGATAGTTTTCAAGAGTTTTAGAAAGCATTATGTGCTTTTTTTTTTTTCCTTTCCCTTGAAACTTGTAATGACTTTCAGAAAGCTGTAAGTTGTGTTTTGTTAAAAATGTGATTTCTATAAAGTTGTGTATCTTTGAAAATACTGACATGTTTAAAGAAACATCTCTATCATTAGTCTGGGTTTGCCTTTTGTTTTTTCTCTCTTAGTGGATTGAAATAAGTTTATAGGGCTCAGAACTTCTCACCTAGGTACCAGCAGCTCCCCTTTTTTAATGTCTTGAAATCAGAGGTTTTATTTTGAAATAGCTCCATTAACGATGATTATAGTCTAGTCGCTTGCCTCGGTCTCTCTCAATAGACTATCAGCATTATTATTCCTGGGTAGACGTGAACTAGAGAATTCTTGGTGACTGGAAAGAGGTTTCTAGATTTTTTCACTTTCTTTTCTTTAAATGAGTTAATTATTTAGCAGAAGTCATATGCCTTACATAGTTCCAAGTCTTGTTGCTACTAATTTTCACCCTCCAGCAAAATCCCTACATTTCATATAGTCATTTTCATTTGAGGATTTTACCACTTGATCTTTTGCAGGCCTGTGTGTGACTGTTACCATGGCATCAAATTGCACTAATCAATAAGAAAACACAAATTACTCCATTAATTGACCCTGAAACCTAAAGAAAGTGTATTCTTTAAAGAGAGTTGACTTCAGAATGACCTTGAAAGCTACACGTACTTTTAAAGCATTAAATATACATTGTTTAAAAAGAACAGAAAGGCAAATATTTTAGACTCATTATCATGGGATTTTATTTTATTGCTTATGAAGAGTCAACAGATAATGAAACAAAAGCAAAGCCTGACTTTTTCATAGGTATTTGTTCGTTGTAGGTATTTAAAAAATAATAATAATAAATTTCTGCACTTGTATAGCCATCTAAGGTCCTATCTTACCTTCTCCATGTAGAAACATCTATTTTGTTTCATAAAAATGTAATTGGTTAAAAGAAACAGGATCACTTCACTTGACACCTATAGTATTTATTTTCTTTATGAAAATGAAGCCATTTAGAAAACCAGTGTGTGTCAAAATCAATATTCTTTTCAAAAAATTCTTATGGTTACAAGTTTAGAATTCATGAACTATAAAAGAACATACCTAAAATTATCATTGTCGATGAAGTCTGGGCAGTGAGTCTCTGTAGTCAGAGATGTTGTGACAAGGTCACTTGGTATGATAACATTTCTGGAAAGGATGCCAACTCCATGAGACCTGAAGATGAATCCAATGGCCCAGTGAAAGCTGGACTAGAGACCTCAGCCTGTGATTTATGAATCCAGCCAGTGATCTGTAAACTGCTTATCAAAGATAGCAGCCTGTTTTCAGTGGAACATGGTGCAGGTTTTCACTACATTCCAGTCCATACTGCCAATAATACCTGTTGCCCATTGCACAATCCATAGTCCACCTCTCCTTTGGGGAAGGGCTCAGAGCCTTTGGAAAGGTTGCATTCTCTAGGTTAGAGTTTAAATTCCTTTATTCCCAGAGGGATGGGTGGGTTTTCTAGATTAGAAAAGCCTGTGACTCAACCGTATACATCAAGAGAACACCCAGCATCATTGTGCCTTTACTTCCAGTGTGTTTCACAAGCACTTGGTTGGACCTGGATAGGAACCACAAAGAATACAAGACCAAAGGCAAAGAGTCCTTATTGGCAATCAAAATAGCACCTACTTATTCAGAATTTTCTCACTGAACGTGTCTCAGTTTTCTCTGTTAGACTTAGTCACAATAAAACTAAAACTGTCCATGTCCTAGTTACCAGCAAGATCACATTTATATACTTACCTAAACATTCATTTAACATCATCAGATTTATTTTCTTTTAGAAAGGAAAACCATAGTCATTTTGCATGGTGATATAACATTAACCGTGCATGTTATAAATAGGACATGGGAAGTTGGTCCTAGATATAGATTGTGACCTAACTGTCACTTCCCAAGTAAAACATGGAGAGTTCTACATTAAATAGATGAACTTGTTCCTGTTTTTCAAAATAGTCTTTCTTAATAGAAAAATGACTTTCACTTTCACAGATGGTTTTCATGTCGATACTCTGGAAGCACAAATATGATTGTGAAGCCCCTTAAACCCTGAATAGTAGAAGGAGAAGACCCTTAGCCTTTAGCCATGGCTTTCTGTACTGCAGGGGTAGACCATGGAGGGCCTGGGTGACCTGTAAGTTGACCTGTAAGTCCCTTTGGCAATAGACCACATCATGAGATTTTTATTGGGCTTGATGGTCCCTCTATTTGGCTGTTTAGTACTCATGTAACTCAGCCAGACAAGCTTTCAATCCTTACACAAGGTCATGGCCTTCAGAGAAGGAGTCAATATAGACATTTATACACCAGAGATTGATTTAAGATCAAAACCTTTGAATGTATGAATTGCTGTCCAGACCAGTTCTTCCTTAACTCCCAGGGGTAGCTGTGCACTTAAGACCCAGCATCTGCCACTTTGGGCAAGTTTAAAAGTGAAACAAGTTCTCTTCACAGCCTATTATTCCATAAAACTGATTTATAGCCTAGTCCAATTTCTGAATAGAGCACAGGGCTCCTGGGAAAAGAAATGATCAGAGATATAAAAAATTACTTAAAGAAAAGTTACTTAACAAATCAGAAGAGAATTAAGAAATTAAAATAAATTAAAAATTAAGAAATTAGGAAGAACCTGTGTGGGCTTTTTGTATATTTCCCAGATTTTCATTTATTAATAAGTATATCTATATATAGGAGTCCTGTTGTGGAGCTGTAGGATAGGCACTAGACTGCTAATTACAAGGATGGTGGTTCAAACCCACCAGCCACTCCTTGGAAACCCTATACAGGGTCCCTATGAGTTGACATGATGACATTTAGTAACAATGACATTTGTATATATACATAAATCACATTATAAGGGAAAACATTTTGCATGTATCAAGCTTCATGAAGGTTTCTTAAAAATATACCAAAGCTTGTTTATTTCTTATGATTAGCCCAACTCCTTATAAAAATAAACAAAATGAAGAGATAATGACTGGTATAGATAAAAATGCCAAATGGAACAAAGGGTTCTGCAGTAAAACATCATTGTGAATGCATTACACCTAGAAGAGCATGCTGTTTAAGGATTGAAAATGCTATGGTCTCCCTCACTTTTTTATTTCTATAATCCTGTCTTCCATGATTTCAGGAGCCTTCAGTTAGTAGTAGATACATGCCACATACTGGAAAACTTTTTTTTTTTTTTTTGTACTTTGCTCAGTTTACCATGGGTGTATTTTAATCTTGTATAAAAATATGCATGAATGAGTCATGCACATGTATACATATGTATTTGACAAGTGGTGGTAAAAAAAAAACAAAAAAACAACAAATTTGGTTTGTGTTTTTGATGTCAGTACATTTTGTGCCACTAACACTGTGATGTATAAAGGAGCTGTTTGAATGCCTTTTAAGTTGTGTTTTGTACTTTGGAATCATACGGAAACGTTTGATTTGTAAATCCAATACATATTTTAAATGTATTGTGTCTTATGTAGTCTGTGCCCCTGTTAGAAGGGATTTCTTTTTAAAGATATTTTGACTGGAATACAGGTTACTTTTGTAAATTTGGTTTGACTCAGTCTTTTGTAGATAAGTTACTTTGAAGATCTTATGGGTTGGAGGTGGGGAAGGAAAGGGATCATACACCACTGGGAAAACTGCTTTTGTATGCTGATACTGCTCTTTCAGGAATACTCTCAAGTCCAGGATGCCAAAATGATTTGGGTTACTCAGTAAGTACCCACTCATCTATCCCCTGCTTCTTCCTGATGGTGTCAAACTAGGAAAGCAGCATCCATAAGCATCCTCACATTAGGTACTTTGCCTCCATCCACAAAGAGAATTTCCATACGAGCTTCAAATTGTATAAAATAGTTCCCTGCTGTTGTTGTTATTGTTATGTGCTGTGGAGTCGGTTCCGACTCATAGCGACCCTACACAGAATTTCCGAGGCTGTAAATCTTTACGGGAGCAGACCACCTCATCTTTCTCCCGCGGAACTGCTGGTAGTTTCGAACTGCTGACTTTGCGGCTCACAGCCCGATTCGTAACCAGTACGCTACCAGAGAGGGAGTAAAAATTCATTTAAAAATTAGGGTGTTTTATTGATTGGTTTTCTGCTAGAGGCAAGTATGTACAATAAATATGGACATTCTTTAATAAGAAAAATAGTAGATAGTAGCCATGAAGTCAAGTCCAGCTGTTTAGTGACCTTTTGTACAACAGAAGAAAATGTTGCTCTGTCTTCTAAAGCAATGGCATAAGAAACCTTAGTAACCCTAATGTCTTAATATTTTACCTTTATTTTCATCCATGCCACCTAAATTTTATGAAAGAATATATATGTACGTTAGTCCTGGTGTAGAGCTGTGGGTTAAGGTGCTGGGCTGCAAGGTCTGTTTGACTTGCAAGGTCATGGTTCAAACCTAGCTGCTCCTCTAAAGTCCTACACAGGGATGCTATGGGTCGGAACCAACTCGTTGGCACTTAACAATAATAAAAACTAGGAAAGTACTGTTGAGTTGGTTCCGACTCATAGTGACCCTGCATGGAGTTTACAAGTCTCTAAATCTTTGGGGAACCAGAAAGCCTCAAACCAAAGACTTTGTGTTCCAAGTCCAGTGTTTATAGTACAGCACCACCATGCTTCCCTAGGAGGAATGTTATTGTTAAGTGCAATCCAGTAAGTTCTGTCTCTTAGCAACCCTTTGTGCAGGGGTGGTGAACCTTTTTTCTGCTGAAATTTTGCAGGCCATTCAAAATTATCAACTTTGGCCTACTATATTTGGTCAAACGTTTAATTAATTCATCCCTAAAGTGATGACTGGAACTACGGTTGCCTTGGCAGGGCCAAACTAGACAATTTCATGGGCCTTATATGCCCACAGGCTGGAAGTTCCCCACCCCTGATGTATATAGGGTTTCCAAGGAGTGGCGGGTGGGTTTGAACCATTGACCTTGTGATTCAAAACGACCTTGTGGTCCAGTGCTTATCCTATAGCGCCACACTAGCTATGTGTTTAGTGAGGAGCCCTGGTTGCTCGAGGAGCGGCTGCTAACCTTTCAGTTCAAAACGACTGTGCAGTGCAGAGAATTAACCCACAGCACCACACCAGGACTCCTAAAGATTCTTTACTGTTGTTGTTATGTGCCGGATAGTCAGTTCTGACCCATAGCGACCCTGTGTAGGGCTTACATGGGGTGACTAGTGAACTTGAATCGCTGACATATGGTTCAAACTGACTGCAGTCCAGCGCATTATCCCACAGCGCCATAAGAAGACACTTATAGGAATTCAATTTACAGGGTACTGAAGGCCGTGAATACTACTGACTTTGACAGAAAGTGAATATATGCAAAATTATGTTGAAAGTTCACTTCATTGTTTGCAGGCCTTAAGGGAGAATGTAACTGGAGATGTGATTAAATAATCATTTTAACTAGACACTGCCTAAACCAGTGTGTGATTCAGGCATATAATGTGAATGCTATTGTTAGGTACCATTAAGTCTTAACCTCTGAGGTCTAAAAAGCCTGAATTCACATCCCAAGTGGGTGATTCCTTGTGCATTCCTTAAACTAGGAGGGTTAATAACTTCATTTGAATATGACTATAAAAATAGTACTTACTTCACAAGATTGTTCTATGGATAAATGAGGAATTGCAAATAAAACGTAGTATAGTGTAAGGTGATATGCCACATTATGTCATGAATGAATTTAAGCCGTGAAGGTGTATGACAGTTACATCAAGAAGACACACCATATTCCTCGGACTCCAAAACACCACTGGACTATCTTCCCTACCACTGTTATTCTAGGATGCCCAAGACCCTGAGAAGTTCTAATCCCTTCCCTCTGACAACACAATACCTGTTGCCCAATGATTTACCCTGTTGGACCCTACTGACAATGAAAAAAAAAAAAAAAAGGAAAATTATCCATAATGGAAAATCTTTAGTTTGAATCATTCACTTGTTCCACTGAATAAACATCTGGATTTTACGTAATGTAATTTATTTCTCATTAGTTTTCTTTCAGTGTTAAGAGTCACGCTTTGCTCTAGGATCAAAGTACTTGACTTACAAAGTTCTTTCAGAATCACATTAACATTTAATGTATTTTGTATTAAATAAGAAACAGCAGGGATTTGTCTTTTCTCACTTCTCAGAATTTCAATTGATCACGTTTATAAAAGGCCAAAACGATAAAAGGGAATACATTTCAATGACAGATGGACTAGATTTAGGAAATCAGCATTATAAATATGAGCATTTCATATTTGTATCAGCACCTCCTACCATTGTCAGACACATAGAAAAGACTTAATAGATATTTTTGGTTTTTTAAAAAGCAAGATTTCTTCCTGCTTCAAGTGTTCACACATGAGAGTGACTGCCGGGGATGTACGGGGGTGTGAGTTTTTTAACATAGTTAAAAAAAAATAGCCCTTAAAATTAAGCTGGAGGTGTAGGCTTTAAGAAAATCTCATTTTAGGATATAAAAAATTTACTAACATGTATCCAGAACCGGTTATGAAATCACATCGCTTACTACTTTACATGGCTTGTTGGTAATTCTCACATAACAAGGTCTCTTCACACCACAGTGGGATACAAGCACAGAGAGGCTAATTTGCTAAAAGTTACATAAGCTATAAGTGGCTAAGGAGCACAGGTCTATCATATTGAACCACTAATTTTTTTGTTGATGTTTTATTTTGTTTTCCCTATTACTCTGTAATTCCTGTCCTTTTTCTGTCTCACCCTGCTGGCACACAAGGGGACATCGCTCAATAATGTGTTCTCAACTTGTACTCTGTTGTTCTGGGGAGGTTTAAACATTCTGTTTCAAGGAAATGCCACACTGCATGTGAAGACAAAAGGCCCAATCCTACTCATTTTCAAGCCCAATAAATGAATGAGAACATGGCCCTGTATTATATGGAGGGAGAAATAATTACTTCAAGGCACATGCCCTCTGGGATGTTTTCACATATAAAAGCCCAAACAGCCAACTACCAAATTTTCATTCATGTGTTAAAACCTCCATTAAGCAAGAGATGGTACCCACTGAAGGAAAATTTTACTTTCTAGGATAGCATTTTTTTTTTTAACTTTTTTCTTCTTTTTAATGTTTTATTGTGAATTATGTGATAGTTTACATGGAAGAACATTAGCTTTACCTTCATCCTATCATATCATTGCCATGGTTACAATCCCCTCCTGCATCATCAACCAACCAAAGGGTATACCCTGCAAGCCTGCCCCCTGGTCCTCAGCACCCAGCTCCTCTCCTTCTCTGGGTCTAAAGTCCCCAGCCGCTCCATCTCTCCACGACATCATTTCTGCCTCCATCTCTGGCATAACTTATGATAGCATTTTGTTCAGAGAAAAAACTGGTTCTCACAACAACCTGAGAAGGAAAACATTATTGTTGCAATTGTTTGCTTTATAGGTGAGGAAAAGTTAGGCTCAGAATAATTGTCTTGCTCAATAGCAAATAACTAGTTTGTGGCTTGGTGCTAAGGCCCAAACCCCAAACATTTTGTAGAAACAAAGCATAAAAGTTGAGCAAGACATCCAACTTCAAAAGTAAGAACTGGCTAATGGTGCCAGGAGGAACCTTCCTTTAGAAACTGTTTTAAAGAAAATGGAATAGGGGCACACTTATTTGAAAGTTGGGGATTAGTAACTGCATGAACACTTCTTGAAACTGTGTTTCTATGACAGTAATTTGTTTCTTAGGAAAAGAACACCTTGGAAATTGTCATTCTCCACAATCTGAAACAGAATAAAAGGGATGCTTTCATATACTGTACAACCCGTCCCCAAATTATCACATAATAAACTTAAAAAGTTAGGATAATTTGAAAGCTACAAAAGTAAATATCAGCAATTGTACTTATCACTCATTTCTAGAAAAGAGATTCACTGTAATCTAAGGTCAAGTATGAATGCAAGGATGACAGCTAAAACACAGTTCTCTTGGATGCTGCTGACTTTTATGTCAAATATGTAGAGACCTGGACTAATGGTGTGGTATTGTAGGGCCAGCACTGAATTGTGAACCACAAGGTCAGCAGTTCAAACCTACCAGCTGTTCCTTGGAAACTCTACACAGGGTCACCATGAGTCAGAATAAACTTGATGACACAAATGCAGAGACCTGGAGTCATGTTGTGGTGCAAAATAAGTGCTGGATTGCTAACTACAAGGTCAGTGATTTAAACCCATCAATCACCCTTTGGAAATTCTATACAGATCACCATGAGTCAGAACTGAATAAATGGCACTTAACAACAACAACTGGAGTCCTGACGTGGCACTGTAGGATACGCACTAGACGACTAAGTACAAGGTAAGCAATCCAAACCCACTTCTTAAAAACCCTATACAGGGTTGCTATGAGTCAGAACTGACTCTATAACACTTAACAACAACAACATGTACAGACCTATGACAAGCAAAGATACCAAGAGACACAAAGTTTACCTGGACTGTGTCTTTATGGGGATCCAAGTCTAGTGGGAGTTGCAGATTGTAGACAAATTACTGTCCTAAAAGAAAAGAATGTGTAAGGCCCTATGAGAAGACTGAGGAGCAACAACTAATTGGACTCTGAGGAAAGCTGGCGTCTGGGAAGCTTTCACCTGCAACACTCAAATGGTAGAGTGTTGCAGGTGAAACCTTCCCAGGTGCTACCTTTTCCTCAGAGTCCAGTCTGAGAAACTGAGGGACTGGCTCTAGACAGAGCCTGATAAAAAGATAAGAAACCATGGGTGTGAAAGCATAGTATTTTCAGGCAAAATATATTACTTATTGTTTGAATAACAAAATAAGGTTAAGAACAGAAGAATAGGGGAAATCAGCAAATATAAATCATTGATCAGTTGGCAAGAACTTTAGTGAGAAGTGGCATAATTATAAAACTTCACTTTCAAGAAAGGAACCCTCTGGAGTTTTTGTTAGCTGATTCCCACAGGCACACAAGATCCTAAAATACTACCTCCCTGTGATCCACAAAGGGTTTAAAGGACGAAAACTCAACTGCACTCAACTACTTGAAGAGAAGTTTTCAGTGAAAAGACAATTGTAGTTAGAGCTGAATCTATTTCTATATTCTGAACAACTCTGAATACATTGTTGTTGCACAATGAACGTTAAATAATAATTTAATGTTTTTATTAATGACAAAAGAGCAATCAGTATGTTAATGAAACTTGCAGATGATACTGAACTGGGAGTTATTACAAACACCAATTAGGAGAAACAGACAATGAAGGAGGACAAAAAAGAGGGAAAGTTACAACAAAGCAAGTTTCTGCTTTGCAAAATACAAGCAAATGCACCTGCGAAAAAAAATGCACACTGTGGGAGAAACCCAGAAGGCAAAGCTGAACCCATTCTGGAAGGGAAAATAGTTCCAATGCAAATAGATGTTGGATATGCCAGGGATGGTGAGTGTGTGCTAGAAAATGGTAATGGGAAAAGCAACTATCATCCTTCTTTTCCAGTTGAAAATGCATGCATTACTTATTGCCTTATTTTCATTGTACTTAGAAGCTAAACATTACTTGAATTAAAGATACTTAGTCTTCTCTTGGGGCTGTTTTCACCAGTGAGTCAGACCCTGGCACTGTCTCTGTCCCCTTCATATCCTCTGCCTTAGTCCAGTTCCTTTTCATCTCTCTTGTGAACTCTTAAGGGACCACCTAGCTTTCTCTTCTTGTTTCCATTTCTTCCTCTTGTTCCATATTGTCACTTAGATTTTATTGTCTTCCATTTAATGAGATTTCTGTTAAAAAGCATTAAGACACCACCCATTACCTATTTATGAATCACATTCTTCAACTTGGTTTATAAGATCCTCTATCATCTAATACAATCTTAAGTTTCTAGAATTTTCTCCTATACCATCCCCACCACAATGTAGCACACCTATCAACTTATCTTTCTCTGGAAGGAGTGATTTGGGGAAGGAGTGATTTGGGGTACTGTAGTTCAGGATGTGTGGCCTTTTCTCCCCAGAAGGGACTAAGGGTAGAATGTAGATGGGAAAGCAACTGTGGGCATCTCTGAACACATGCCATATGCTTTCATGATTTATTTATGTATTTATTCTACTCTTGTTCCAAATATTCTACAAAAGAAGAATTCTTCTCTATTTCTTTTCCATCTTAGAATTCCAACTTCTTATGCTGCAAAATGTGGCTGAATGTCTGCCCTCTACAAAGTTTTGCCTGTGTCCTATGTTGGGATCAATTGTTTTCTATTTTGTGTTACTACAAGACCCTGTTGGTACCTCTCATTTTTCTTCATTTTGCTTTTGTGTTTTGTCTCTCTTTTGGGTGCCAAGTTCCTTAAAGAGAGGTGTAGTTTTTTCTTTGAAGCTACTGTTCACCTTTGATGCAGTGGTAGTGGTGGTGTAGACCAGGCTGTGTATTCCCTTATGACTTGATGGGAAAATCAAAGAATCCACTTCCAAGCTCATGCAGATTGTTTGTTGAATTTATTTCTTGTCTGTACCATGTGATCTGAATGCCACCCTTTAGTCCCAGAGGTCACCTTCAGTTCCTTGCCATGTGGATCTTGTCAGCATGGCTGTTTACTTCAAGTCAATGAAATTCTCACTCTTTCATATGTGCTAGAAGAAGGCAGAGAGAAACATAAATACATGCATATATAGTAATTAAGGGAATGACACTCTTTAAATTTGCCTTGGTTAGAAGTAACTCACAGGTCTTGTCCACATCAAAGGCAAGGGATTATACAAATGTGAATATGAGAGTCATTTTAGGGTATGCTCTGCCACATACATTAAAGTGTGAGAAGCAGTGGTCAAATCTAATATTTTACCATACATGTGCTCCCCAATGTTTAATATTACAAACTTTTCTTAAGTGACACAACTTTTTCCTCCTCTCATTTGTCGATTAAACCACTTTCATCCACTCTACCAACTTCTCTGACATCTCTCACTAAGATCACCAATGGCTTCCTACTTGAACTTTTGTCAGCATTTGGCAAGGATATCACGTTGTTGAAACTTTCTTTCTTCCTTTAGTTTCCTTCCATTGACTCTCATTCTTCGAGTTTCCTTCTGACCTTTCTGACAACATTTTATCAGTTTTCTTTTCATGATCTTCTTTCTCTTTTCAGCTTTTTAAATGAAGGGATTCCTCAAGGCTCAACCTAGTGCTCTTCTCGCCCACCTTTCTATTGAAGACAATCCCCCCATCTCCACTTCAGTCCAGACCTCTCCTCTGAGCTGCAGTTTATATACTGAACTCCACTTTATATACTGAACTGTCTCAGAGATAGTTCAAATTCAACATGCCCCAAACTCCTCTTTTGATATTATCACCTCACATCTAACTCACTATTTTTCCAAGGCTCTATAACTTTATAACATGGTAATTATCATTAACTACAATGTGATGGCTGGAACTGTGGTTACGTTGGCATGACCAAACTGTAATTGATTTTGCCCTCCAATCTTAAAATCTTTTCAAATATCTTCATACCACTCTTTCCCCCACCTATCACATCCAAACTTTCACCAACTTTTTCTTATTCTCTCCCCTAAACATGTCTCAAAATTGTTTAACATCCTCAAGTCAGAAGTCAAAACAAAGTCAGCACTCAATTCTTACCTGTACAGATGATTCTGAGCTTTTAGTAGTGATGTTGTATGCAAAGGACCATCGAGTCAATTCTGATGTATAGTGACCCTGTATAGGATTTCTGAGGAGGTTTGAATTGTTTACTTTGTGGTTAGCAGTCCAGTGTTAATCTGACAGTATCACACCAGGACTCTTAGCCTCTGTTGTTGTTTCTAAGTGCTGTTCAGAGGTTGAGAGGGTTCCAACTCATAGTCACTCTGTATAGCGTTTCCAAGGCTATAAATCTTTGCTGGAGCAGAAAGACTCGTCTTTCTTCCTTGGAGCAATGGGTAAACTTGAACTGTTGGTGCTGTGGTTCACAGTTCAGTGCTTATCCCACAGAGCCACAGTGCTCCCTTCTCATCCTCTAGTACAGGGATGGAGAACCTTTTTTTCTGCCAAAATTTATAACATTATTCATGGGCTATACAAAATTATTAACTTAAAAATTGGCCTGTTATCTTTGGTCAAAAATTTAATTAACTCACCCCTCCACAAGGTTGACAATTCAAGCTCACCAGTCACTCCTCGAAAACCCTGTATGGGGTCACTATATGTGGGAACCGACTCGATGCTGTTAAACAACAACAACAATACGATGGCTGGAGTCCTGGTATGGCGATTTGGATAAAGCTCTGGACCTCAAAGTCGTTTTGAACCACAAGTCTGGTTTGAACCACCAGCCGCTTCTTGGAAACCCTATATACGGTCTTAATGAGTCAGAACTGACTCAATGGCACTTAGCAACAACAACAACAACAACGTGATGGCCGGAACTGTTGTTGCGTTGCCAAGGCTGGACCAAGTAATATCTCAGGTCTTATATAGCTGTGGGCCAGACCCCAGCTCTAGTAAGTACCATTTCTTGAATCTTTATTTTTCGAGACAGAAATCACCTAGTTCCCAGTCCCAATCAATCCATATATATGTGACTCTTAGTTGATTCTCAGTAATGAAACTAAAACTCTCTAAGTCTATTCTCATCAACTGGGAATACAGTTCACTAAAACCACCCAAGCAGCAGAAATATGTGGTGCTGTCCAAGTGATGGTCTCTGAAATTGGGTTTCTCTTCTCTGCTACTGGACTAGCGCCTATTTTCTGTTACCTGGTAAAATCTAGTGAAGGTCTTTACAGAGTCTCCATCTGCCTGGGCATCAGACAGAGTGGACAACTTTGTAGAGTGTTGAGGATAAACTTAGAGCCTTTGTTTCTTCCACCTAGCCCCAGCTCCTTAGTTCTTAGGTAACATGTAACTCACAAGCTGATTTTAACTTTAGAGTTAACTTTGTTTCTTTGTGGTCTTCCCTCTCCTTAAAAGTGAGCAGGCTGCAAAATGTACTTCTCAGGTGAAAGGCCATCTCCTTGTAACTGTTCTGATCTGAGTCATGCTCACTGCCAGTATTCCCTGGGGGAATCTCCATGCTAGACTGAGTTTTCTTCACATTACCTATACTTACACATACCTGTATCTCAGGATTTTGTATTCTATGTGTCTCACTAACCACCTTCCCATTCCTCTCTCTTTATCTCTAATCTTCCCACTTACTTTTCAGGAGTTTTCCACTTCCCTCTCTAAATACCTCAGAACATGACTCCTTTCCTCTGTATCAAATTCACCTCTCATTACATATGTTAGCCATATGGCAACCATCCCTCCTCAATCCACTCATCAGTCTCCATGTTAGGATACCTTGCCTCTTAAATATTTTATATGTCATTCTGGCTCTGAATCCAATGTCCCTTTTTACTTTTCAACATTCTCTCAGCAGCACTTCCTCCTGTACCCCTTAAGCTATGCCTCATGTTAGGGAATTGCCAATACATGTTTTGTTTACAGTCCTGAGACCAATACTTAATTCAAATTCCATGGTTTTCCTACCTTATTGTGGTCCTGTCTTCCCTTGCTTCTGCAAGTAATTTTGTGCACATGGTACTTTGCCTTCCTTGTTTACAACTTCCATGTATCTGCATCCACTGCAGTCAGAAGCACATTGTATGCAGAACCATATTCAACTTGCACACACGAAACTCCCTGACAATCTGTTTGCCTGGCACAGCACTTTGGCAACCTCACCTTGGAGCTCTCCATTGTGTGGAGGCTTCATCTGCTAAGAACTCTGACATTCCCTGCCTGGGACTGCTGAATCTGACCACTGGGAGCTCCCACCAATCTGGTGTTTATCAAAGAAACAGCTCAGATACCAACTGGAGGTGAGAAGGGATGACTATGGAAAGTATGATTACAGCTTTAGTAGCGGCCAAAGAGGTTTAAAAGCTACCATGCTGTCTTTGTTCCAACAGAATTTCTGCATCCCTTTTTGGGGAGATTTTCACAGTGAATTATATATATTTATAATAGATTGTGAGTTATTTAATGGCCGACCTGTTTTTTTCTTTATTTGTTTAGCCTACCTCTAGAACACTACCTGACACATAATACCATCTCAGTAAATATTTGCTTTGCTCAATGAAGATCCTTGTGATAGCTTAATGAGAAAGGACTCTCTAATCTGTGGGGGCAGAAATAGATGACCTATTGTCAGGAGTATAGAGGTAGAGTGTGAGTGAGTCAGATGAGCTGGAATTAAGTTCTTGTTCATACACTAGCTGGGTGAACTTTGACTTGTGTTTCTCAAGTTTATTATTTGTGAAACAGTGAAAACTATGTATCTATTCAGTGGGATAAAATAATGGCTACAGACAATGCTATCTGTCTTTCATATGTAAGTATGAGAGGGTTTTCATTCATTCTTTGGAAATTGAAGTAAAGATAATACAGTATCTAGCAATCCTGAAATTTTCTAATTTTAATTGCTATCAATCAATCTGAATGCAGTTTAGAGAGCCCTATAAACACTGAAATAATGTTATAGTAGGTACATTGTTGTTGTGGTTAGCCGCCATTGAGTCGGTACATAGTAGGCACATAGGAAGAGGGGGAAAATATCTTAGTGCATTTTCTCCTATGTATTTGCCTGGATGATTAAGTTTGTCATGGACACAATGTATTCAGAGAAGAGCAGGATTGGCAGGAACACTCGTATTCTGATAAGGCTTCCAGAAACTGGATGGAGAAGGGATTTGTAGGTTTGAATGGAAGAGAAGCCATGTATGATTTAATAAATGCTGATGTTCTAAATATGCTAGGGTGATCTGTAAGTGCTACTTAATCTTCATAACACGAAAGGGGTAAAACAATTCTCTTCTTTTTAGTATATGCATCCACAGTGTGCCAGGCACTGTGCTAGGAACTTAGTATAGAGAGAAAGATCAAAATGGCAATTACCAACAAATATCACACATTTTACTAGGGAAGACAGATAGGCAAAAAGGACAGCATGATGAGGCTTGGATGAACATTGTAGTTGCAATGAAAGTGTTGTTGCTGTTAAATGTCATTGAGTTGGTTCCAGTCCATAGCAACCCTGTATAGGCTCAAACAGACCTTGCAGTAATCCAGTGTGTATATGTGTGTGTGTGTGTGTGTATATATATATAGTAGGATAAGTACGGGACCTCAAGATAGGTTTCATGTTAGAGATTTGGGAACAGTTCTGAAACAGAGACTTGCATAGTAGAAATTAGTTAGGAGTCTGGTGTAGGATTAACACTGAACTGCTAACCACAAGGTCAGCACTTCAAACCCACCAGCTGCTCCTTGGAAACCCTATACAGGGTCACAATGAGTCAAAACCCCAACTCTATGGCACTTAATAACAAGATAGGTTAGAAATGGAACAAAGAGAATAAAGTTTATATGAAATAAGCCTGAGCTATGGTATCTATTTGGAAAATTTCAAGCATATATAAGTATAGAGAGTAGTTTAGGAAACACCTATAACTTCAGTACCTGTCTTCAACTAGAATTCTGATGTGGCACTATAGGATATGCACTGGACTGGTAACCACAAGGTTGGCAGTTCAAGCCCACCAGCCACTCTTGGTAACCCTATACAGGGTCACTATGATTCGGAACTGACTTGATGGCACACAACAACAACAAATTCTTGAATTATCAAATCATGGCTGTCATCTCTTGCTTCATCCATACTCCGTTCACTTCCCTCAATTTTGCTATTCTGAAGCAAAAACTAGACATTTTATTATCCATCTATAAGTATTTAAGTGTGTATTTCTGAAAGAAAAATATGTTTTTTTATTAAATACAACTATAATACTGTTACCACATCTAACATTTTAACAATCATTTCTTGATATCATTTAATCTCCAGTTAGTACTTAAAATTTTTTCTACTATACCCGATTTTTTTTTTTTTTCCATTTGTTGGTTCTAACCAGGATCCAAGAAAGGTCTATCTATACATTGCAATTGCTGGGCACAATTCTAAATCTCTTTTCCCTCATATATTTTTCCTCCCTCTATTTTTTTTTTTTCCTCCCTCCAATTTTTTTTCTTGCCTGTGTTTATGGAAGAAACAGAAAATTTTGTTCCCACCGTCTAGAATCATATTTTAAATATGCTCCCATTTTCTCTACCTCTAGAGGCACATTTAAAAAATGTAGAGTGGGAGTTACAGAGTGGCTTGAGAAAAAGAAATGAGAAGATCGACATCTTTTTTGGTGAATTAGGATGGTATTATAAAGTGCTAACTAAAGGTTTTCAATTTTGTTGTTTTCTGCTCACGTCATATACCTTCTACTCAATTTACCACTTTCAAAATTATTAGCAGTGAGCTCAGTCTATGCTCAAGTTTTCTGGGTATGGTTACATGGTACAGTCTCTTCTAGCCATAACTCCCTGCAAATGACTTCTTCCTGATGAATCTATAAGGAAAGTTGGAGAAGATACTAATAATATGTATGATATGATTCAACTGTGAATGATTGTTAACAGGACTGTAAGAATTGTTAACAGAATTGTAAACACTTGAAACTCTAGAGTGGGTATAAAATAAACCACATCAGAATCAGAAATCCCACGCCCATCACGGTACCTCCTTGATCCAAGAACAGAAAGCTGTGACACTGGAGGGAGAGTACAGGAGTGGCATCTGAGGAGCAGTCTTAGAACCAAGATCCACAGCATGAAGCAGAGTGGTAAACTTCCCAGCTCCAGAGCTAGTAAAGCCAAGTCCCTTTGGGCAGGAAGTTCATTTGCAGATTAGAGTGCCTCCAAGCACTTACTTGGGAAAGCCTAGAGTTGAGTACCTTTGTGTTAAGACTTTTAACATAATGGAGCATTCTTTGACATTTATCAGCAACCCTAAAAGAGCTTTGTAATATTATCCAAGCAGGGCTGACTTCAGGCCAAGAGGTGAGGATCAGAGAGAAACCTGCCTTTGGGTATGGTTGAGAAGAAGCTGTCCTAACCAGTGAATTGTGTTCTCAGAATTTCTGATATGGCATTTTACCATGTAAACTTCTAATAACACCATAACTGTGAGCATGGTGCCTGAGTTCTGTGTGGCCATTGCAGTGAATTAGTAAACATAGCTGAGTAGACAGTGCTGTGGGAATGTGCCTTTTTTTTTTTTTTTTCAGTTTATTCCATCAAAAAATGCAGAGATAAATACATCAATTGTCCATTTTAAGTTTCAAATGAGACTTTTGATGAAGATACAGGCTGACCAGAGTAGACAGATGTTGTTGTTGTTGTTGTTATGTGCCATGGAGTCGGTTCCAACTCATAGCGACCCTGCACTGGGTTTCCGAGGCTGTAAATCTTTACAGGAGCAGAAAGCCTCATCTTTATCCCGTGGAACAGCTCATAGTTTCAAACTGCGGACCTTGAGGTTCACAGCCCAATTCCTAACCACTACACTACCAGAGCTCCTGGTACAGAGGTAGGGAGAACAAAATGGAGTCAGATATCACAATCAGTGCTAGAATATATATTGTAAATACCAGTAACTAGTGATCCTACGCTCTGGTAGCGTAGTGGTTACGAATCAGGCTGCAAACCTTAAGGTCAACGGTTTGAAACTACCAGCCGCTCCGCGGGAGAAAGATGAGGCTTTCTACTCCCGTAAGGATTTACACCCTCGGAAACCCTGTACAGGGTCGCTATGGGTCAGAACCGACTCGACGGCACTTAACAACAACAACAAGTGATCCTAGTCAAGTGGAAATCTTAATAAATTCTAACAAGAAGACATGCTGACAACTGAAAACTTGACACCTTCCCTCCTAATGCTTTGGCGCTGGGGAACTTAGACTAAATCACAGGGGAAAAGAGTGAGACAGAAACCCTATGTTTACTGAAGGAACAGCAATAAAAACGCTGAATTGATTATTTAACACGTATTTTCTTAAAATTGAATTTTCTACTCTTGAGTGGAGGGAAGGCTAGAAATGGAAAAATAAAATATTGTTGTGGACATCTGAGACTAAAAGGACTCGTGTAATTAGTGCGTGTTGCTACACTTGAGATCTTGAATTGCTATCATGGGGGGGAAATAACCCAGCCATTTAAATTGTTAATTATTATTTTATTATTGACTATCTTGTTAGTGGTTTGTAACATTGCTCATCTGCTGGGAGTTTCATCTCATCAGGATGAATAAAATAAAATAAGAGAGTCCTGGTGTGGCATTGTAGGATAAACACCACCAGGCCAGCAGTTCAAACCCATCCGTTGCTCCTTGGAAACCCAATAACAGGGTCGCTATGAGTCGGAACTGACTGAATGGCACTTAACAACAACAACATGGTACATCTAAGCTAACAGTTTAGACTGGTTCCATCAACTGTTTCTGGAATTATCAGTCTAGGACTCCACTTTCTCCTTCACATTCTTTTCATTTCTCCTTTTTTCCTTCCTGCCCCTTCTCTTAGCTCATCATTACGCAAAAACAAACTTTTGAAACTCCAAGTCATGATTCTATCTTTTCCCCCACATGACTGTTGGGTTTCCAGTTTGATTATGCTGGCATTCTGCATCCCCACAAAGATGTCTATAGCTAAAAGGATTATGATGAAAAAAACATGCTGCTGTTCCAGTGGATGAGTGTGTGAAAGACCATTAGTTATTCTCTTCAAGAGCATGATGAAATGCAGGACTGCATGCTTTATTCTTTTATGTATGAACTCCAAAGGATTCAGCAAATGATGCTCAAGTGCCTTTAGAGTCTTTCCATCTCGCCAAAATTCAGTCAGAATAAACAACAAGTAAAATAGAGTGAAAGGTCACTGCAATTACCTGAGGCTCCAAATTATCATTTCAGATTTATCTTTTTCTACTTTATTCCCGGTAACCACAACTTCATTGTCCTTCATTACTTTCCAGGTTGTACCAGAGCCCTCATAGAATTTACTTAACTCTCTTCTCACCAGGACCCTAGTGTGGCACTGTAGAATACACACTGGACTACTAACCTCAAGGTCAGTAGTTCAAACCCACCAGTGGATCCTCTGAAACCTTATAGAGGGTCACTATACATTGGCATGGACTCAACGGCACTTATTACAAATAACTTCTTACTTGGAATAAATTTTAACAGCATCCAAGACCTCTGTGAGGTGTCCTTTCTTATTCTATGGGGTTCAAAAAGTTCATGAAAAAATGGAATTAAAAGAAAATAGAATTTTCTACAAACTCTCCCCGAACAATCCACCTTCCCATTCCTAACCAGGAATTTTGTTCCTTCCTCCTCTTATACTCCATTAGCATATGGTAAACACTCCACCTTGGCACATCTGTTGAATTGTAATTACTTCTTTATGTGTCTATATTCCTTTTTAGAATTCAGTTTCTATGAGAACAGTCAGTGCCTAAATCTAATTCTCTCTTTCCCTCAACTAGGTAATGTGGCACTGTAGTATGAAGCATCGGCTGTAAGGTCAATTCGAATGAATCTCAAGGTCAGCAGTTCAAATTCACCAGTCGCTCCTTGGAAACCCTATACAGTGTTGCAATGAGTGGGAACTGACTCCAAGGCATTTAAAAGCAACAGGTAATAAACAAATCCTTTTTAAAAGAATAGATGGGAACTAGAATAAAAAAGGACATAAAACAATATTTTGATTTTTCTAGGGTCTAATACAGCATAGGACTTTTGTTGTGGTACTGCAGAATAAATGCTTAACCGCAAGGTCAGTTTGAACCACATGGTTGGTGGTTCAAACACACCAACTGCTCCCCGTAAACCCTATACAGGGTTGCTATGAGCTGGAACCGACTCAATGACATTTAACAATAACAACATAGTAGTAACCTGAGTAATCTCATTCTATTAACCTCTGGACACTCATGTGAGTTAGCTACAACCTTAGAGATGCTGCTGTCATTTCAGATCTGAGCATCATTGATTTTAAGTGCAATTCAATCGATTTCAAGATATAGTGACATTCTTTCTGAAGAATGTCCCATGGGTTTGAACCACCAACCTTGTTATTTACATTCCAGTGCTTATCCTACAGTGCCACGGACTCAAATTAATTCCAAACTTCCTAGAAAATGAGACCATAGCAATTTGACAACTCATACCAAGCTCATTTAAGTAAATATATTTCTGTACAGCTTTATTTCCCTAAATTGGGATCTGCTTGCCAATATAAGCACAGAGCCCTGATGGGGAGTGCAAAATCCCCACAAGGTTTCAGTTTAAATGTTTATGAATATACTGTAATAGCTGCCTTCTATTATTTCTGAAAAATCTTTATTATTTAGAGAACAATTAATCTTATGTTGAAGGAAATGGGGAAGCCAAGTCACATGGTGAAGATTAGTAATAAGCTTTTCTTCCAAAATGAGCAAAGCAATGCTCTTAGCCTTGGCTATTCCTCAGGATTGCTTATCTCCCATATTTATCTGCACATATTTCCACAGGCTTAGGTGCAATTCCAGTACCAAACAGCCAGCTGAAGAGCTCTGTTCAGGCAAAAGCCTCCTGCTGTCAGAAGCTGCTGAGTGTTGGCACACCCTCTCTTCAGAGTGCATGATTTACACCAAATACTTATGCCTAGATGACATCTTACACTTAATTCTGGTAAGAATATCATTGCTCCTCAACTTACCCAACTCACAAGAAAGAGAAATATTTCTAGGATTTCAGAGGTTAATAAGAGGTAATAGCTAACACTGTTTTGAGTACCTGCTTTGTGTTCTACATGTTATTTATTTAACTCATAACGATCATTGAAGTTTTCTATTTAATAAAAGAGGAAGCTATCTCAAAGCAATACAGTTGTATACAGAAAGACAGTTGAAACAAGTGCCTTGGAATGGTTTTCCTAGTGCTTCAGGGCTCCAGAAGTTAAAGTGAAGACTGAGAAGTCATTCAGGTTGACTTAAGTAAGAAAGAACTATAAAAAGGCAGGATGGTTACAATTTCCCCAGCGGAAAATATTAAGAAACTTTGCAGATTCCTCAGCTCTATTGGGGGAAGGCTAGCCATTCTTCTCTGCATCTTAGATTCTACTTTGGGGAACTGAAAAGGGCAAACTCATTCTAGTGTCTGGCTTGTTGCTGTTGACTCAAGGATGTACAAGAATGAGGGACTTAAGAATCCACAAAACAAATGAGAATTCCTGTTTTCTGTACTTAATGTTCTGTTTTGCTTTTCTTTTCCTTTCCCACAAATTTGTGTTTGGAAAGTTTCGGAAGGCCAATGGGCAGAAGAGAAATTCTATAGACCACACAGCTTTTATTTATGTTGGGGCATTCTTCCCATAGTTGAACAGAGTGTAGAAGACTAAAGAATTGATGACTTTAAATTATGATGTTGGCTACTGCCAGAGGAATGAATAAATTTATTTTGGAAGTAATATAGCCAAAATGCTCCTTAGAAGTGAAAATGCTGAGATTTCATCACATGTATTTTACAATGACATGTAATAAGGAGGGACCAGTCTTTGGAAAAAGTCATAATGTTTGGTAAAGTAGAGGGTCATTGAAAAAGAGGAGGACCCTAAACAAGATGAATTAATATAGTCACTTCAATGATGGGCTCACACATAGTAATGGTTGTGAGGACAGCACAGAACATGGCAGTGTTTTGTTCTGTTGTACATAGAGTCGCTATGAGTCAGAACTGACTCAATAGAACCTAACATCAACAACAACAATTCTTATCATGAACTGCTGGATTGAGAATTTATGTATACATGGTTAGTTAGTAGCCATATGAGTCTTTTCTTTCAAAAAGCTCTCACTTGTGAAATAGGCATAGACTAGGTATGTGACTCTTAATGTCCCATATTCTTGGTGTTCTCTAAAATATGTGGACTTTCCACAGACTACTGTTATGGTGTAGGATAAGCACTGGACTATTAACAGCAAGGTTGGTGGTTCGAGCTCGCTGGTAATTCTACACAGGGTTGCTATGATTTGGAACCAATTCTAAGGCACTTAACAACTACAACAACAACTGTTTATCTAAGAGTCAAGAGCCATTACTGCTTTATACAGTACAGTTGTTGTTAAGTACCATGGAGTCAGTTCCAACTCATAGTGACCCTACACAGGGTTTCCAAGGCTGTAAATCTTCACGGGAGCAGACCGCCTCATCTTTCTCCCACGGAACTGCTGGTAGTTTCGAACTGCTCACCTTGAGGATAGCAGCCCGATTCAAAACCACTACGCTACCAGAGCTCCTTATACAGTACAGTATGAAGGTTAAATATGCAGTGTTCTGAATCAGAAAAGCTACGAAAGAATCTATGCTCCACCACTTTTTAGAAGAAATAAATTAATGAATCAGTATAAAGGAGCTCTGGTAGCGTAGTGGTTACGAATCAGGCTGCGAACCACAAGATCAGCAGTTCGAAACTACCAGCCACTCCGTAGGAGAAAGATGAGGCTTTCTGCTCCCATAAAGATTTACATCCTCGGAAACCCTGTACAGAGTCACTATGGGTCGGAACTGACTCACCGGCACTTAACAACAACAACATCCTTGCATTTGGAAGACAGTAGATGCCCCAGATGTTAATTATCTTCATATTATAATTGCCATTGTTTCCAAAGCACCTTTATCCTCAGGTTGTTGCATCACCATCTTTACCTGTGCAGTAAGCTCTTGGGTCATATTCATCACTGCTATAGGTTTTCCTCATCATGGGAATAATTTTATCTTTATCTTCTAGCTCCAAATTGAAAGAATGGCTGAGGCCTCAGAGCTCAAGACTCAGTAATAGTTCTATAGAACAGCAAACCTCCTCCAGCCCTAAGAACTCTCCCTGACAATCAGTTACCTTCAGAGACATTCAGCTTAGGTGTGAAGGCTCAGAAACACACACACTAAGGTCTGAAATGCTGTCCAAACCCACAATATTTTGCCTTAATTGTTGACCTTGGTTATATGGTCAGTCCACTTAGAAAGACAAGGCTTTGAACTATTCCTGGCTCTTTAGAACAAAGTATAGAGGAAGAATCTGAGCCTCTTCACCCCTCAAAAAACAAACCAAAAAAACCTTCCCTTTGAGCGAATTCTGACTCTCATTGATCCTATAGTACAGAGTAGAAGTGCTCCTTAGGATTTCAGAAACCGTAAATCTTCACAGGAGCAGACACCTTCATAGTTCTCCCACAGAGCAGCTGGTGGATAGGAACCACTGACTTTGCCATCATCAATGCAAGACTTTAACCAAAATTTCACCAGTAGTATCTTCCTATTTGGATAAGAAGTACCTCCAAATGAATATATATGTTTTTTCTTTTCCAAAAGGGTATCTTTGTTACTATTTTGATTTTTGGTGTTGTTTTTTGTTTTTGTATTTAAGTTAAGAGACATTGAAGGTCAGAACCAAGAAATTACAGGTTACATTTGGGTCGGAGAAAAGAGGATGGGTGTGAAGGATACTTACTATGTTGAACTTGAAAGATGCTTACGTGTACAGGTGTTAAGGTTACAGGACATATCGAGATACTTCTTGGTTTTGTCCTGAGAAAATAAATGAATGTGCACCATGCCCTGAGGTACTGAATATGGGAGGTAGAGAAGGAGAGGGCAGAGATGGCAGATTAGTTATGGACATGTCAATGTTAATGTGCACATGTTACCAGGTGGAAATGTCCAAAGGGAAGTTGCATGTAAGAAAATGAAGTTTCACAAAATAATCAGGGTGAACTCTTTTGGAACCATTACATATAGACTGAGTAGCACTAAGGGTTTGTTGTTGTTAGGTGTCATCAAGTCGGCACCAACTCATAGCAACCCTATGCACAACAGCATGACACACTGCCGGGTCCTAGGCCAACCTCACAATTGTTGACATGCATGAGCCCATTGATGCTGCCATTTTGCCAACCCATCTTGTTGGGGGTTTTCCTCTTTTTCGCTGACCCCTCCACCTTATCAAACATGATATCCTTCTCCAGTGACTGGTCCCTCCTGACAATATGTCCGAATTATGAGAGACAAAGTTGGTCTCCAGGAAGCACTCTGGCTGCACTTCTTCCAACACAGATCTGTTGGTTCTTTTGGCAGCCCATGACACTTTCAATATTCTCCTCCAACACCATAACTCAAAAGCATCAATTCTTCTACGGTCTTCCTTATTCACTATCAAGCTTTTACATGCATATGAGGTTGTTGAAATATCATGGCTTGGGTCAGGTGCACCTTAGTCCTCAAGCTGATATCTCTGTCCTTCAACACTTTAAAAAAGTCTTGTGCAGCAGATTTGCCTAATGCAATATATCATTTGATTTCTTGACTGCTGCTTCCCTGAGTGTTGATGGTTGATTCAAGAAAATGAAGTACTTGACAACTTCATTCTTTTCTCCGTTGATAAGAATTTTTTTGTTGGTCCAGTGGTGAAGGTTTTTGTTTTCTTTACATTGAGATGCACTCTCACTCAATACTGAATTCTGTGATCTTTGATCTTCTTCAGTAAGTATTTTAATCCTCTTCACTTTCAACAAACAAGGTTGTATCATCTGCATATTGCAGGTTGTTAATGAGTATTCTTCTAATCCTGATGCCATGTTTCTCTTCATAGAATGCAGTTTCTTGGATGATTTGCTCTGCATACAGGTTGAATAAGTATGATGAAAGAATACAACCTTGGCACACACCTTTCTTAATTTTAAACCATTCTCTGTTCCCATGTTCTGTTTGAACAACTGCCTCTTGGTTCATGGACAGATTCCTCATGAGCACAATTAAATTTTCCAGAATACTCATACTTTGTAATGTTGCCAATAGGTTTCCACTCAATCGAAACTCTTTGCGTAGTCAATAAAGCACAGGTAAACATCTTTCTGGTATACTCTACTTTCAGCCAAGATCCATCGGACATCAGCAATGATAACCCTTGTTCTACATCCTCTTCTGAATCCAGCTTAAACCTCTTGAAGTTCTCTGTCAATGTATGGTTGCAGCAATTTCTGTAATACCTTTAGTAAAACTTTACTCACATGGGATATCTAAGGGTGAGGGATTCAAATATAAGTTCCAGAAAGAATTTACCAAAGATGATTGTTCCACAGTAGAATAAAATAAAAAGGATAGGTAGAAGAAGAGCCATCGATAGAAGGGAGACTCAGAAGAAGTGAGTATTCTAAGGAGTGGGGGGAGGGGAGTGATGGGAGTGTATTATGTTATGAAGCCCAGGAGAAGAAAACATTTTTAAGAAAGAGGAAATGATTTAATGTCAAATGCTGCAGAGAATTCAAGTTGGTTGAATTCTGAAAGTATGTGCTATGGATTAAATTGTACCTAGGTGATTCTTAAACCTTTTACTTGTGGATGTAATCCCATTTGGGAACAGATTTTTCTTTGTTGCTAATGAGATTATGAGTGTAGGGTGCCTTAAGATATAAAATGAGCAGATTGAGAAATAAAATTAGCAGATTAATCACAAAAGTAAGCAAGCACAGATGAGGAAGACAGATGCCATGCCACTTGATGATCACCAAGGAACAAAGGAGCAGAAGTTGAAGAGAGAAGGACCCCTTTTCCTAATGTTGGTGAAGAGAAAAAGAAAACTTGCCCCTGGAACCCAAGACCTGAATTCTGACTTCTAGCATACTAACTGTGAGCAAGTAAATTCTGTGCATTAAAGTCATCCACTTGTGGTATTTATGCTACAGCGGCTCTATATAGCTAAGACAGTATCCATTATATATGGAAATAAGAAGATAACTGATGATATTATCAAATGAGGTTTCATGAAAGAGAAGAACAAAAACTTGAGAATGGGAGACAGTCAATGCAAGCCACACTTTGAAAAATTTTGACTGAAGAAGTGGGGAAAATAAACTAATGGTATCAGAGAGGGAAACTACTTCTTAATTATTTAAAGTGAAAGATATATATATATATATATTTATTTATTTATTTATTTGCTGAAAATAAGTGGTTATAAATAAGGGTAAGATAAGACCCTTGAATGAGAGGATGCTTTGGAACACTCTCCTATTGTGACAGAGGGACTGGAGCAAACCCCATGTGAAGAAGCAAGTCAATCTGTAGGTGCTAAGTTAAGACTGAATTCTAGAACTTTCTGAATTCTAGAACTTTAGTGAAGCAAAAATAAGAGGAAAATCTATGTATTCGGTGACAGAGGGAAATGAGACAGTGTTAAAATGCAAAAACAGGATGCAGGTGAAACCAGCAGCAAACCCCACCAGGTACCATTGAGTCAATTCTGTCTCATAGTGACCCCATATGTGGCAGAGTAGAACTGTGCGCTATAACGTTTTCAATAACTGATTTTTTCAAAAGTAGTATGGCATACCTTTCTATTAAGGCACATCTGGTTGGACTCCAAATCCTATCTTTGTTTAGTAATTGAATGTGTTATGAGGTTACAATATCCAGATTAAAAGAGGAGGTTCTAATAACTTAAACAGAAGCTTAGCAGTTTGCCAAAGAAAAGACTGGGATCATGTTGGAAGATAGAAAGGTAAAGGGTGACAATTTAACTTGTCCTTGAAGTTTGGATACACAGAGATCCTGTCATTTAATGTACCAACTGAGGTTGAAGCAAATATTCACATGGAGCTCAAAAATTCTGTCCTTGAAGACAGATGTGGAGATAATAAGATGGACAGAAATAACTCAGGTCACTTTGTGACAGATTAAACAACAAACACTGAAAATTCAGAGGGATGTGTTGTTGTTGCTGTTGTTGTTAGGTGCCATCGAGTTGGCACCTACTCATAGTGACCTTATGCACAGCAGAACGAAACACTGTCCGATCCTGGGCCAACCTCACTACTGTTGCCACACTTGAGTCCATTGATGCTGCCACTTTGCCAATCCATCTCGCTAAGGTCTTCCTCTTTTTCTCTGACCCTCCACCTTACCAAACATGATATCCTTCTCCAATGACTGGTCCCTCCTGACAATATGTCTGAAGTATGAGACATGAAGTTTGGGCATCCTAGTGTCCAAGGAGCACTCTGGCTGCACTGCTTCCAATACAGATATGTTGGTTCTATGGGCAACTTCATCTTGTCTGGTCACCATAGATAAAAGAAACATTGTTCCTATCCTCTAGGAACACATTCCAATGATACATCTGCAACAGAATGAGACTTTATTAAGCATGCAATCACAATGATGGCCAGCATTTACCAGTGCCTGTTATGTGTCCGGCAGAAGGTTGAGTGTTTTACGCTTGTCCTACCTAATTTTACTTATTAAATGCTTATGCTAGTGTAAAAGAGGGTACCATTGTATCCTCAATTTTCATGTGAAGAAATGGAGGCATAGAAAGGTCAATGAACTCATTTCATGTCATATAGCTAAGTAGTGACGCTAGGTCTTCAGGTCTAGTGCAGGAGTCATACTCGTAAACACTACACTTTATAAACTCTTATACAAGGAGCTTCAATATTTTATGGAAAAATAAAAAATATATTGAAAATTTGAATCCCCCTCATATTCTCTAAATTTTAAAAGATCCTTTATGGGTAGATAATGAAAGACAGTTCAGGAAAGAAGTGTTTTTACTTTATTTCATAAGCCATCAAGTGAAGCATGTATAGTAAGAGAGAATGAACACAAAAACACCAGTTTTAATAACAATAGAATTAGCTGGTATAGCAGTTGTCGGACAAGCACAGGATTGTTAGCCATAAGGTTGGCATTTCAAACCTACCAGCAGCAGTTATTAACATCAGTTAACTTCATATTATTCCATCAGATATAGTGTTGGAAGTTTAGCTACTCAGAATGGAAAGGTCTCAAAATACAGCTTTTGAAACCTTCATATGCTATTGAGGTACAACTCAAAATGTGAAGAAATAGCTACAAACATTCATTAATAATCACAATGTGGAAAATAGAAAGTCAAAAATTAAATAGTAGTAGTAGCTAGGTGCCAGTGAGTCAGTACCAACTCATAGTAACTCTACACAAAACAGAATGAAACACTGCCTGGCCCTTGGCCAACCTCACAATCATAGCTACGCCTGAGCCCATTGCTGCCATCACTGTGGCAGTGCATCTCATTAAGGGTCTTCCTCTTTTTCTCTGACCCTCCACTTTACCAAACATGATAATCTTCTCCAGTGACTGGTCTCTCCTGATAATATGTCTGAAGTATGAGAGACGAAGTGTGACCATCCTGGCTTCCAAGAATCACTATGTCTGTACTTCTTCCAACACATATCTTCTTGTTCTTTTGACAGTCCATGGTACCTTTAATATTCTCCTCCAACATCAAAACTCAGATGAATCAATTTTTCTACGATCTTCCTCATTCACTGTCCAAATTTTACATGCATATAAGATTATTGAAAATACCATGGCTTGGGTTAGGTGCACCTAGTCCTCAAACTGACATCTTTGCTTTCCAACACTTTAAAGAGGTCTTGTGCAGCAAATGTGCCTAACACAATACGTCATTTGAGTTCTTGACTGCTGCTTCCATAAGTGTTGGTGGTTGATCTGAGCAAGATGAAGTCTTTGACAACTTCAATCTTTTCTCCATTTATATGGATGTTGTTGGTCTAGTGGTGAGGAATTTTGTTTTATTTACATTGAGATGCAACCAATACCAAAGGCTGTGGTCTTTGGTCTTCATCAGTAAGTATTTTATGTCCTCTTCACATTCAGCAAGCAAGGTTACATCATCCACATGCAATACAACTCATAAAAATGTATATCCTAGGCATTATTGATATTAAATGGACTTATGTTGATCGTTTTGAATCCAACATCCTTACAGTTTATTGTGCTGGGAATGACACATTGAAGAGGAATTGTGCCACATTTATCATCAAAAAACAATTCAAACTCTAACTTCAAGTAAAATGCTATCTGTGATAGAATAATTGTGATTCTGTAGGATAAGCACTGGACTGTTAATGATATGATCAGTTTTTAAAACCCACCAGCCATTTCTCTGAAACCATATACTGGGTCACTGTGAGTCAAAACCACTAATGATGCAGAAATTGAAGAAACATACTAACTTCTTCAGTCTGAAATCAATGTGCAATCAAAATATATTGATAATTAATTTCTGGTGATAGAAATGTGACAGTTTTAAACAAAGAGGATCAATAGTTATCCAGTATGCCTTAGTGACGTAAAAGACTTTGGAGACTGCATGAGAAAATTTTACAAGACAAACTTCTTAGTCATTGCAAATACCTCTTTTAAACAACATAAATAGAAACTCTACACATGAGCCTTGCCATACAGAACAACAGCAATCAAATGGATTACATCTATGGAAAGAGACAATGGAGAAGCTTCTTATCTTTAGTTGAAACAAGACCAGGAGCCAACTGCAGAGCCAAGTTGCTCAGATGCAAGTTCAGGTTGAACCTGAAGAAAATTAAAACAAGTCCACAAGAGCCAAAATATGACTTTGAGGATATCCCACCTGAATTTAGAGACCAGCTCAAGAATAGATTTGATAATTAGACACTGATACATAAAGACCAGAGGATTTGTGGGATGATATTAAGAACATCACACACAAAGAAAGCAAAGGTTCATTTAAAAAGACAGGAAAGGAGAAGTTGACAAGATGGTAGACTAGGCAGGAAAGCTATTTAGACCTTCTCCAACAAAGATACAGAAAACTAAATGAAACAGATGTGGATGATTCTCACTTCAGATGAAGTCAAACAGAAGTGGATTGAATGCTGAACAGATGTGGAAAAAAAGAGAAAGTTTGGTGACCAGTGTCGGTCGATCAGAGGTGATATAACTACCTTAAGCTTCTGTGAGTAGCTTCAAAAACAAAAAAACATATTGGCATTGCAGAAACATATTGGTGACTTGTTAAGAAAAAGGTGAGAGATTTTCTTGCACCCCATACTTCCTTGAGCAGAGGCATGGCTGGTCCCCACCCATGTACACTCCTAGGCAAGACCTTGGCTCCTGGCAGTTGGAGCCACACAGAAGTGGGTGCTGCAGTTTTGAGCCCCATTAAAGGAGGGGGAGCTCTGTGCATTAACCCTGTTCATGTGAGACCTGATCCAAATCTGTAGTGCCAGCTCTGGACAGCCCTTCACTTGGAGAAACTTGGAGAAACAGTTGTATAGACACATGGGGGCAAAGAGGGTAGAGAGGAGACTGGTGATTTGTGCCATCTGGTCAGGTCTGGTGTGGCCATCGTGAACATTTGTGGGTGGTTTTGAAGTCAAGAGTGCAATAAGTAGTGCAGGGACATACCACTTTCTGGTGGAGAGCAAACTGTAATATTTTCCATTGTATCCCACATTACTCTGGTGACCACAGGTGTGATTGGCCCCATCTGCATATACTCCAAGGGAAGAACTGCTCCCCAGTTGGTTGCAGCCTCATCAAAGGGAGTAGGAAAATTAACAGCACAAAATCTGGCACCTGGAATCAGCTGTGACCTGCTCCAGACCTACAGATCTGGTTTGGTCAGCCCTAGAATAGCAGAACCTTTCACCATCATCTGCCCTATGGGATGGAAATACCATGATTCCAGCTACTTTGAGGTCTACCTGAACTTCTTCTGGATTGGGTAACCAGAGTAGAGAACTTCCTCTCTATACTCTCCCTTACTTTCTATCTCCACTTTCATTTCTTCTTTT
>NW_006408576.1:13446113-13448489 GCF_000296735.1 Chrysochloris asiatica
ATCTTGAAAACAAGATGATAAGCATTCAAGTAGTTGAATGAACCCCAACTAAGATAGACCCCCACAGGAAAATCATCAAGACGTGTAATCAAACTCTCCAAAATCTAAGCCAGGGAAAGAATCCAGATGGCAATTTGGGAAAAATGAAAAATCACCTACAAAAGAAAGCTATTAAGATTAAACTCTGATTTTTCAGCAGAAACAATGCAGGCAAGTAGGCAATGGCGAGACCTACACAAAAGTCTGAAACCAAAAATATGCCAACTAAGAATCATTTACCCAACCAAACTATTCCTCAAATACAGTGGAGACATAAGAACATCTCCAGATAAACATAAATGAAAAGAATTTGTAATAAGAAAATCACCTTTACCTAAAATACTGAAGGTAGACTTTTGCACTGAAATCAACAACAGCAAAGGACCTGATATTTATATACACAGCAACACCACCCCAAATTCAATTCAGATATAGTATTCAAAACAAAACAAACCTACAAGACTGAAAATAGGGAACAAGAAATATCAATTTATAATGAAGAAAACTACAAAGCAAAAAAGAGGGCAAAGTGTATTTACTGAACTTTCAAATGAAGAGAAATTCAAATAGATTTCAGGATAAAACAGACTGTTTGAAAGTGGGGAAGAAATTAATAAATTACAGGATAACCTCAAAGAAAATTAATAGAACATCACATCAAATCAAGAAAAGGGAAAACCATGAAGACTTAGTAAATATTAAAACAACAGCAATGAAGAAATTTATAAGAAATTGAACAAATAAAGTTAACTCAGCATAGAAAATTATGTGCAATACAGAAAACAGCAGCAGCACGCACACACACACGCAAACTCAGCAAAAGAACTGCAATCAATTCATGCCATCAATATGATGGCTACAAGAGACACATCTTATACACAAAAATGTATTAAAAATCAAAGGATGTTAATGATTCTTCCTCCAATCCTAATGTCATGTTCTTCTTCATATATACCAATTTCTCAGATTATGTGCTCAGCATACAGATTTCATAAGTATGATGAAAGAATACAAATCTGGCACCCACCTTCCAGAGTTTTAAGCCATTCAATGTCCCCTTGTTCTATTCAAAAGATTGTTTCTTGGTCTATGTACAGGTTGATCATGAGCATACTTAGATGTTCTCGAATAGTCATTCTCCACAGTGTTGTCCATACTTGTAATGATCCAAACAGTTGAAAGCCTTTGCATAGTCAATAAAGCACAAGTAAGCATCTTTCTGGTGTTTTCTGCTTTCAGTCAAGATCCATCTGACATCAGCAATGATATGATCCAATGTCCTCCTCTGAATCTGGCTTGAACCCCTGGCAGTTCTCTATCAATGTACTGTTGCAGCTGTTTTTGAATTTAGAAAAATTTTACTTGTATGTGATAGTAATTATTATTGCTTAATGAATTCCACCTTCACTTGGGTCATCCTCTCTTTAGAATGGGCACAAATATGGATCTCTTCCAATCATTTGCCAGGTAGCTGGCTTCCAAATTCTTGGTATAGATGAAAGAGTGCCTCTAGGGCTGCATTGGTTTGTTGAAAGATTTCAGTTTGTATTTCATCAATTCTCTGAGACTTTTTCTCTGCCAATGCCTTCAGTTACCTTGTACTTCTTACTTAAGTATCACTGACTTTTGATCATATGCAATCTCTTGAAAGGGTTCAACATCAGCCATTTATTTTTGGTGCTTGAAGTCTGTATTCCTTTGAACTGCTTTTGATGCCTCTGCATCACTGAATATTTTGTCCATAAAATCCTTCAATATTGCAAATCGAAGGTTGAATTTTTTCTTCAATTCTTTCAGATTGATAAATACTGAGTGTGTTCTTCCCTTTAGATTTTCTATATCAAAGACTTTAGGTCTTTGCACATTTCATTATAATACTTGCCTTTGTCTCCTTGAGCTGCCCTTTAAAATTTTATATACACCTTTTTTACTTCATTATTTTTTTCTTTTGCTTTACATCTCTATGCTGCAGAACAAGTTTCATTGTGTTTTCTGAGAACTATTTTGGTCTTTTCCTTCTTTCTTTTCTTCTTAACGACCTTTTGCTTTCTTCCTGTGTGATGTTCTGAGTGCCATCCCACAAGCCTACTGATTGTTGGTCATTAATGTCTAATGAATCAAATCTGTACTTGAAATGATTTCTTAAATTAGGTTGGATATGTTCAAGTCAAATTTTGGCTCTTACATGCTTAATTTCCTTCAACTCCAGCTTGAATTTGCATATGAGTCAGTTATGATCTGTCCCACATTCGGCACCTGGCCCTGCTTTTGGTGATGATGTGGAACTCTGCCATCATCTCTTTCCACAGATGTAATCAATATGATTTCTGTGTATGC
>NW_006408576.1:13450364-13461392 GCF_000296735.1 Chrysochloris asiatica
ATTGAAAAACTGATCACTAACTTTATATGGAAAGAAAAAAAACCTTGAATAAGCAAAACATTGTTTTAAGAAGAACAAAAATGGAGAACTCTTACTCCCTGATCTCAAAATTTACTACACAGCAACAGTGGTCAAAACAGACTGATACTTGTACAAAGATGATGCATAGATCAATGTAACAGAATTGAGAACCCAGAAGTAAACCCATCCACATACAATCAGCTGATTTTGACAAAGCACCCAAAGATAGTCTCTTCAACGAATGGTACCAGCAAAATTGGAAATTCATTTCCAGAAGAATGAAACAAGATTCATGTCTCACATCATATACAAAAACAAATTCAACATTAATTAAATACCTAAATGTAAAACCTAGACTATAAAGATCATCAGTGAAAAAGTAGGAACAAACTTATGGGCTTTAATACAGAATATAAATACACTATCAAACATAACTAAAAACACACAAATATCATGAGGTAAAATAGATGACTGGGACCTCCTAAAATGTAGGCACTTATGAGCATCAAAATATTTCACCAAAAGAGTAAAAAGAAAGCCCACAGAATGAGGAAAAAAGAATTGCAATGACATATCAAACAAGGGACTAATTTCTAAAATTTCTAGAAAAGTACAACACTTCTACAGGTCTAGAAAGGAACTCACCCTCATGGCCCAATTTTAAACCATAAAGGGGATGTGGATATATACAAGGAACAACAACACTAGTTAAGATATGCTCACCATGAAATGGTCAATCATTCAAGATCCAAATGGCAAAATTTACCTAAGGGCAGCACTTATCTAAGGACAAAGTTGTGAGCAGATAGAACTGTAGGTGGAATGGAAATAGGAGTCACAGGGTAAGTGCTGTTGCATGGAAGGGATTGCAATTATTGATATGAAACAAAGTGTATGATTTTGTTGAATGTTAAGTTGATGATCTTGTCTGTAAACTTTCACTTGATTCACTATAAAAATAAAAAATCAAGACAGAAAAAAATTTATCAAAATGGATGTCAGAAGACACTTTGACTCTTGCTCTTGAATGCAAAGAAGCTAAGATGACTGGAAGAAATGATGAAGTAAACGAACTGAACTGAAAATTTCAAAGGGAATTTCAGCAAGACAAAATAAAGTATAATTATAAGGTAATATAAAGTCCTGGCATGGTGCTACAAAATAAGCACTGGACTGCTAACCACAATGTTGGAAGTTCAAACCCACCAGGAACTACTTGACAACCCTATACAGGGTTGCTATAAGTTGAAACTAACTTGATGGTGCTTAATAAAAGCAACAACATAATGAAGCATGCAAAGACCTGAAGTTAGAAATGAAAGAAAGTAACATGCTCACCATTTCTCAAGCTGAAAGAACTACAAGAAACTTGCTCTCTAGAGCAGAGATGCTAAAGGGAATGGAAGAAATGAAGAAGTAAAAAGAGCTGAAAAGAAAATTTCAAAAGGTAGCTAAAGAAGACAAAATCAAGTATTATAATGACATGTGCAAAGGACTGGAGTTAGAAAACCAAAAGGAAAGAACACATTCAGCATTCTTCAAGCTGAAAGAACTGAAGAAAACATTTAAGCCTCAATGTACAATATTGAAGGATTCTATGAGAAAAATATTGTATAGTGCAGAAAGCATTAAAGGGAGATAGACGGAATACACAGAGTCACTGTACCAAGAAGAAATGGTCAATGTTCCATCATTTCAAGAGGCAGCATATGATTAAGAACTGATGGTATTGAAGGGAGAAGTCCAAGCTGCGTTACATATCTTGGCAAAAAACATGGCTCCAGTCATTGACGGAATGCAAATTGAAATCTTTCAACAAACTATGTAGCATTGGAGATGCGCATTCACCTGTGCCAAGAAATTTGGAAGAAAGGTACTTGTTCAAATGATCAGAAGAGGTCCATATTTGTACCCATTCCAAAGAAAAATGATCCAGCTGAATGTGGAAATTATTTAACAATATCATTAATACCACAAATAATGAAAATTTTGCTAAGAATTATTTAAAAGTAGCTGTAGCAGTACTGTGATAAGAAATTAAGAGAAATTCAAGTTGGATTCAGAAAAGTATGTAGAACAAGGGATATTTTTGACATCACATGGATCTTGGCTGAAAGCCAAAACTACTAGAAGGATATTTACTTGTGCTTTATTAACTATGCAATTAACTAGACATTGGACCGCGTGAATCATAACAAGTTATGGATAACAATGTAAAGAATGGTATTCCAGAATACTTCATTGTGCTTGAATAGAATCTGTACATAGACCAAGAGGCAGTTGTTCAAACAGAACAACGGAAATGAAATGGTTTAAAATCAGGAAAGATCTGCATCAAGGTTGTATCTTTTCACCATGCTTATTCAATTTGTACTCTGAGCATGTAATCCACAATGTTGGACTATATGAGGAAGAATGTGGCATCAGGATTGGAGGAAGACTCATTAGCAGCTTTTTTGCTAGAAGTACTTGCTTTAACATTGATGAATATCAAACAATATAGACTTCAGCATGGATTGCATTTTATTGTAAAGAAAATAAAAATACATGCGGACCAATAAATAACATAATAAGAAGAGAAAAAATTGAAAATATAAATATTTCATTTTACTTGGATCCACAATTAACATTCAGGAAGTGTTTGTCTAAAAATCAAGTAATGTATTGCATTAGTCAAATCTGATATAAAAGAAATTTCTAAATTGTTAAGCAGCAAAGATGTCTCCTTGAGGATGATGGTGAACTTAACTCAAGCTATTGTATTTTCGATCATCTCATATGCAAGCAAAAAACTGGATAATGAATAAGGAAGACTAGAGAAGAATCAAAGCATTATATCTGTGTTGTTGGCAAAGAATATTGATTATATCAAAAGAATGATCAAATTTGTTTGAGAAAGAATACAACCAGATTGCTTCTTAGAAGGGAAGTGGTGAAACTTTTTCTCTTGTCCTTTGAACATATTGTCAGAAAGGACCATAGTCTGAAGAAGGACTTAGGCTTGATAAAGCATAGGGTCAGTGAATAAGAGGAAGACTCTTAATGAGATGGATTGACACTGTGGCAATAACAATAGGCTGAAACATACCAATGATTGTGAGGATGGCAAAGGACTGGGCAGTGTTTCATTCTATTTAAATAGGGTTGCTTTAGCCTGAAGATACCTAACAACAACATCAACAATGAAATTAATAAGACAGGATTTGTGGCAATTACATTAATGTGTCAGGATACAATTTATAAGATTATGCTGTAACTGGAGTCAGTCATTTTTGAGATATTGTTGTTGTTGTTAAGTACTATGGAGTTGGTTCCAACTCATAGTGACCCTGCACAGGGCTTCTGAGGCTGTAAATCTTTACAGGAGCAGAACACCTCATCGTTCTCCCTCCCGCAGAGTCACTAGTAGTTTCGAACTGCTAACCTTGAGGTCAGCAGCCCTACTCGTAACCATTGCACTACCAGAGATATATAACAGAGATTAAACAAGCAAGTAGAGATTAGTACCACCAAGAAAAAACAGCCAGGAATGTAGGGCATCTTTTGGACCCAGGATCACTAAGTTATGAACCTTCTATTTCCAGGGGGAGAGTGATTCAAGACATTTCAAGGGATGCTAAGGGACATCAAATCCACAGATGTTAAAAGAAGAAAAGGACATTTTCCCAGAGCTGGCACAGAGAAAACCTTCTCTTACAGCTGATGCTCTGAATTCACTTTTAGTCTCTGAAACTAGGAGAGAATAAATCTTTACACATCTGCTAGTGCTATTGTTATATCAGGCCTAGATAACCAAGGCAGGTAGTAAAATATGTGAAACAATGAGAATTTTCTGTTAGGGAGTGAGATTTTAATTTTTAAATTCTGGAGTAAGTCATCTGGGATTGAGGGCATGTTAGCAGAGGACACACTGATAATGAAGAGATGAGAATGGAGTTATTTGGATTTGATGGACTTGCAGAAACCTGAGTATCATTGACAAGAATTGAAAGTGGATGTTAACTGGTATAACTGAATTATGTGGTTTTATAGTCATAGGTTTTATATCACATCTTCCCAGACTTGTGTGAAATAATTACTGTCCCCATTTGGAAGTTGAGAAACCTGGTAAATTGTGAGATTAATTTATATTATATCACTGGTGTGTGAGCAGAGAACACACTGATAATGCATAAAAGATGAGTATACACACAGACCTCACCAGATGGAATACACAAAAATCAAATTGACTACATCTGTAGACAGAGACAATGGAAAAGCTCCATATCATCAGTCAAAACAAGGCCAAGGGCAGACTGTGGAACAGACCATGAATTGCTCCTCTGCAAATTCAGGCTGAAGCTGAAGAAAATGAAAATCAGTACACAAGAACCAAACTATGACATTGAATATATCCCACCTGAATTTAGAGATCATCTGAAGAACAGATTTAATACATTAGACACTAAAGACCGAAGACTAGAAGAGTCATGGAATGACATCAAGAACAACCTACAGGAAGAAAGCAAAAGATCATTGAGAAAACAAGAGAGAAGGAAGAGACCAAAATAAATGTAGAAAAAACTCTGAAACTTGCTTTCCAGTGTAGATATGCTAAAGCAAGTGGAAGAAGTGAGGAGGTAAAAGAACTGAACAGAAATGTTCAAAGGTTAGCTTGAGAAAGAAAAGATAAATGTAACAAAATGTGCAAGGGCCTGAATGGAGTTGGAAAACAAAAAGGAAAGAATACACTCAACATTTCTCACGTTGAGGGAACTGAAGAAATAATTCAAGTCTTGACTTGTGGTATTGAAGTCTTCTTTGGGAAAATTATTGAATGACATCAAAAGAAGATGGAATGAATACATAGAGTCATTGTACCCCCCAAAAATGGTCAATATTCAACCATTTCAAGAGGTACTATATGATTAAGAGCCAATGATCCTAAAGGAAGAAATCCAAGTTGCATTGAAGGCACTGGCAAAGAACAAGTCTCCAGGAATTGGTGAATACAAATTGAAATCTTTCAGCAAACCGATGTGGCACTGGAGGCACTCACTCAACTGTGCCAAGAAATCTGGAACATAACTATCTGGCCAATTACCAGGAAGAGATCCATATTTGTGCCCATTCCAAAGAGAGGTGACACAACGGAATGTGGAAATCATTGAAAAGTATCATTGATACCCCATTCGAGTAAAGTTTTACTAAAGGTAATACAAAAAGAGCTGCAAACATAAATTGACAGAGAACTTCCAGAGGTTCAAGCTAGTTTCAAAAGAGTATGTGGAATGAGAGATATCATTGCTGAAGTCAGCAGTGTCTTGGCTGAAAGCAGAGAATAACAGAATAACAGAAAGATGTTTAGTTGTGTTTTATTGACTACACAAAGGCTTTCAATTGTGTGAATCATGACAAGCTTTAGACGACATTGCAATGAACGAGTATTCCTGAACACTTAATTGTGCTCATGAGGAATCTGAAGAACGACAAAGAGGCAGTTTTTCAAACATAATAAGGGAACACTGGATGGTTTAAAATTAGGAAAGGTGTGAGACAGGGTTGTATTCTTTCACCATACTTATTAAATATGAAGAAAAATGTAGCATCAGGATGGGAGGAAGACTCATTAACAACCTGAGATATGCAAATAATACAACCTTGCTAGCTGAAAGCCAAAAGGACATAAAATATTTATTGATGAATATCAAAGACCACAGCTTTAGCTATGGATTGCATCTCAATGTAAAGGAAACAAAAATCCCCACCACTGGAGCAATAAACAACATCCATATAAATGGAGAAAAGACTTAAGTTGTCAAAGACTTCATTTTGCTCAGATCAACCACTAACAATCATGGAAGCAGCAGTCAAGAAATCAAACAACATATTACATTAGGCAAATCTGTCTCACAAGACCTGTTTAAAGTGTGGAAGAGCAAAGATGTCAGTTTGAGGATTAAGGTATGCATAACCCAATCCATGATATTTCAATAACCTCACATGCATGCAAATTTTGGATAGGGAATAAGGGAGACCATAGAAGAATTAATGCATGTGATTTATAGTGGTGGAGGACAATATTAAAAGTACCATGGACTGCCAAAAAAATAAACAAATCTGTGTTGGAAGAAGAGAGTGCTTCATGGAAACCAGGATGGCCAGATTTTGTCTATCATACATTGGACATATTATCAGGAGGGACCAGTCGTTGGAGAAGGATATCACATTTGTTAAAGTGAAGGGTATGAGAAAAAGAGGAAGACCTCCAATGAGATGGATTGCCACAGTGATGGCAGTGATGGGCTCAAGCATAGAGCAATTGTGAGCTTGGCCCAGGACCGGATAGTGTTTCATTCTGTTGTGCATAGGGTCGCTATGAGTTGGTATCAACTAGATGGTGCCTAACAACAACCACAACATTTCAGTAGTAGGAACAAAGAAACAAAGTAGGAGCAAAGGAACAAATTCATTTCAATCCACCTCCAAAATCTACTACTTTCATGGGGCTTATTCAGATGGATCTGGGAGGTGTTGAGCAGTGAACAAGCTACAGAGGTCCTGGTTCAGCCCATCTTTAGGTGAAGTCATTGGGATGATGCCTTCCCAATTGCCAGAGCTGTTTGTTGTTTTTTGTTTTTTTTCTGTCCTAGTCAGCATGATGGTTTGCTGCACCGTACAGGGGACCTGATGAAAATGGTTTAGAGTCTATATAAAGGTTTCTTCTACATCAATCCTGCTTTGATTTTTTTTACTGGTGTGGTGTTATAGGATGAAAACTAGATTGCTAACTCAAAATTCAAACTCACCAGCCACTCCTTGGAAACCCCATATAGTTTACTATGAGTTGTGACTGACTTAACAACATCATTGAAAATATGTTTGGGAACTGGAGTAGTTAGAAGTTTTGTTTTGGCATAACATTTTTCTAGCAACATATACTCCTGAATATCTTCAATATTCTCTATTTCTTCCCTTCACTTTCTCAGTCTCTCCATTTCTCTCTCTGCATTTTTTGTTATCTGCCTTTCTGTCTGTATTTCTCCCATTCCCTCCTCTACCTTAATATATGCATAACTAAACTCTGTAGTTTTATATTCCTGCGTGTTATAATATCACATCTTATTCTGATAGCTTCAAATAGATTGTTCTTTTCAGAAACTTTAGTTATTTGTAAATAATCTCCGTATAATAATCATTGGAATTTTTGTTTTTCTATTTTTCTCTTCCAAAATTTGAAGGGAATTTGCATTTAGGTAGATGAGAACTCTGGTTACAGACTGTACTTAGTGTTCTGTAAAAAACACTTGATCTATAAAATGCTAGATTTTATATGCAGATACCACTGGTCTGTCAGTGTGTCATACTGTGATGGCTTGTGAGTTGCTGTGATTCTGGAAGCTATGCCACTGGTATTTTAAACACTAGCAAGATCACCCATGGTGGACAGGTTTCAGATGAGCTTCCAGACTAAGACAGACTAGGAAGAAGGATTCATGAACTACTTCCTAATATTTAGTCACTGAAAACCTTATGAATAACAGAGAAACACTGTCAGATATAGTGCCAGAAAATGAGCCCCTAAGGTTGGAAGGCACTCAAAACGTGACTGGGGAAGAGCTGTTTCCTCAAAGTTGAGTTGAGCGTGATGGTGCCAATGGAGTAAAGCCCGTGGGAGTAAAGCCCTCAAGATATTCATATGCTGATGAGGCATGACTCAAAATGCAGAGAAACAGGTGTAAACATCCATTAATAATCAGAAAATGGAATGTACGATGTATGCTTCTAGGAAAACTAGAAATTGTCAAAAATGAAATGGAATGCATAAACATCGATATCTTAGGCATTAGTGAGCTAAAATGGTTTGGTATTGGCCATTTTGAATCTAACAAACACATGGTTTACTATGCCGGGAATGACAAATTGAAGGGGAGTGGTTTTGCATTAATTGTCAAGAAGAAGATATTCAGATCAATCATGAGGTTCAATGCTGTCTGTGATAGGATAATATCCATGCGCCTACAGGGAATCCCAGTTAATACCACTATTAATCAAATTTAAGCACCAACCACTAAAGCCAGTGAGGATGAAATAGAGAATTCTACCAACTTCTTCAATCTGAAATTGAGCAAACATACAATCAACATTATTGTTCATTACCGGTGATTGGAATGCAAAGGTTGGGAACAAAGAGGAAAGTTCAGTAGTTGGAAAATATGGCTTTGATGATAGAAAAGGTGCTGGAGATCGCTTTATAGAATTCCACAAAATCAATGATTTGTTCATTTCAAATACCTTCTTTAGACAGCATAAGAGATGACTATAAACATGGACATTGCCAGATGGAATGCATAGAAATCAAATTGACTACATCTGTGAAAAGAGACGTTGGAAAAGCCCCATATCATCAGTCAAAACAAGGCAAGGGGCAGATTGTGAAACAGACCATCAATTGCTTATATACAAATTCAAACAAAGCTGAGGAAAATAAAAACAAGTCCAGGAGAGCCAAAATATGACGTTGAATATATCGCACCTGAATTTAGAGATTATCTGAAGAACAGATTTGATACATTAAACACTAAAGACTGAAGACCAGAAGAATTGTGGGATGACATCAAAAACATCATACAGGAAAAAAAAGTAAAAAGTTGTTAAGAAGACAAGAAAGAAGGAAAAGGTCAAAATGAATGCCAAAAGAGACACTGAAACTTGCTTTGCAGCATAGAGATGCTAAAGCAAATGGAAGAAATGAGGAGGTACAAGAGCTGAACAGAAAATTTCAAAGATCAGCTTGAGAAGATAAAGCCAAATATTACAACAAAATGTGCAAAGATCTGGAGTCAGAAAACCAAAAAGGAAGAACACGCTCAGCATTTCTCAAGCTGGGGGAACTAAAGAAAAAATTCAACCTCGATTTTCATTATTGAAAGATTCTCTGGGCAAATTATTAAATGCTGCAGAAAGCATCAAGAGAAGATGGAAGGAATACACAGAGTCACTGTACCAAAAGAAAATGGTTGATGTTCAACCGTTTCAAGCAGTAACATATCATCAAGAGACAATGATATGAAGCAAGAAATCCAAGGTGCATTGAAGGAATTGGCAAAGAACAAGGCACCAGGAATTGATGAAATAAAAATTGAAATATTTCAAGGAAATGAAGTGGCACAAGAGGTACTCATTAATCTATGCCAAGAAATTTGAAAGACTACTATCTGGCTGACTGATTGGAAGAGAACCACATTTGTGCCCATTCCAAAGAGAGGTGACCCAACGTAATGCGGAAATCATTGGACGATATCTTTGATATCCCATGTGAGTAAAGTTTTACTAAAGGTAATATAGAAATGGCTGCAAGTATACATTGACAGAGAACTTCCAGAAGTTCAAGCTGGATTCAGAAGAGGCCATGGAACAAGGGATATCATTGTTGATGTCCAATGGATCTTGGCTGAAAGCAGAGAACATCAGAAAGATGTTTACCTGTGCTTTATTGACTACGCAAAGGCTTTTGATTGTGCGGATCATGACAAGCTATGGACAACATTGTGAAGTATGAGTATTCTGGAACACTTAATTGTGCTCCTGAGGAATCTGTACACAGCTATCTTGAGTTTTTTCAGTGGATGCCAATACAGTGACCTGTAGACACAGGTTGCGGCTACAGGTAAGAGACAAGGTTGTTGCAGTCTTCGCTTGTTCCCATGACTTTCTGGTAGCAGGGTGTGTGGCCAGTCCCACCATCACCAACACAGTGGCCAGTGGCACCCCCTCAGTGCTGAGGGTTTGAGCATCATTCATACCATTCCTTCTTCTGGAGGCATGTGAACATGACCTGATCTACAATACACAAACAGTGAACAGAGAACTGTGTTCACACTTCTAGTCTCTATCACATCCATCAGAAGACAGGTAGTGAATTTCTGTGAACACACTAACATACAATCATCAATTAAATATAAATACAATGACACTACAATATCTCAGAAAGAAACCCAAACAGACAATTGCAGCTTACATGAAGAAACAAGACAGAGTACCTCAAACAAGTGACCAAAGTACAGAGTCAGAAAGCATAATACCAGAAACGGTGTCAGAATTGCTAAATAAAGAATTTAATTAATGTCATTTGGTTTCTTCATTGAATTGAGAGAAAGATAAATGAAAGCAAGGAAGAATTCAGGAAAACACTATAAGAACAAACGACCAAATAAATGAAAAATTGGAAACCAACATGGTCTCCAGCAAGCTTACATGCCTGTTCATGTATTTCCTTTGAGTTTCAGTCTTTGGAGGGAGTTTGTCCTAAAAGGACTTGATTACTTGTCTTGATGGCTCCCCAGTGAACAAATTGCTTGTTCTTGCAGTAGCCAATCAGACTGCCAATTTTGTTTTTGGTTTTCCATGCTGGTCTTTCATTCAAGATAGCTGTGTACTTCCTGCCAGATGACAATGCCTTTTTTTTTTTTTCTTTTCTCTCACTGTTCCTGTTTAACTTCTTTCAAAGCATTCAATCCACTACTTTGTCCAATCTTCTGAAGCTCAAAGTTCCAGGATGACCATCTGTATTTATTTCACGTTTTCTCTCATGTCTTTCTTGCAGAGGGTCTGCCCAGTGCATCTACCTACTCTACCTTCTTATTTGGCTTCTGTCTTCCATCTTCTTTTATTTTTTTTTATTTTTTTATTTGTGAGTTATATGATAGTTTACATGAGAGAACTTTAGTTTTACATTCATTCCATCTTATATCATTTCATTGCCATGGTTCCAATCCCCTTCATGCATCATCAACTGACCAAAGGGTATATCCAGGAAACCCGCCCCCTACACTCTCCCCTCCCCCCCACCCCCAGTCTTCAGCCCACAGTCCCTCTCCCTCTCTAGATCCAAAGTCCCCAGTCGCTTCATCACTCCATGTCATCATCTCTGTCTCCATCTCAGGCATCTCTGGTTCTCTGGGTAGGGTCCCGCTCTTGGCTCTTCTCCATTGATGGTCCTAGAGACCTCTGCTCCTAGACTGGAGA
>NW_006408576.1:13461983-13463881 GCF_000296735.1 Chrysochloris asiatica
CAGGTCCCCAACTGGGTCCACAGAAGCCCACTGACCATTGTAAGGCTTAGCTTGCCACTTCATTGCTGCTTTTACCCCTCTTCCCCCTATCGGTGATGCATGTGGTCACCAATCAGAGCATGTGTTCCATTGAGTCTTAGTCTTGGAAGGGAGCTTGTGTTGAGAGGACCCAACCACTTGCCTTGATGTTTCCTAGGGCAGCGATTTGTTTGTTCTTGTAGTAACAGTCCATCTACCTTTATTGTTTTGTAATTTTCCTGTAGGTCTTCCATCTTCTTTTAATGATTTCTGCATCCTTCAATACTTTGTTGATAGAATCATTTAGTATTGCAAGTCAGGACTTGAATTTTTTCTTCCAGTCTTTCAACTTCAGGCATGCTAAGTGTCTTCTTCCCTTTTAGTTTTCTATCTCCAGATCTTTGCACATTTCATTTTAATACTTGACTTTGTCTTCTCCAGCTTCCCCTTGAATTTTTCTATTAAGCTCCTTTATTTTCTCACTTCTTCCAGTTACTTTAGTTTCTCTACATTCAAGAGCATGTTTCAGAGTCTGTTCTAGCATCCATTTTTGTCTTTCTTATCTTTTTAATGACCTTTTGCTTTCTTTTTGTATGATGTTTTTGATGTTATCTCATAACTCTGTTCTTCAGTCGTTAGTGTCTAATACATCAGATATGTTATGGCTATCTGTAAGTTCAGGTGGGATATGTTAAAAGTCACATTTTAGCTCTCATGAAGCTGTTTTAATATTCTTCAACTTCAGATTTAATTTGCATATGAGCAGTTGATGGTCTGTTTCACAATCTGCCCTTGGCCTTGTTTTGATGGATGACATTGAACTTCTCCACCATCTCTTCCCAAACATGTAGTTAATTTAATTCCCATGTATTCCATCTGGTAAGGCCTATGTATATAGTCACTTTTAGATTATTTAATAAAGGTATTTGCAGTGAAGAAATCATTGGTCTTGAAACATTATTGTCATCATCTTTTCCACCTACGATACTTTTTCTTTGTTTTTAAATTTTGCGTTCCAATCACCAGTAATTATCAATGAATCTTGATTGCAACTTTGATCAATTTTAGGCTGTAGAAGTTGAAGAATTCAATTTCATTGTCATGAGCTTTAGTGTTTGGTAACTTTGGATAATAGTGGTATAAACTGGTTTCTCTTGTAAGAGCATAGATATTATCCTGTCACAGGCAGGATAATATCTTGTTCTTCAATATAGATCTTGAAATGTTCTTTTTGATGAATATGCCATTCCACTTCAGTTGTTGTTCCCAGTGTAGTAAACCATATGATTGTCCAATTCAAAATGGCAAATGTCAGTCCATTTAAACTCATTTTATATTTGACAGCTTCTGATTTTTTTAATTAATACTTCATACATTCTACATTCCAATTATTAATGAATATTTGCAACTGTTCCCCTCATCTCGAGTTGTGTCCCATCAGCAATGAAGATCCCAAATACTTTGCTCCATTTATGTCATTATGGTAAATTCTACTTTGAAGACGCAGCTCTTCCCCAGTACCATTTTGAGTGCCTTCAACTTGATGCGCTTATCTTCAGACACTAATCCTGACAAGGTTCCTGTGCTATTCATAAGGTTTTCTAATCATTCTGAAGTAGTCGACCCCTCCTTCATCCTAGTCTATCTTAGCCTGGAAGCTCTGGTGAAATACTGGTGGCATACCTTCCAACATCACAGCAACACACAAGCCACCACAGAATGACAAACTGAAAGATAAAACCATCAATTTCTCATCTGTAAAGTGAGGTTTAAAATTAAGAAAAGTGTATGGCAGGCTTGTATTATTTCACCATATTTATTCAAGCTGTATGCTGAACAAATAATCCGAGAAGCTGAGTTCTATGAAGAAAAACGTGGCA
>NW_006408576.1:13464656-13466205 GCF_000296735.1 Chrysochloris asiatica
ATGGGGCAGTGTTTCATTCTGCTGTGCATAAGGTGGCTATGAGTTGGCACCGACTCGATGACACCTAACAACAATAACAAATTCAGGGGCAATTTTCTAAAGAATATTAATATATAGGGTTTCTATGCATAGGCATGGTTTGGTTTATCTGGTTAGATGTATGTGTGTGTGTACTTATTTATTATTAGTTCTGTTTCTCTTGTGTTATTCTGACTGATAAAGATTTAGAACCCACAAAATTGAATGCTGTTGCAACATACTTAAACATGTGCAAGTGGCTTTGAATATTAGTAATGAGTAGAGGCTGGAAGAATTTTGAGATGCTTAATATAAAAACCCTAGACTGTTTCTGGTGAGTTCTCAGGAGGAAATTAAGCACATACTACAAACTGAAAGAAAGTCAATTCTTGTTATATAATGGCAGAGAGACTTACTGAATTGTGCTCTAAAATTTGTGTAGCTAGCAGGACTCATACTCAATAAAAATATTTTGTTGAGGAAGTTTCCAAGAAAGTGTAGAAATGTGACCTGGTTTTTTATTGCTGTTTTACTGTTGTTATTAGGTGCTGTCAACTTAACTCTGACCTATCGTCTAGTGTCTACAACAAAACAAACACCTCCCAGTCCTACACCATCCTCACAATTGATGCTAAGCTTGAGCCCATTGTTGCTGCCACTGTGCCAATCAATCTCATTTGGGGTCTTCCTCTTTTTCTCTTTACCTCCACTTTACTAAGCATTATATCCTTCTCCAGGGACTGATCCCTCCTGATAATATATTCAAAGTTTGAGAGATGAAGTTTGGTTATCTTGGCGTCTAAGGAGCATTCTGGTTATACTTCTTCCAACACACATATGTTTGTTCTTCTGGCATGGTTTGGTTTATCTGGTTAGATGTATGTGTGTATGTACTTGTATATTATTAATTGGTACCTTTAATATTTTTCTTCAGCACCATAACTCAAATGCATCAATTCTTCTATGATCTTCCTTATTAATTGTCCAACTTCCACATTCATAAGAAACTAGTGAAAATACTTGGGCTAGGTGTGTACTTTACTCCTTAAACTGACATCTTTGCTGTTGAGTACTTTAAAGAGGTCTTGTGAAGCAGATTTGCCTAATATAATACACTGTTAGATTTCTTGACTGCTTCTTCCATGAGTGTTAATAGAGGATCCAAACAAAATGAAGGCTTTAACAACTTCTACCTTTTCTCCATATATCATGATAGCATTTACTGGACCAGTGGTGAGGGTTTTGTTTCTTTGTTTTTACTTTGAGGTTCAACCTATACCAAAGACTGTGGTCTTTGATCTTCATCAGTAAATACTTTAAGTCATATTCACTTTCAGCAAGCAAGGATATATCATTTATGTATCACAGACAGATTTTTATTTTTTTAAGTTTTTTATTGTGGATTGAGTGAAAGTTACAGTGTAGATCATCAGTTTTTATTCAATAAATCATACACCTTGTTTCATTACATGATTATAATCCCCTCCATGTACCATCAGTTAACAGTATTTCTCTCTATCCACTTAAGCTA
>NW_006408576.1:13466487-13467713 GCF_000296735.1 Chrysochloris asiatica
GTAAGATTAACTACTCCCCTGTTTTTGTTACAAAACTTCTACCATTACAATTGTGACAGTCGCAATTAGTCATGATAACAATTATTCACTATTGAATCATATGAATCTTATCCCCATCTCTTTTCACCAGACCCATCTAGATAGTATGAAAACTATTCAGTAGGGACTCTTTCTCCCCACACCCCATAGTCTTAAACTAAACTCCCTCTTGAAACCTTTTAAGCCAGTCACTTCATGCCTTTATCATCCCCTCATTTTAGGTAGCCAATGTATAAGCTTTCCGTCCATATCTACGCTGTGTATAGAGGGGGTAGCATTGATACTTGATGTGAAGACTCCTACCCTCTCTGTTGGTATTTAGAGTTACTACCTCCATGAATTGAGGTCAGGTAAATTATAGCAATTTACCCTTTCATTCCTTTATCAAAAAAATTTTTTTTGTGTGTGTGTAATCATCCTCTAGTCAAGTTCTGATTATCAAGCCATTGAGGCTAGGTCAAATGGCTGCTGTCTGCAAGTTTGGGTGTTCTTGTGCATCTACCCTCACTTTATATCAGCTGGATGGTTCACTCTCAGCTCGAGCCCTCTGTGGGCTCAAGTGTCCTCAGGTCTCATCACACTTTGGACCAACCAGACATTCCTCTTCTTTCTCTCATCTCCAAGTCAATGGGAGTCAATGGACCTTGGTTGAACTCAGCCCATTTTTTTTCATTGCTGCCTTTCGCCCTCTACCACTCACCAGTAGACCAATGTGGTCACCAGCAAGCTTACATGCCTGTTTGTGTGTTCCCTTTGAGTTTCAGTCTTAGAAGGGAGTTTGTCCTGAAGGAACTTGATTGCTTGCCTTGATGGCTTCCTGGCAAACAGCTTACTTATTCTTGTACTAGGTAGTCATGCTGACATTTTTTAGGGGGGTGGAGGAGGTTTCCTGATGATTTTTCTTTGAAGATGCATCTTCTGTCACTCTAGCTGTTCCAGACTGGTCTGCTTGTCCTTGCTAGTGGGAATGTCCCACCTCATAAGGTTCTAGATGGGATTCAGGATTCCACCCAAGGTCCTATACTCTGCAAAGGCTTTGCAAGAGGTCTATTTCTCTGGACAAGTTCTAGAACCCCTTTTAGGTATTCCAATCAGTTGTAGGCTGAAGACGGGCTTACAAGTTTTCTGTAATCATGTTTCCCAACATTCCTTTCTATCCCACTCAAGTATCTATTTTACAATAATAG
>NW_006408576.1:13469945-13478367 GCF_000296735.1 Chrysochloris asiatica
CAGTGGATTTCTTGCTTCTATTACAAATTCCCCTAGCTGTAATCCTTCCAACCTTCTAGATATTTTTTATATGTGGTTCAGAGTTCTAGCATCATCCCCTGAGCCTGCTTGGTCCAGTGTTGTTGCTGACAGAGCTACTCACTGCAGTTCCATCCTCTCCGCCATCTTGTTCATTCTCCCCTGTATCACAGACTGTTAATGAGTCTTCCTCCAATTCTGATGCCGTGCTTTTCTTCATATAATCCAGCTTCTCATATTCTATGCTCAGTATATAGATTGAATAAACTGGGTGAAAGAATACAAGCTGCTTTGAGTAAAAGGTGATAATAGAGTGATCCACTGAGGGAATGACTGTTAAGCATAAATAAATAAGGATGCAGTGGCTTGGGAAAGTTTTAATCTATATAGATAGCAAAGGACACAAAATTTAATATGTTAGCTGTTAAAATGTTTTTTTGAAGGGAAAGTGAAGGATGAGAATGGACAACCATTGACTACCATCTAGAAATGATCAAACAATTCATTGTATTCCCTCACACAGAAAGGTGTCTAACTAGATTAAGCATGTGATTCATGGAACCACTCAATTATCTCAGCTTAAACCATAAATAGTGATTGGATTATTGAGGAGAGATAACATTTATCTCCTGAGATTACACAGGAAACATAAAGAAGAAAAGAATAGTTTGCCTAATGGTATGAATCCCTGTAACATACATGGGAGATGTACAAAGTTTTTTAAAAGGTCACCAAGCAGAAACATTGTGAGCTTGGACTGGAATGGACTGAGACACAAATTTTTTAAATAAAAAACATTTGGAAGTAATTATTGGAAATTAGAACAGAAAACCTGAAAAATATTTCATTGGCTTGGAGCTGAGGTGCTGGCCCCAAATGGTTAGTAAAGTGAAGGTCACTGAGGCGAGTGAATGTGAAGCTGTCTGGAATCCCAGGCATGAAACTCTAGTTGGCTCATTCACTTTCCTTTCTTTGTAGCATTTCCTGTCTATCACTGACAGTAAAATCCCTTTGATTCTTCTCTCTTCTCTCCAACCTCGATGGTTTTCAATTTCACTTTCCTCTACTCCAGGTACTCTAAACAACTTAGAGGTACCTGATAAAAGCACCAGTTTCTGTCACAAATTTTTGTCATTATATAGACTGTCCCCTTTGCCAGGAACACCTTTTCTCCTAGTGAAGGCCTATTCATACTTAAAGGTCCTGCTTATATAGTAGCTTCTTTGAGAAAATTTTCTCAGTCACCCACTTTAAAGTTTATCTGAATACTTTCACCCTACTTTGTTTGAATTATTGTTATGCCTTGTCACACCAGATAACAAATATGACAATGAATCATATAAATCAATTGTGAGTTTGTGGAAGGCAAGAATTATATTGCATATTTGTATGAAGTCTAATGAAATCATAACACGCTGCTAACTACTCAATTAATATTCATCTTTGTCATAGTTTTGTATATTTAGTATTATAATTTTCTGGAAATGTGCAGTAAAATGCCCTGGAGAATGGTAGCTTTCCTAGTTAATTTGAAGATACAACTGATGATAAGGGTATGCTTGCATATTGCCTGGCATTCCTACCCAATGTGAAGCAGAGTAACACAACACCCTTACACTGCATATCCCAAATAATAGTTGTTTCAGGGAATAATGCTGATTATACAAAGAATAAATTATATTAGTTAAGCTCTTTAACTATTCGAGAAATAAACAAATGCAAGTGGATGGCTCATGTGCCAGAGTTTCTCCTTCATATAGCAGCATATCAACAGGGTATTTTAAGAATGTGGTTCTGTACCTACCTGCCTTTATACCCACTCTAACCTTATCCTACCTCACAACAAACTAACTTAAATTCAGCCATAGCCCATGTGAAATAAAATCATATAGTTATACACTTATATGAGTTGAGTTGCAGTTAACTAGTTAGCATAATATTTTTATAGACATTTAAGGAGACATTAAATTAAATTTTATAGTTTTATTTTGGGGGGGGCAAAAAATTGTTATTATTCTTATTAGGCTTTTGAAAAGCTCTCTGACCTAGCTATTTCTCTTTACTGTTTAAACTGGTTACGTGTCTGTTCTCCCCTCTACATTATAAGCTACAAATGCAGAAGCATCTGTGTTTTGGAGTCCCAGTATTCAGAAGACCTGAAATACAGAAGGGAAACAATCAACACTTCCCAAAGGAAGCAAGTAATTTCTATAACCTTAGATTTTCTTGTAGTGACTGGGTTTGCATGATCAGAGACTGACAGAGAGTGGGCTAATTCTCAACATTATTTTTCTTATTATATGGTTTTTCTTTTTGGTTTAAGGATGTGTGTTACCTTATAAAAATTTCTTAAAGATAAAACTGTGGCATTCTGTATTAAAATGACACTGTGTTTTCTTATTTTATGAGAAATCCTGTGTAACATTTATTTGTATTTCCCATTTTTGTATTATTAATGATCCTGCAGCAACACTATAATCCTTGTAAGACTGATTATTTCTATAGGGCTTTCCTAGAAGGAGAGTAAATGGTTCAGAAGAGATGAAAAACATTCTAAGCCCCCTAGTGTGTAATGCAAATCTAAAGGATGCTATTTTGACCAGGCTGTGAGGAATTAACTTTTTTTAAGTCTCTGTCATCAAGGGTTGTATTAAGTCTTCCTGAATATAATTAGAAAATAATTAAAGCAGAGCAACTCAAACAGTCATCAACAGATTAATTCCTAAATAGTCTGCAGCAAGCAGTGTGACAATGTAGGATAAGTATTGGACTGCTAACCACTGCAAGACTAGCAATTCAAACCTGTCAGACACTCATTATGAATTGGAATCCCCTAGATAGCACTTACCAACAACAGTAGTCCCTAATGTAGTTTCTAACCACAAGTGCACCAATGGGTGTATCCAAGTTTGTATACAAGGTTCCAGGGATACCATTAGCTCTTAGGCGCCTGCAACACATCCCATTCTGAGTTATACCTTGTTGCTGTTGTTGCATTGGGTTTGACTCATTAGGTCACTCATAGTGACCCTGTATAGGGTTTCTAAGGAGCACTTGGTGGGTTTGAAACACCAACCTTGTGGTTAGCAGTCCAGTGCTTATCCAACAGTGCCACACTAGGATTTCTCTCTCTTTATACAGACACCCTTTATACATACACACACATGAGGGTAAGTTAAAAGTTTTCTGAGCTCCAGTTATATTAAAACATACATCCACACCCACAACTAATAAAAGCTCTGAGCATTCATGTGAAATGATTCTGTTGCATAGATGAGTGACAGTGGATTATGTGGCAAATCATTTGCAAATCAGCCACGGATCTGCCTATGAAGTAATCCGCGACAAACTTGGGTTTTGAAAAATTTGTGCATGACGTGTACCAAAGCAACTCAGGGATGTGCATAAACAGAAGCGTTAGTCCATTTATCTATCTATCTATCTATCTATCTATCTATCTATCTATCTATCTATCTATACTGTTTTTGTTAGTGTCATTGAGTAGGTGTTGACTCATAGCAATACTGTATAGGGTTTCTGAGAAGTGTGTGGTGCATTTGAACCAGCAAGCTTTTGGTTAGCTCTCCCATGGTTGTCCTAAAATGCTACACCAGGATGTTTTATATTTACAAGCTAATGACAGATTTTTGAACAAATAATTGTAATACATGTAATATGTTTATTATAGAGGCACAAACACATTGAAGTTTAATGTTCTAACTTGTAAGAGGCACTAGTGGTGCAATGATTAAGCACTTTGCTGCTAACCTAAAGGTAGACAGGCTTGAACCTACCAGCTGGTCTGTGGGAAAAAATAGCAATTGGCACCTGTTAAACTTATGGGCTAGGAAACCTTATGAGATGGCTCAGCTCCTTATATAAGGTCACTCTGGTTGGAATTAACTTGAAGGCATGCAACAACATTTAAAAGAGAATAAATGTTTCCTTATAAGAAGCTGGGGGAATTTCTTGAGAAGAACTAATGTTTGGCAGTTTTAAAAGATAAGGAATTTATCAAGTGGATAAAAGAAGGAAGCTGTTCACAGGAAGGTAGAATTTTAATTGATAAAGATGCTTTTTACACTAATTAGGAAATACCCTGTTATTAATGGAAAGCACCTCACCACTCCAGTAAAGAGGGGCTGGGAGGTTAATTTTGAAACCCAGTGCAGGGAGCTTATGTCTATAAACAAGTGTGATTAATCACCTATGTTAAATCATACAGAGTTCTCATTCCAGAGTGTGGCTTCATTAATTCTCAACCAATCATTTAAGGTTTTTTTGTCTAGAGTTCTGCCTTACAGAGCATTTTCCATAAGCAGATCTCTTGAGTGGATCTACCATATCTTGATTGCTTTGCTGTGGTGCTGCAGGGTATAGCACTGGCCTACAAGTTTGGTGTGAACCACAAAGATGGAGATTCAGTTTCACCAGCTGCTTCTTGAAAACCCTATTCAGGGTCTCTATAAGTTAAAACTGACTCAATGGCTCTTAACAACAACAACAACAACATAGGGTAAAGCAGACAAGCAAGACTGCCTTTAGAGAATGCAGGCTTATATCTACTTATTTATTATAATTATGCAAACAATGAAATCAGGACCCTCTTTAAAGCTGGTCTTAGTATCAGTTTTTCCTGAGTTTCACAGTTAGGTCAGAAAATATTTTCTCTTTCCTAGGACATGTGCCAGATGCCTCAAGAAGTATCCAGGTAGTTAGCAGGAGAAGCTGGTCATGTCATAGGGCCATCTTCCTGTCTACATGTGCCACTGGCCTCTGGACAGAGATTGTCCTGCCCCACTGAATAAACAACATTCCTGATTCATTATTTTCCATAATTATTATAATAAAGCTCAATAAAATTAAATGTTTTATTTGTGTTGCCACTTAACAGTGAGTTTCCTTAACAACGCAACAACATTGTGTGCCTACGGAAACAGCTGCATAAAGCAGTGGAGCAATGACACATACTTGGAATTGTCTCCCTCTTGTAATCCTGTTTTCTGATGACTATCCTGTGATAGGAATAAATGTGTTCTGCTGTAACAGGCTGGCAGGTGCTCTCAGCTGCTGGCTCCACACACTAGCAACCACTACAACAGCCCATCCTAGTGAAAGCCAGGCGCTGCCATCTACTGAAGGCCTTCTGCAAGGCACATATTGAGCTCAACAATTTCACCTTAATATATCTAATATTTTCTTCAACCTTGTGCTGTTGTCTTTATCCTCATCCCTTTATAAATTAGAAACTGTGTCAAAATCATAAAGAACATTATGTGAGATGAAACTATTAGAGAGTAGAAGCTCTGGATTTGAATCCAGGCCAACTTACTCCAGTCTTTGCTCTCAGGACTTGATGCTTAGAACAGTGGTCAAGTTAGTTTATGACAGGCTACTGGAGAGCTGGAGATATCTGAGCTGTCTCCCTCTTCATATTTGCTTCTTCCCTACTTTCATCTGTTTCTCCATGCTGGGAGAATCTCAGCATAGTAGCCACTAGTTTTTGTGGGTGTACTAAAGCATCACTTAGTAGGGTCTTCACTTCTTAAATTTCACACCCATATCTTGACTTCTGTTCACCCTCTGCTTATACTTTATAACAGAACTTCGATTTTGTTTCTTAAATCATTGCTTCCAACTCAGGAGTGATCTGAGACTAAGACTCTCTCCCTTTCTCTATGCTTCAGGTTGTTGTTGTTGTTAAGTGCCGTTCAATCAGCTCTGATTCAGTGAACCTGTATAGGGTTTCTGAGGAGCAGTTGGTGAATTTGAACCAATGAACTTGCAGTTCACACAGACTTTGAGGTCAAGTGTTTATCCTCTGGCCCTATACCAGTGCTTCACGCTTTAGGTAATCAGCACTAAATCAGCCCTAGTCCCTGGAATCCAAATTGACTTTAGCCTATCTGCCAGGCTGGCATCTTTCCTGGCTAAGCTCTGGTTTTCCAAGAAGTGATTCAGAAAATGACAAGCTAAAATGGTAATAAAGTAATTAAGCTTTTATCACATTGCCCAAGATTGGAGGTCAATGAGCAGGGCTAACAAGATTATTATTTCTACCACTAGTGGTTACAAATTGGGCTGCTAACCTGAAGGCCGGCAGTTCGAAACTACCAGCAGTTCTGTGGGAGAAAGATGTGGTGTTCTGCTCCTGTAAAGATTTACAGCCTCAGAAACTCTGTGCAGGGTCACTATGAGTCAGAACCGACTCCATGGTACTTAACAACAACAACAGGCAGCGATACTTTCATCCATGGAAGACTATACACTCTCCTTATGTTCACTTAAACTTGCTGCTGCTGCTTCTACTACTACTGCATGCCAGCGGGTCAATTCTGCCTCATAGTGACTCTTTGTAGGGTTTCTGAGGCTATAAATTTTCACTGTAGTGGAAAGCCTCATCTTTCTCCCATAGAGATGCTGGTGGATCCAAACTGTTGACCTTGTTGATAGCAGTCCAACACATAACTCACTGTGTTACCAGGGCTGTTTCACTTTTACTTTAGTGTAAAAAAAACAAAAACAAATAAGGAAACATACAACAAAATTCCATGGACAGGCAATGTTTAATTAAACATTTCACTTAGCCTAGTCCATATGTGTGATTCCGATCATATGGGTATAGTAGGCAAGAAAATGTATGTGCATTATCAAGAAATAATCTTCAGCACTATCCAAGTCACTTTTAGCTGAGCATTCCTCTAGAATTATTATAATTTTGTAGAATTGCTTTTAAGCTGAAAAAATACTGAAATTTTGTTTCTAAAGAGATTACAATATAACCTATTAAAATTACTGTCAAACAAGCATTACCATTCTTAGCTCATCCTCCCTCTTCTTTCCTCCTTTTCCTTTCACCCTTCTCTTCTGCATTTTCCTTCCTTCTTTCCATATTTATGTTCTTTCCTTCTTTCTTCATTCTTCCTTCCTGTGGTACAATAAACTAACTTGATATAGCTATTCTATCCTTAGCCTTTGTTGTTGTTGTTGTTAGGTGCCATCAGGTAAGCACCTATTCATAGTAACATTGCACAACAGAATGAAACACTGCCCGGACCTGTGCCATCCTCATAATTGTTGTTATGCTTGAGCCCACTGTTGCTGCCACTGTGTTAATCCATCTGGTTAGATGTCTTCCTCTTTTTGTTCACCCTCCACCTTACTAAGCATGATGTCTTTATCCAAGAACTGATTCTTTCTCATAATATGTTTGAAGTATGAGAGATGAAGCCTCCCCATCTGGGCTTCAAAGGGGGATTTTAACTCTATTTCTTCCAAAACAGATTTTTTTGTTCTTCAGGCAGTCCATGGTACTTTTAATATTCTTCTCCAACACTATAACACCAATGTATCACTTCTTCTAAGGTATTCTTTATTGACTATCCAACTTTGACTAGAATATGAGGTGATTGAAAATATCATAGCTTGGGTCAGGTGCACCTTAGTCCTAAAACTGATATATTTGCTCTTGAACACCTTAAAGAGGTCATATTCAGCAGATTTGCCTGATGTAATATGTTGTTTATACCACGTGTCTGTCAGTTTGTCTTACTGAGGAGGTTTGTATGTTGTGGTGATACTGAAAGCTATGCCACCATGATGAACAGGCTTCAACTGAGATTCCAGGCTAACTCAGACTAGGAATAAGAAAAATTATGTAATAATTTCAAATTATTAAAGTAAACTATAATAATAATGTAAATCAAAATATTATCATTCAAGAAGTTACTTGCTTTTTATAGATTTTTGGTGTAGAATCCTTTACACACCTGTTAAGTAAGATATCTTGGGCTCCCTTAGGCATGTTGATATCATCCTATCACAAACAGCATTTTTCTTCAAGATAGATCTCGACGCATTCATCATTTCAAGATCTACCTTGAAGAATAATGCTAATGATTGAAGTCCAGAAGAGTTGTGGTATGACACCCAGAACATCATACAGGAAGAAAGCTAAAGGTCATTAAGAAGACAAGAAAGAAGAAAAAGGCCAAAATGGATGTCAGAAGAGACTCTGGAATTTTTCCTCAACCATAGTGATGATAAAGCCAATGGAAGAAATTAGGAAGTAAAAAGAGCTGACTCAAAAATATCAAAGGGCAGCTTAAGAAGACAAATATAATTAAATGAATATTTGGACTGAAATGAATATTATAATAAATACTTGGAGTTAAAAACCAAAATGGAAGAACATGCTCAATATTTCTGAAGCTGAAAGAACTGTATGAAAATATGAAGCCACACCTTGCAATATTGAAGCATTTTATGGGCAAAATGGAGTCCTGGTATGGTACTGTAGGATAAACACTAGACACCAAGATTAGTTTGAACCACAAGGTTGGCTGTTCAAACCTGTCAGCTGCTCCTTGGAAATCCAGTATGGGGTTGCTATGGTCAGAACTGA
>NW_006408576.1:13479818-13480899 GCF_000296735.1 Chrysochloris asiatica
ACAGAATTATGTGAGGTTCAAGCTGGATTAAGATGAAGATGTCAGATGGATCTTAGCTGAAAGCAGAGAACACCAGAAAGATATTATGCTTTATTGACTATACAAAAGCTTTCGATTGCGTGGATCATGACAATCTATGGACAACATTGCAGAGAATGAGTATTCTGAAACACTTAATTGTGCTCATGAGGAACCTGTACATACAACAAGAGGAAGTTTTACAAACAGAACAATGGATAACTAAATGGTTTAAAATTAGAGAAGATGTGTGCCAGCGTTGTATTATTTTACCATATTTATTCAATCTGTATGCTGAACAAATAAACCAAGTGCCTGGATTATATGAAGAAGAATGTGGTATCAGGATTGGAGGAAGACTCATTAACAACCTGTTATATGTAAATGATAGAGGTTCACTGACTGTGGAGAGGACTTAAAATACTGATGAAGATCAAAGTCCACAGCCTTCAGTATGGGTTGCACCTCAAGAAAACAATAATTGTCACCACTGGACCAATAAATAACATCAAGATAAATGAAATAAAGTTTGAAAACTTCATTTTGCTTGGCTCAAACATCAGTACTCAAGGAAGTAGCAGTCAAGAAACCAGATAACATAATTGCATTATGTAAATGTGCTGCGTAAGACCTCTTTAAAGTGTTCAAGAGCAAAGATGTCAGTTTGAGAATGAAGGTGTGCCTGACATAAATCATGGTGTTTTCAATAGCCTCATATGCATGGGAGTGTTGGAAAATGAATAATTAAGATCATAGAAGAACTGATGCATTTGGGTTATGGTAATGGAGGAAAATATTAAAAGTTCCACGGACTGCCATAAGAACAAACAAATCTGTGTTGGGAGACGTACAGCCAGAATGCATCTTAGAAGCCAGATAGCAAGACTTCGTCTCTCGAAATTTGGACATATTATCAGGAGGAACCAGTCCTTGGAAAAAGACATTGCACTTGATAATGTGAAGGATCAGCAAAAAAGGGGAAGAGCCCCCCAATGAGATGGACTGGTACAGTGGCAGCAGAAATGGGTTCAGCGTTGTAATGGTTGTGAGGTTGATGCAAGAC
>NW_006408576.1:13481479-13489030 GCF_000296735.1 Chrysochloris asiatica
GGTAGAAAGATGAGGCTTTCTACTCCCGTAAAGATTTACACCCTCGGAAACCCTATACAGGGTCGCTATGGGTCGGAACCGACTCGATGGCAAATAACAACAACAACAACAACAAGTAGGTGTTAGTACTCCTTGTGAGACACTGTAACATCAGCACAAGACTTCAAACCACCAGGTCTGCAGTTTAAACCCACCAGCTGCTCCTTAGAAACCTTATACAGGGTTGCTGTGAGGGGAAACTGACTTGATGGCACTTTACAATAACAAGTAGATATGAGTTTGTTATCTATGTAGTAATGGATGAGGTTGGGGAGAAATTTGGAATACTCTGTGATGAGATCCCTGCATTTCCTGGAAATGGTTCATTGCTAACTGAAAGTGAATTTTCATTGCTTTTATTTGTATATTGCAAACTCTAGTAAAATCACTTAAACATATTAAAGATGAAGTTTAATCGATACATATATAGAGGAGGGGTAATGAAAAGGAATGGGAGACAAAATAACATGGAGAATTTCAAGGGATACAAAACAGTTATCAATTAATGGGTGTCAAATCAACTATGTCAATAACCACTTTAAATGTGAGTAGTCTAACTGTACCAATTAAAAAACAAAAGCTATCAGAGTGCATAAAAAATAATGGAAACAAAACTCAAATGTATGTGATCTATATGAAATCTCCTTTAAATATAAAGGTACAGCTAGAATAAAACTAAAGGAAGAAAGATATAGCCAAACCAAAACCGAAACATCTACTATAAGTATGTTAATTTTAGATGAAACAAACTACAGAGCAAGGAAAATTATCAGGGATAAGGAAAATTACATAATGATACAGAAGACAAGTCACAAAGAAGACGTAACTGTGAATATACCTAAAAACAATTCTTCAAAATAAATGCAGCAAAAGCTGATAAAATTGCAAGGAGAAATAGAAAAATTCATGGTTGCATTTGAAGACTTGAGCATCCCTCTATCAGTAACTGACTGATCCAGAAGGCAGAAAATCAGCAAGAATATAATTGAACTGAGTAGCACCATCAATCAAAAGAATATACTTGACATTTATAGAATGCTTCACCAAACAACAGAAAAATACACATTCTTCTCAAACTCACATGGAACATTTACCCCAGTCAACTGAACCTTGTTCCATAAAACACGTTGAACATATTTGGAATAATAGAAGTCATACAAAGTATTCTTTAATATTTTTTAAAATTCTACAATAAAATTAAATGAAAATCAAAAACAGAAAGATAGCTGATGTGTAAATACTTGGATATTAAACAGCACACTTTTAATTAGCACATGCATCAAATAAGAAGTCTCAGGAGAAATTTCAAAATAATTTGAATTAAATAAATATGGAAATACATTTATCAATATTTGTGAGTCATAAAAATGCTAGAGAAATTTATAGCATTAAATTTACATGTTAGTAAAGAGTTATCTAAAATAATAATGTAAGCTTATACCACAGAAAGCTGAAAAATACCAAATTAAAACAAAATAAGCATAAGAAAATAATCAAAATCAGTGCAGAAATCAATAAAACCAAAACCTGGAAATCATTGGAGAAAATAAGTAAAACCCAAACTGGTTCTTTGAAAGGATCAATAAAATTGGTAAACTTCTAATCAGGATAACAAAAAAGAGAAAAAGAAAGAATAGAAGTTATTAAAAGGATACTCATGGAATATTATGAACAACTCTATGCCCACAAAATTGATACTAGATGAAATGGACCAATTCCTTGAAAGACATAATTTACCAAAACTCACAAGGATAAACAGATAATCTGAAGAGGCTTATGTCAATTAACAAAATTGGATAACTAATAAATTTCCATAACATAATAAACCTGTCGCAGATGGTTTCATTGGTAAATTATGCCAACTTTTCAGGAAAGATATGTTTCTAATTCTCTAAAATCTCTATCAGAAAATAGAAGCAGAGACAACATTATCTAATTTATTCTATCACCCTAATATCAAAACCAGACAAAGACATTAGGGATGTGTTTGTTTGGTTTTGGTATCAGGTAAAATGTCTCACAGGTAAATATATGTAAAAATTCCAAACAAGTTATTGTTGTTGAGTGCTGTGAATCAGTTCCTCTCATAATGACCACGTATAGGGTTTCCAAGGAGCGACTGGTGAGCTTGAACTGCCGACCTTGCGTAAAACCAACCTTGCAGTGTAGCACATAAACTAAGACACAATGCCACACCTGGACTCCAAACAAGTTATTAGCAAATTGAATTCAGAAACATATAAAATAATTATATACCATTCTCTACTGGAATTTATTCCAGATATGCAAGATTGGTTTAACACTCAAAAATCAATTAATTTAATCCATCATATCAAACTAAAGAAATCACATGATTATATCAATAAACAGTAAAGTATTTGACAAAATCCAAACCCATTCATTATCAAAATTCTCAGAAAACTGAGAATACAGGAGAATTCACTCAACTTGATAATTAATATTTTTTAAAAAGCCTATAGTTAACATCATACTTAACAGTGAGAAATTAGGAGCTTTCTCTCTAAATTCAGGAAAAAGACAAGGGTGTTCTGTCTCACCATGTAGATTTAACATGATATTGCAAGTTATAACTAATGCAATACAACAGGAAAGGAATTAAGAATGTATACAGATAGGAAAGAAAATAATAAAACTGTCTTTGTCTACAAATGGTATAACTGTTTATATTGAAAATCTTTGCAAAATCAAAATTACTCCTGAAATTCACAAGCAATTACAGCAAGGTTGCAGTATGCAAAGTTAATATACAAAATTCAGCTAATTTCCTATGTGCTAATAATAAACAATTGGAGTTTTAAATAAAAAGCATAACACCATTTACATTAACACCACAAATTGAAAGATTTCAATATATCTAATAACATATGTATTTATATGGACTGCACTGTGGGTTAATGCGCTAGACTGAAAAGCCATTTGAACTGCAAGGTCGGCGGTTCAAGCTCATTGCTCCTTAGAAACCATATACAGGGTCGCTATGGGTCAGAATCAACTTGATGGCACTTAACAACAACAACAATATATAAGGAAAAATACAAATCCCAGATGAAATAAGTCAAAGACATAAATAAATGGAGTGATATCCCATTCAAATGCATAGGAAGAGTCATTATTGATAACAGTTACTTTTTCCCAACTTTATTTTTGTATATGATGTAATTCAGATAAAAAATTCTGGAAGTTTATTTGTGGATATCTACAAACTGATCCTAAAATTTATATGTAAAGACTAAAAATAAGCAAAAAAAAACTCAAAAATTTATATGTAAAGACTCAAAAGAACCAACAATATATTGTAGAACAGGGAGTCTTGGTGTGACGCTGTAAGATAAGCAATGGGCTGAGAGGTCAGTTTGAACTACAAGGTTGGCAGTTCAAATCCAGCAACTTCCCTTGAGTTGCTATGAGTTAGAATCAACTTGATAGCACTTAACATTGTACAAAATCAACAGCCAACATTACTCTAAATGAAGGGAAACTGAAAGCATTCCCTTTGTGAACAGGAACCAGACAAGTATACCCTGTAATACCATTCCTATTCAATATCGTGCAGGAAGGTTTAGCCAGAGCACAAGGGAGTTCTGGTGTGGTGCTGGACTACAAAGTCAATTTGAATAGTAAGGCCACCCATTCAAGTTCACCAGTCCCTCCTCGGAAACCATATACAGGGCTGCTGTGAGTCTGAATTGACTCCACAGCACTTTACAACAAGAAGAAAAGAAAGGGAAATCAAAGGCATCTAAATTGGTAAAGAAGAAGTAAAATTCTCTCTATTTGAAGATGGTAGGATCCTATGCTTAGAAAATCCCACAGTTCAGCCAGAAAATTATTGGAACACTTTGAAAGATACAGCAAAGTGATAGGGTGTAAGAGAAACATACAAAAATCTGGTAGATTATTTCTATACACTAATAAAGAGAGTTAAGTGATAGGGTGTAAGAGAAACATACAAAAATCTGGTAGATTATTTCTATACACTAATAAAGAGAGTTCTGAAAAGGAAATCGGGGAAATGCTATTTATATTTGTTGCTGTTAATTGCCGTTGAATAATAGCCAAACAAAAGATAAAATATATAGGAGTAAATCTGGCCAAAGAAACAAAAGACCTATACGAAGAAAACTACAAAACACTACTCCAAGAAACCCAAAGAGACCTACAAAAATAGAAGAATGCACTATGCTCATAGATAGGCAAACTTTGTGAAATTATATAGATATAATACAATCACAATCCAGATTCTAACATCATTCTATAAGGAGATGAAAAAACTAATCACTAAATTTTTATGGAAACACAGGATAAGCAGAGCATTACTGAAAAAAGAAGAAAAACGTAGGAGGCCTCTCACTTCCCAATTTTAAAACCTACTACACCGCCACAGTAATCAAAACAGACTAGTACTCGCACAATGAAAGACAGATAAATCAATGGAATAGAACTGAGAACCAAGAAGTAAATCTATCCACCTACACTCCGTTGATCTTTGACAAATGGTCAAAGCATATTAAATGGGAAAGAAACAATCTTTTCAACAAATAGTGCTGGCAAAACTGGAAATCTATTTGCAGAAGAATGATACAAGACTCATACCTCACACCATATAGAGAAAATGAACTTAATGTGTATTAAAGATCTACAGTAAATAAATGTAAAATATGGACAAACTTAGGGACTCTGGTTTGATATAAATATACTCTTATTGATACAAATATACTATCAAATATATCTGGAAACACACAAACAGGAAAAAACAAAACAGATGACTGGGACCATCTAAAAATTAGACACTTATGTGAATCCAAACTCTTCACCAAAAGAAATGAAAAAGAACCCACTGACTGGAGGAAAAAAAATTGGCAATGACATACCAATGAAGGTACTCCTCTAAAATGTATATAACATTACAGTGACTCAACATAGGCAGAGGACATGAACAGACAATTCACCAAAGAAGACATTTAGATGAGAGAGATATAAATAAAACGAGATATCATTTTAATTCAGCATTAATAAAAAAGTTATAAAACAAACAAAACAAAAAAGAAATGTTATCAAGGATATGGAAAGTCTGGGATTCTCCTATATTGCTATGGTTGTTGTTGTTGTTGAGTGCCATCGAGTCAGTTCTGACTCAGAGCAAACCTGTATAACAAACCTGTAGGTTTTCCGAAGAGTGGCTGGTGAGCTTGAACTTCTGACCTTGCAGTCCAGTGCATTAATCCACAGTGCCACACTATGGAAAATGGCAAAACACATTGTCAAAAAGTTTGAACTAGGAATATCACATGAACCTTAAATTTCTCTACTTGGTAAATATCTTCATATATATCTATCCCCTTGGTGTGTGTGTGCATGTGTGTGTGTGTTTATGCCATGACACAAATAGCTATATGCACACCCATGTCCATTACAGCATTATTTACAATAGCAAAAAGATGGAGACAGCCTAAATGCCCACCAAAAGAACAATGGTCAAGCAAGCTGTGTTACATATACACAATGGAACACTCACACATACACACACAATGTTGAAGACTAATTATGAATCTGTAAAATACCTAATAACATGGATGAACCTGGAGAAAATAATGCTGAATGAAATTAGACAATCACAAAAGGACAATATTGTATGAGACCACTATTATTAAAAAGCCAATAAAAGGTTTTCAGCACAAACAGAAGCACTGTATGATGGTTACCTGGGTGGCAGGGAAAAGAGAATTATTCATTGTTTAGAGGGCTGTTGTTGCTAAGTGTCGTGGAGTCAGTTCCTGTATAGAATTTCTGAGGAGTGGCTGGTGAACTTGAACTGCTTAACCTTTAGGTTCAAACTGACCTTGCAGTCTAGTGCATTAACCCGTGTCCCCATACCAGGACTCCTTTTAGAGTGTAGGTATGTGTTACCTTGGGTGATAGGGAAAACAGTTAAAAAAAAAAAGAGTGAGAGAGAAGTATCTATAATAGGCAAATGTATGGAGAGTTGAGTCTATTAGTGGTTATCAAGAGTCACTCCTTGGCTTATGTTAAGGATGGTGATTTGCAGAAGAATAATGATGACTGTACCATCTGATAAAAATAATGTCACTGAATACATGTAAAATATGTTAAAAGGAGGGAAAAAAAAAAGATATCCTTCAATAGATGAATGAATAAATGAACTATTACCCATCTATACAATGAAGGGATGTTCAGTGATAAAGAAAAATAAGCCATCAAGTCAAGGAAAGACTTGGAAAAACCTTAAATGATTAATGTTAAGTCGTAAAAGCCAATCTTAAAAGGTTAATACTGACCCATCGGATAGACATGAGATGAACTAAGTTCCCTGTTGAAGTTATTCTGGACCACTGCCAAATTAGTATGTGATTTGCCTTTTAAGAGTACTTTACTCCCAGACAGGAACTGCCTGCTCCACCTGTTCCATTGTTGTTGTTGTTAAGTGCCCTCAAGTCAGTTCTGACATATAGCAAACTTGTATGGGGTTGCCAAGGAGTGGTTGGTGAGTTTAAACCACCAAACTTGCTGTTCAAACTGACCTTGAGGTAGAGCATTTATCCTATGGTGCCACACCAGAACTCTACTTGTTCCATTAAGAAGCTCTATTTTCTACTCGAAGCAGAGAGGACTAGCCATGCAGCTCTGTTCACAGAAAAAATAGGATTATCTTCTTGTCTCCTTTCCAGAGGTTCCTCCCTGTCTTTCACTCCTTAATTATCTATCTCCTAACTTTCAGATGTTATTCTCTATATTTAGACCCATAATGTCCTTTTGGGCTTGAAGAAAGGTCTGAACGTCTCTTCTCTGGCTTTAAGACTGTATCTGAGCATGACTGCTTTTGACTAGCTTTCTGGCTTCTTTGGCTCCTGGCTGAACACACTGATTTGAGCCCAGCTTAGGATCCAACTCTGATTTGCTTGATCTGGGTGAGAGGTCCCTTAGGCCCCAAAGGAAGTCAGGAGAAGGGAAAAAACCAGAACCTAGGGAAGGGACACAAGGAAGGAAACCTAGGAAAGGAAACTGGACAAGGTCAACACAAGCTAGACTTTCTAGAAATTTGAAAGTTAAATCCCAGGAAACAAGCCTTTGGATTCTGTATTTCTGCCTTGAAGACCAGATGGGCAACCTCCTGCCTCCAGGAGAATATGATACATTGAGCCAGGGTGTTCTTTCAGTTTCTAAATAGAAGGTAAAGAGCTTACATTAGGCCTTTAAGTGACTTTTCTGTTGTCTTCACAATATATTCTGGAGGAAGAAAGACCTCAGTACCTTTTGAGTAATACTAAGAGGACGGAAGACTTGGCAACTGCAGCTTTTTAAAGACCTGGATGCAAATTATATCTGGATTCTGATGGAAGGTCTGAGAGATGACAGTGAGGGAAAAACAAGAAGGCAGAGGTGTTACAGAAGAAAACAAAGATTCCAATCACACATCTATCTTATTTGCTCAACTCAGAACATTTGAAAATAAAAATTAACAAAATCAAAATG
>NW_006408576.1:13489162-13491166 GCF_000296735.1 Chrysochloris asiatica
ATTTGTTTTATTTTTCCAATTGTTCTATTACATTACTATCACTATTAATTTCCATTTTATAGATGAAGAGACTCAGGTTCCGAAAGGTTTCCATACATAAAGTAACTGACCCACCTCGACACACCCTCATTCAGGACTCCTGGATTCCCAATTCTCTCTATCCTATTGAGATGTATGCAGCTGACTTGGCTTTTAGGATTGCCTGAGGCAGTTTGCTATACTCATGTTTAAAAAATTAAAATATTTATAATCTTTATCCTAGGCTGTACAAGGAAATCTGGTGACCCTATGGTTAAGTACTCAACTGCTAACCTAAAGATAAGTGATTTGAACTCACCTTTGAGAGAACCCAACATGACAGAAAAAGGTGGCAATCTGCTTGCATAAAGATTGCAGGCTTGGAAACCCTTTGTGGCAGTTCTGTTTTCTTTAAAGTCTCAATGTGAGTCAAATCAACTTGAATGGCAGTGGATTTCATTTTTAGTTTTATTCTACCAGGTGGGGGCAGATGGAAGTCAAGGACCTGGGGTAGAAGGAAGACAGGGCATTTGGTGAAACAGGGCTAGCACACCATGTATGACAGAATTCAGTGGCTTTTAACAAAGGAAAACTTGGAACAAAGAGTTGGAACATTCAGAAGGTCCCTTAATGGATCAGGGAGTTTTCAAAGCCGTAGCCCTCAGAGAAAAGACCTCAGTATCTCACACTGCTGACTGATGTTACATGGGGCTGAGTGTTCTGGGAAGACCAGCTTTCAGGCACACCTAACTGAGAAGACCAGCATGAAAATTCTTCTTCCTTCTGTGCCCTCGCTGTACGTTCTGCTCACCCTCACTTCTGATTTTTCCTCCTTTCAGATTTTATTATAACACAAAATACTAATGATGATAATGATTTGTGTTAGTTTATGTAACATCAGTCCTCAGGACAGTCTCAGAATATGGGTACTATTACTATTCCCTCCCTATAAAGGAACTTAAAGTCCCTGGGTGTTACAATTAGCTAAGCACTTGACTACTAACTACTTGAATTTGTGCTTCGTTTTCCACTGGCTGGATAAAAGACTGGCAGTTCAACCCCACTAATACGCACGTCAGAAGAAAGGCCTGCTTCAAAAAGGTCACTGTCTTGAAACTCTTATAGAGAAGTTCTACTTTTCACATATGGGGTCAACATGAGTAAAAACTGGCTTGATGATAGCTATTTCGTCACTTTTTTTGATAGATGAAACTGCATAGGGGAAGGATATAGGTTTTTTTTTTTCCTTCAGGCCTTGCCACCAACACGATTCTATTGACAATATTATTCTAATCCTTAAATCATTGTCAATCACCAGGAAAATGATCATTGCATCACACTTGGGATCCAGCATTCATGTGTGATGCAATGATCATTTTCCTGGTGATTTTTTTTTTCTCCTAATAGAAACACTTTCAATTTAGTCAAAGACGGGACACTAAATGAACCCCCCTACCCCCCCAAAAAAAAAACAGAAAAACACACACTCATAAATATTGAACATCAGTATTAAGGGGTAGATTTCAGGACTGCTACTTGTGGCGCTGTTGGTTAACGTGCTGGCCTGCAAAGTCTGCTGTGAACCAGGAGGCTTGCCGTTCAAGTTCACCAGCTGCTCCTTGGAAACCCTGTACAGGGTTGCTATGGTTGGAACCCAACTCAATGGCACTTAACAACAACAAAACAACAAAAACTTGGCAACCAGAAACATTGCTTTGTCTGTCCCCCTAGTCTACTACCACTATACCTCACAGCTTTTGAAAGGTTTACAAACAGCCATGAATAGGACTTTAAAAGATAAAACTTTATGTCTGTATTTCCTAAATATATTCTCAAATCATAATCTTAGCCTCAAGAGTGGTCTTGTCATTAGTTTATTTATCAAACCTATGTTGTTGTTGTTGTTAGGGGCCATCCAGTCAGTACCAACTCACAGTGACCCGATGCACAACAGAATGAAACACTGCCCAGTCCTGGGCCAACCTC
>NW_006408576.1:13492323-13492804 GCF_000296735.1 Chrysochloris asiatica
TTGTCATTTCTGGAATAGTAAACCATATGATTGTCTAACTTAAAATGGCCAATATCTGTCCATTTTGACTCATTAATGACTAGGGTATGATCTTTTTATATTCCTTTTCATTTTTTTAAAAGTTTTTATTGTGAATTATATGAATGTATGTGGGAGAACATCAGTTTTACATTTATCCTATTAGTTTCATTGCAATGATTACAATCCCCTCCATGCATCATCAAATGATCAAAGGATACACCCCACAGGCTGGACCCTCTGGCCATCAGCACACAGCCCGTCTCCCCCCTGAGTCTAGTGTCCCCAGCCACTCCATCTGTCCACGTCATCATCTCTGTCTCCATCCCTGGTGTCTCTGCCTCTCAGGGTAGGATCACGCTCTCTGCTCTTCTCACTTGATGGTTCCAGGGACCTCCACTCCTGGGCTGCAAAATCAATCACTCCCCATCTTTTGTCAAAAAAACCTCTGCCTCTACATTTC
>NW_006408576.1:13515470-13521248 GCF_000296735.1 Chrysochloris asiatica
AGCAGTGGTCCTATGCAGTATTTCTCCTTTTGTGACTGATTAATTTCACTAAACATAATGTCCTCAAGGTTCATCCATGTTATGCAGTGGCTTGCAGCTTCTTTATTGTTCTTCAAGGTAGCATAATATTCCATTATGTGTATGTACCACAGTTTGTTTATCCATTCTTCAATAGATGGGCACTTAGGCTGTCTCTATCTTTTTGCTATTGTAAATAGTGCTGCTATAAACATTGGTGTGCATGTATCTACTTGTTTTACTCTCGTATTTCTTGTGGGTAAATATCAAGTAGAGAAATTGCTGGCTCATGAGGTATTTCTATTTCCAACCTTCTGAGGAAGCACCATATTGCTTTCCAGAGAGGTTGGACCATTTTGCAATCCCACAAGCAATGCAGGAGCTTCCTAGTCTCTCCACATCCCCACCAGCATTTATTGTCCTCTACTTTTTTATCTTTGCTCTTATGGCTGGTGTGAGATGATATCTCATTGATGTTTTGATTTGAATCTCTCTAATGGCTAGTGATCGTGAACATTTCTTCATATATTGTTGGCTTCTTGGATCTCCTCCTTCATGAAGTGTCTCTTGTGTCTTGTGTTCATGTCCTGTGCCCATATTTTAATTAAGTTATTTGTCTTTTTCTTGTAGAGGTGTTGTAGCTTCCTATATATTTTAAAAATGAGTCCCTTGTCTGATGTATCATTGCAAAATATTTTTTCCCATTTTGTGGTTTTCCTTTTTACTCTTCTGGTTAAGTCTTTTGATGCACATAAGTTTTTATTTTTAGTATGTTCCAATCATCTATTTTATCCACTGTTGTTTGTCTAGTTTTCAAAATGTTTGGTAGTTTATGTATTCCCTGAATTAGTGTCCTCACATTTGTCCCTATTTTTTCATTTATGGCCTTCATAATTTTGGGATTCACCTTTAGGTGTTTAATCCATGCTGAATTGGTTTTTGTGTAAGGTGTGAGGTAAAGATCTCATTTCAATCTTTGCATATAGCTTTCCAGTTCTGCCAGCTCCATCTTTTGCAAACACTATCACCTCCCCATGAGATATATTTAGGTATTTTGTCTAAAATCAGTTTCCTGAATGTGGGTTAATTTCTGGATTCTCGATTCTGTTCAATGGATCAATGCATCTTTGTATCAGTACCAAGCTGTTTTGACACTGCAGCCATTTAATACATTTTGAAGTCGAGGAGTGAGAGGTTTCTACCCTTTTCCTTCTTGTTAAGCAGTGCTTTGCTTTTCCTGGGTCTTTTTCCTTTCCATATAAAGTTTGTAATTGTTTTTTCCATCTCCTTGAAGAATTTCATTGGAATCTGTATTGGGATTGCAATATATGTGTAAATTGCTTTAGGTGGTATTGACATTTTCACAATGTTAAGTCTTCCTACCCAGGAGCATGGTACATTCTTCCATTTTTGTAGGTCTCTTGTGGTTTCTTGTAGTAGTGTTTTGTACTATTCTTTGTACAGGTCCTATGTTTCTCTGGTTATATTTATTCCTAGATATTTCATCCTTTAGGTAAGTATTGTAAATGGTATTGCTTTCCTAATGTCTTTTTCAGCACTGTTGTTTTTGGTATAGAGGAATCCAACTGATTTTTGTATATTGATATTATATCCTGCCACTTTGCTGAATCTTAAATGAGGTCTAGTAGCTTTCTCACTGAGTCCTTGGGGGTTTCTATGTATAGGATCATATCATCTTCAAATAGAGAAATTTTACTTCCTCTTTGCCAATTTTGTTGTTGTTGTTAGGTGCCATCAAGTCAGTATTGACTCATAGTGACCTTATGCACAGTGGAACGAAGCAATGCCCAATCTTAGGCCAACTTCACTACTGTTGCCATGCTTTAGTCCATCGATGTTGCCACTTTGCCAGTCCATCTCGTTAGGGGTCTTCCTCTTTTTCTCTGACCCTCCACCTTACCAAACATGATATCCTTCTCCAGCAATTGGTCCCTCCTGACAATGTGTCAGAAGTATGAGAGATGAAGTTTGGCCATCTTGGCTTCTAAGGAGCACTCTGGCAGCAATTCTTCCAAAACGGATCTATTGGTTCTTTTGGCAAACCATGGCATTTTCAATATTCTCCTCCAATACCAGACCTCAAAAGCATCAATTCTTCTATGGTCTTCCTTATTCACTGTCCAGCCTTTGCATGCATATGAGGTTATTGAAAATACCATGGCTTGGGACAGGCGCACCTAAGTCCTCAAACTGACATCTTTGCTCTTCAACACTTAAAAAAAGTCTTGTGCAGTACATTTGCCTAATGCAATATGTCGCCTAATTTCTTGACTGCTGCTTCCATGAGTATTGATAGTTGATCCAAGACGAATGAAGTCCTTGACAACTTCAATCTTTTCTCCATTGATAAGAATGTTTATTGTTCCAGTGGTGAGGATTTGTGTTTTCTTTACATTGAGATGTAATCCATACTGAAGGCTGTGCTCATTTATTTTCATCAGTAAATGTCTTAAGTCCTCTTCACTGTCAGAAAGCAAGGTTGTATCATCTGCATATCGCAGGTTGTTAATGAGCCTTCCTCCAATCCTGATGCCATGTTTTTCCTCATAGAACCCAGATAATGGATTATTTGCTCAGTATATTGTTTAAATAAGTATGGTGAAAGAATACAACATTGTCACACACCTTTTTAAATTTGAAACCATTCAGTGTTCCCATGTTCTGTTTGAACCAGGTACAGATGCCTCATGAGCACAATTAAGTGTTCTGGAATACTCATACTTCTCAATGTTGTCCATAGCTTGTCATGAAACACACAATTGAAAGCCTTTGCATAGTCAATAAAGCACAGGTAACCATCTTTCTGATATTCTCTTCTTTCAGACAAGATCCATCAGACATCAGCAATGATATCCCTAGTTCCACAGTCTCTTCTGAATTCGGCTTGAAGCTCTGGAAGTTCTCTGTCAATGTTTGCTTGCAGCCGTTTCTGTATTACCTTTAGTAAAACTTTACTCACATGGGATATCAAAGAGATTGTCCTCTGATTTCCACATTCCGTTGGGTCCCCTGTCTTTGGAATAGCCACAAATATGGATCTTTTCCAATCAGTTGGCCAAATAGTTGTCTTCCAAATTTCTTGGCAGAGATGAGTGAGTGTCTCCTGTGCTGCCTCACTTTCTTGAAAAATTTCAATTTTTATTTCATCAATTCTTGGTGCCTTGTTCTTTGCCAATTCCTTCAATGCACTTTGGACTTCATCCTTCTGTATCATTGGCTCTTGATCATATGCTACCTCTTTAAATGGTTGAACATTATCCATTTCTTTTTGGTACAGTGACTCTGTGTATTCCTTGCATTTTCTCTTGATGCTTTCTTCATCATTCAGTAATTTGCCCAGAGAATCTTTCAATAACAAAAGTAGAGGCTTAAATTTTTACTTCAGTTCCTCTAGCTTGAGAAATGCTAAGCATGTTCTTCCTTTTCAGTTTTCTGATCCCAAATCTTTGCACATTTTGTTGTAATATTTGGCTTTATCTTCTCGAATTGATCTTTGAAATTTTCTGTTCAGTTCTTGTACCTCCTCATTTCTTCCATTTGCTTTATCTTCTCTTTGCTTGAGAGCAAGTTTCAGTGTCTCTTCTGACATCCACTTTACCTTTCCCTTCTTTCTTGTCTTAATGGCTTTTTGCTTTCTTCATATATGATGTTCTTGATGTCATTCCACAACTCTTCTGGTCTTCGGTCTTTAGTGTTTAATGTATCAAATCTGTTCTTCAGATGATTCCTAAATTCAGGTGGGATATATTCAAGGTCGTGTTTTGGCTCTCATGGACTTGTTTTCATTTTCTTCAGCTTCAGTTTGAATTTGCATATGAGTATTTGGTGGTCTGTTCCACAGTCTGCCCCTGGCCTTGTTTTGAGTGATGATATGGAGCTTTTCCCTCTTCCCTTTTTGAAGATGTAGTCAGTTTGATTTCTATGTACTCCATCTGGTGAGATCCATGTGTATTGTTGTCTCTTATGCTGTCTAAAGAAGGTATTTAGAATGAACAAATCATTGATTTTGCAGAATTCTATCATGTGTTCTCCAGCATCATTTCTATCATCAAGGCCATATTTTCCAACTATTGGTCCTTCCTCTTTGCTTCCAACATTTGCATTCCAATCACCGGTAATGATCAATACATCTTGATTGCATGTTTGATCAATTTCAGATTGAAATAGTTGGTAGAATTCTTCTATTTCATCCTTACTGGCTTTAGTGGTTGTTGCATACATTTGAATACTAGTGGTATTAACTGGGCTTCCCTGTAGGTGCATGCAAATTATCCTATCACAGACTGCGTTGTACCGCAAGAGTGATCTGGATATGTTCTTTCTGACAATGAATGCAACACCATTTCTCTTCAATTTGTCCTTTCTGGCATAGTTAAACCATGTGGTCACAAGATTCAAAATGGCCAATACCAGTCCTTTTCAGCTCACTAAAGCCTAACATATTGATGTTTATGTGTTCCATTTCATTTTTGACATCTTTAGATTGTTTCACATTCATATTTCCTACATTCCATGTTCTGATTTTCAATGGATGTTTACAGCTGTTTCTCTTAATTTTGAGTTGTGCCCCATCTGCAAATGATGGTCCCATAGGCTTTTCTCCCACGGGCTTTACTCCATTCCCGTCATCATGGTCAACTCTACTTTGAGGAATCAGATCTTCCCCAGTTGCATTTTGAGTGCCTTCCTACCTGAGGGGCACATTTTCCAGCACTGTATCTGACAGTGTTTCTCTTCTATTCATAAGATTTTCAGTGACTAAAAATTCGGAAGTAGTTCGTCACTCCTTCCTAGTCTGTCTTCGTCTGGAAGCTCCTCTGAAACCTGTCCTACATGGGTGACTCTGCTGGTATTTAAATACCAGTGGCATAACTTTCAGAATCACAACAACTCACATACCACCACAGTACAACAAACTGACAGATGAGTGGTGGCTTTGCTAATATGGATGCCTTTAATTTCCCTGTCTTGCCATATACCTCTTGCTAAGACTTCCAGCACTATATTGAATAGGAGTGGTGACAAAGGGCATCCTCTCTGGTTCATGTTCACAAAGGGAAACTTTCAGTTTATCTCCACTGAGAGTAATGTAGGTTGTTGGTTTTGTATATATTCCCTTCAATTCCTACTTTGTTGAGTGTTTTTATTAGAAATATATGTTGGATTTTGTCAAATGCCTTTTTGGCAGCAATCGATATGATCATATGTTTCTTTTCCTTTTTCTTATTTATATAGTGGATTACATTGATGGTTTTTTTTCTAATGTTGAATCATCCTTCCATCCCTGATATGAGTCCCACTTAATCATGATATATTATCTGTTTGATGTGCTGTTGGATTCTGTTGGCTAGGATTTTGTTGAGAATTTTTGCATCTATGTTTATGAGGGATATTAGTCTATAATTTTCTTTCTTAGTGACAGCATTCTCTGTATTTCGTATAAGGGTTATGCTTGCTTCATAAAAGGTATTAGTATGTTTTCCATACTCCTCTAAATTCTGGAATAATTTGAATACAATTGGTAACAGCTCTTCCCTAAATGTTTGGTAGAACTCACCAGTGAAGCCATCTGGGCCTGGAATTCTTTTTGTTGGGAATTTTTGATGAGCTGATCAATTTCATCTTTTGTTATGGGTCTGTTCAGGTTTTCTATTTCAATCTGTGTCAATTTAGGTAGGTTGTGTTTTTCTAAAATTGTATTCATCTTTTCTAAATTTTCAAATTTGTTGGAGTACAACT
>NW_006408576.1:13521855-13542176 GCF_000296735.1 Chrysochloris asiatica
TTTGACTTGATTTCCTTGGTCTTCCTTTTATAGATTTCTAATTTGATAGCATTGTGGTCTGAGAAGATGCTTTTTAGCATTTTGATATTTGTAAATTTATGGAGGTTTGTTTTGTGACCTAAGACATGGTCTATTAGGGAGAATGTTCCATGTGCACTGGAAAAGATTGTGTATTGTGCTGTTGTTGGGTTGAATGCTCTGTACACATTAATGAGGTCCAGTTGGCTGACTATGTTGTTTAATTCTTATGTGTCTTTGTCAACTTTCTTTCTGGTTGTTCTATCCATTTTTGAAAGCAGTGTGTTAAAATCGCCCACAATTATTATACATTCATCTATTTCTTTTTTCAAATCTATTAGAGTTTGCTTTATATATTTTGGAATTCTTTCATTGGGATCATAGACATTTATTATGGTTATATCATTTTGCTCAATTGTCCTTTTAATCATGAGATAATGTCCATCTTTATCTATTATGCTGATTTTTGCCTTAAAGTTTATTTTATCAGAGATTAGTACTGCCACTCCTGTTTATTATTTTTTATTGCAATTAGCTTGGTATATTTTTTCCCACCCTTTAACTGTGGGAATAATTCTGTTACCTTTATCTGTTTTTGTCTCTGTGTGTAAGATGTGTCTCTTGTAGACAGCATATTGGAGTATATTGTTTTCTTATTCATTCTGCCACCCTCTGTCTCCTAACTGTTGCATTTAATCCTTTTATAGCCAGTGTAATTATTGATAGGTATGGATTAATTGCTGCCATTATGTTTGTGTTTTTGTGTGGTGTTTCAGCTTTCTTTGTTTTGTGTATCTTCCTGTGCTGAGTTCATGCTTTTTGTGTTTTCGCTTATGAGTTTCCTCATAGTTTTAATGTTTCCATGTTCTTCTTGGGTTTAATTTTCTTGGTATGTTGTGTAGGGTTAATTTTCTTTGAGTTTAGCTTATATTCCATTAACTTTTCCCTCCATTTAGAGCAGTCTATTTTATCCTGTAATCTAACTGACCTACTCACCATCTGGATCTCTGCACCTATGTGTTTACCTTCTTTTACATTGTAATTGTTTTGATCATAGACTAATCTCCCAGATTCTCTGAGTTTGTTCTTATACTTTTTCTCTGTTCTTTATTCTTCCATCTGTCGATTCAGTTCTGGGAGGTGCTGCCATGTATGTCAGTCTCTGGTTACTGTTTGTTCTTGTTGGTTCTCAGTCCACAGAATTCCCTTTAGGATGTTTTGTAGTGCAGGGTTGGCTTTGTCAAAATCCCTTAGTTTCTCTTTATCCTGGAATGTTTTGATTACACCGTCCTATTTGATTGATAGCTTTGCTGGATAAAGGATTCTTGGTTGGCAGGTTTTTTTCTTTCAGGATTTTATATATGTCACCCCATTGACTTCTTGCTTGCATGGTTTCTACTGAGAGATCTCAGCTTAATCTGACTTGCTTGCCTTTGTATGTAACACTTCTCTTTGCCCTAACTGCTTTCAGGATTCTGTCCTTATCTTTGAAATTGAAGAGCTTGATCATGATATTTCTCGGTGAATTTCTTTTGAGGTCTATCTTTCCTGGGGTTCGTTGAGCTTCTTGAATGTTTATCTTTTCGTTTTTCAGAATGTTAGAGAAATTTTCTTTCAGAAGTTCTTCAACTATTTCCTCTGTGGTGTTGTGTGATTCTTCCTGTTCTGGAATGTCGATAATTCTTAAGTTATTCCTCTTCATATTGTCCAACATGAGTCTTAGACCTTCTTCAGATTTTTTTTTTATCCTTTTTTTCTGTTTGTTCTTTTAGCTTATTGGTATTAAGAGATTTGTCTTCTAGCTCACTAATTCTGCCTTTCATCTCTTCTAATCTACTCCTTTGCCCTTCCAGTGTATTGTCTATTTCTGATATTTTATTATTGATTTTTTGGACCTCTTTCTGTCCAAATTTTGAATTGTTTCCAAACCTGTATCCATCTTATTTGATTATTCCTATAGTGCTCTCCTAATTTCTTCCTTATTTTTCTCAACTCCATTGTAAAGTGTTTTGAAACAGTTTATAATCATTTTTCTGAGTTCCTTCTCAGGCATTTCTAAGGCCTGCCCTCCTTTCAGAATGTAGCCTAGTTCTACCTCTAGGTTATTTGTCTCAGACATTTTATCTTGTTTCTGGACATGTGCTGACATGATCATCTGCTTTTGCTTCTTGGGTATGTTTAGTGTTTATTTGTATCCTTAATACTTAATTGAGGGTGTGTTTTGGTATTTTTTTATGCTTTCTGATTGCCTCCAGGTAGATTTAATTAGGATTTGTGCTTCCCTTTTCACTCTTCTTATTGCTTGACTCCGAATAACTTTCACAGGTGTTGTCTGCCTCCCTTATGTATGGCAGTTGGTATTGGTTTTTGCCTGGATTTTGGTGTTTTATTGAGTGTGATTGTAGCTTGACTATATGGCAGCAGTTGCTGTCTCTGCTCCAATGTTCCCACAGCGTTATTCCATGTCGGATCTGTTCCTGTGCTTGGTCTTGACATTTAGTCTCACCCAAGTTGTCGCCTCTAGCCCACCGAGCCTTGCAGATTAAAAAATATGTGATTTCTTACTTCTGCTACAAGTTCCACTAGCTGTAAGCCTTCAAACTTTTAAAGTATTCCTACTTATTTGGTTCAGAGTTTTGGAGCTCTGCCCTGAACCCTGTTCACCTGGTATTCTGTGGTATTGCTGATGGTTAACTACACTGCACCTGTACCCTATCCGCCATCCAGTCCCACCTCCTCTTCCCATATATGATGTTTTTGATGTAATTCATAGTTCCTCAATCTTCATTCATTAGTGTTTAATGTGTCAGATCCCTTCTTGAGATGGTCTCTAAATTCAGATGGGATATACTCAAAGTAATATTTTGGCTCTTTAATTTTCTTCAGCTTCTGCCTGAACTAGCATACAAGCAATTGATAGTGTGTTCCATAGTCTACTCCTGGATTTATTTATTTATTTTTATTCTATTGAGCTTCTCAATCATCTTTCCCCACAGATATAACAAATTTAATTCCTGTGTATTCTATCTGATGAGGTCCATGTGTATAGTTGCCATTTATGTTGTTGGAAAAAAATATTTGCAATGACAAAGTCATTGGTCTTGCAAAATTCTATCATGTGATTTCCAGCATCATTTTTGTTACCAAGAGTATACTTTCTAGATACTGATCCTTTCTCTTTGTTTCCTACTTTTGCATTCCAGTCACCATTAATTATCAATGCATCTTGATTGCATGTTTGATCAATTTTAGACTGAAGAAGTTGATAGAATTCTTCAGTTTTTTCATCATTGACTTTGATGGTTGGTGCATAAATTTGAAAAATAATTGTATTAACTTGTCATCTTTGTGTTATTAAGTGCTATGCAGTGGGTTCCAACTTTTAGGTACCCTGTATAGGGTTTCAGAGGAATGGCTGGTGGATTTGAATCACTGACTATGAGGCTAACAGTCCAGTGCTTTTCTTACACCAGGACTTCACTCTTCTTGGTGTTGCATTCATCATCAAAAATAGCATTTCATAGATTTCTTGAAGTACAATGCTGACTGTGATAGGATACTTTCTATAGGTCTTCCTTATGGTATTATAGATACTATCCTATCACAGTCAGCATTGTATTTCAAGATAGATCTTGAAATTTTTTTTTTTTTTAGATGATGAATGCAACACCATTTCTCTTCAATTTGTCACTCCTGGCATAATAAACCATATGATTGTTTGATTAAATATGATCAGTACTTATCCATTTTACCTCACTAAAGTCTAGGCAATCTATCTTTATGCATGCCATTTCATTTCTTAGGGATTTCCAATTTTCCTAGATTCATACTTCATACATTCCACATTCTGACTATTAATAGACGTTTGCACCTGTTTCATCTCATCTTGAGTTGTGTTCTTTCAGTAAATGGAGGTCCTGAAAATTCTGTTCCATTCATTTCAGTAATGTGAACTGTGTTTTAAGGAGGCACCTCTGCTTTGTTGTGTTTTGAGTACCTTCCAACCTGAGTGGCTCATCTGGCACTATAGAAGACAATTTTGTTCCTATTCATAAAAATTTTAGTGCTAATCCCTCTGAAGTGGACTGCCTTACTTATTCCTTTATCCCAGTCTGTTCTGAGTTAGGAAATTCCTGTGAAGCCTGTTCACCATGGGTGATGCTGCTGGTATTTAAAACAATGGTGGCATAACTTTGAGCAGCACAGCAAACCAGTAAGTCATTAAAGTATGACAAACTGACAGACCATTGATAGTGAACTACAATTATTTGTGAGCATCTTGATCCACAATATCTGCTTATGGAATTGCTGTTGTTAGGTGTCATTGAGTCTATTCCAACTTACAGATAGCCTGTGTACAACAGAACAAAACACTGCCCAGTCTGGTGCCAGTCTTGCAATTGTTGTTAAGCTTGAGCCCATTGCAGTTGCAACTGCACTATTCTATCTTGTTAGGGGTATTCCTGTTTTTTGCTCACCTTCCACTTTGCATGATACCTATCCTCAGGGTATGGTCCCTCCTGATAATATGTCAGAAGTATGAGAGATGAACTTTTGCCATTCTGACTTCCTAGGAGCATTCTGGGTGTACTTCTCCCAACACACATTTGTTTATTGTTCTTGCAATCCATGGTACTTTTTTTTTTTTTTTCAGTTTTTATTGTCATTTGAGTTATAGTTTACATGGAAGAACTTCATTTTTACACTCATCATTTCATTGCAATGATTACAAGCTCCTCTGTCCATTATCATTCAACAATATTTGCTTCTACTCTCTCTGTTTCTCGCTCTCTCTCTATGTTTTTTTTTTTTTTTTTTTTTGATGTACACAAAAACACTCAGGAATGTTAAATCATTTAAATAACCAAAAGACGCATTCTGCAAGCCTGTCTCATGTCTGCCAGCACACAGCCTTTCTCTTTCCAGGGATCTAGAATCCTCGGTTACTCTATTTCTCCATGTCCTCATCTCTTCCTCCATCTTTGGTGTTGCTGTTTGTTTGGATAGGGTACCACATTCTGCTTGTACTCTTCTCCCTTGATAGTCTTAAGGTCCTATGTTCCTGGACTGTAAGATTAACTACTCTTCCTTTTTTGTTACTGAACTTCTACCTTTACTGTTATGACAGTTGCAATTAGTCATGATAACAATTACTCACTACTGAATCATAAGAATCTTATCCCCCATGTCTTTTCACCAAACCCATCTATAAAGATGAAAATGGTTCAGTGGGGATTCTACCTTCCCCCACACATTCTGAAACTAAACTCCCTCTTGAACACTTGTAAGCCAGTCAGTTCATGCTTTTATAGCACCTCCACCTCCCATTTTAGGTAGCCAGTGTCTAAGTTGCCAGTCCCTATCAACCCTGTGGACAGAGGGAATAGGATTGATACTTGATGTGAAGACTCTTTCCCTCTCAGTTGATATTTTGAGCTACTACATCCATAAGCATAGGTCAAGTTCATCAAATTATAACAATTTACACTTGTTTCCTTTATCAGATTTTTTTTTCTTCCTCTAGTTGAGTTTTGATCATCAAACCATTGAAGCTAAGTCAAATTTACAAGTTTGAGCATCCTTGTGAATCTCCCTTCACTTTATATAAGCTGAAAACTTCACTCTCAGCTCTATCCCTCTGTGGCTAAGTCCTTGTCCAAGGGTTCAGAAACCCCCAGGTTTCACCACATTTTGGACCAATCAACCCTTCCTCTTGTCTCTCATCTCCAAATCAATGGGAGTCTAGGTCAATGGGAATCTACATTCATGGTACTTTTAATACTCTTCTCCAACAACATAACTCAAATTCATCAATTCTTGTAGGGTCTTTCTTGTTCAGTGTCCAACCTTCATAAGTTGGACAACTCTCACAAGTTGGCTTTTGAAAATACCATAGCTTGAGTCTGGCTCCCCTTAATCCTCAAACAGATATCTTTGCTCTTGAACACTTAAAACAGGTCTTCTTCAGCAGATTTTCCTAATGCCATGCATGGTTTGACTTCTTTACTGTTGTTTCCATAAGTGTTGATAGTGGATCCAAGCAAAATGAAGTCTTTGACAACTTCAATCTTTTCTCCATTTATATAGATATTGTTTATTGGTCCTGTGGTGAGGATTTTTGTTTTCTTTACATTGAGATGCAACCCATACCGATGACTGTGCTCATTGATCTTCATCAATAAGTATTTTAAGTCCTCTTCACTTTCAGCAAGTAAGGTTGAGTCATCTGCATATAACAGGCCATTAAGGAGTCCTTCTTAAATCCTGATGCCACATTCTTCTTCATATAATACACCTTTCAGATTATTTGCTCAGTGTATAGATTGAATTAGTATGGTAAAATAATGCAACCCTGGCACACACTTTTCCTGATTTTTAATCATTCAGTGAACCCTTGTTCTTTTTGAATGACTGCCTTTTGTTCTGTGTACAGGTTCCCTCTGAGCACAATGAAGTATTCTAGAATACATGTTCTCTGAAATGTCATCCATAGTTTGTCATGATCCATAGAGTTCAAAGACTGTGTAGTGAATAAAACATAGGTAAATATATTTCTGGAATTCTCTGATTTCAGCCCATATCGCTCTGGTTTCAGCCAATATAATGTCAGTCATGATATCCTTCATTCCATGTCATCTGAATCTGACTTGAAACGCTGACAGTTCCCTGTCAACGTACTCTTGTGGCCGTTTTTGAATTATCTCCATCAAAGTTTTGCTTTCATGTGAAATTTGGAATTGGCAGTGAGGAAACCAAACAATGTATTATTGCATTAGGCAAATGTGCTGCATAAGACCTCTTTAAAAGTGTTAAAGACCAAAAATGTCACTTTGAGGTCTCGGGTGTGCTTGACCCAAGCTATGGTATTTTCAATTGCCTTCTATGCATGTGAAAGTTGTACAATGAATGAGGAAGACTATAGAAGACTGTATGCATTTTAATTAATTATGGTGTTGGCAAAGAAAGTACTGTGGACTCCCAGAAGAACAAATAAATCTGTCTTGGAAGAAATACAACCAGAATTCTCCATAGAAGCAAGGATGGTGAAACTTTGTCGCTCATAATTTGGATATGCTGTTAGGAAGGATCAGTCCCTGGAGAAAGATATCATGCTTGGCAAATTAGAGGGTAAGCAAAGAAGAGGAAGACCCTTAATGAGATATATTGTCACCGTTGCAGCAACAGTGGGATCAAACGTAAAAACAATTGTGACTATGGCACAGGACCAGGCTGTATTTTGTTCCGTTGTGCATGGGGTAGCTATGGGTCGGAACCAACTTGAAACATCTAACAGTAACTAACATGAATGTTGTTGTTAAGTGCCGTCGAGTCGGTTCCGACCTATAGAGACCCTGTACAGGGTTTCCAAGGGTGTAAATCTTTACGGGAGTAGAAATCCTCATCTTTCTCCCGCAGAGCGGCTGGTAGTTTTGAACCACTGACCTTAAGGTTCGCAGCCCGATTCGTAACCACTACGCTACCAGAGAATACATTAGTATAAAAATTACATGGAACCAGATTCCTACTTTTGCTGCATGTCCAAGAATAATTCAATTTTCTTTTCTTAGCACTAGTTTCTTCATATGACAGATGAGGATAGCAATATTTCCAAACATCCCTAAGAGAGTTGATATGCGGTTCCAATAAGATAATGATTGTGAAAGTTCTACAAAGACACTATAGCATATTGATGTTGGTGTGGCTAAGTGCTGTTAAGTCAGGTCTCAATCATAGCAACCCTGTACAGTGTTTCCAAAGAGAACCTGGTAGGTTGGAACCACTGACCTTAATGTTAGCTTGTAAGTTCAGTGCTTATCATAACGTGCCACACCAGGACCTCAAGAAGACACTTTTTATATTTATCTGATCATTTTGGTTGCAGCTGAGATCCGTAAAACTCAAAGCAAACCCAATGCCATTGAGTTGATTCTGACTCATACGGAACTTAGAGGCCTGAGTAGAACTGCCTCCAAGGATTCCCAAGACTGTCAGTCTTCATGGGAACAGACAACCTCATTTTTCTATTGTGTAGCAACTGATGAGTTTGAACAATTAGCAGCCCAATATTTAATCCACGGTGTCACCAGGACTTCTATAAAACCCTGCTTTCTTTATTTGTCCTAGAATATTTATTTGTCTTCTTTCTTTCTCTGAAGTGGTAGGTGGGTGAACCAGGCTGGAGAATTTCCATGTGTGTGTGTTAGAGAGAGAGAGATAGAAAAGGATATTGATGAAAGGAAAGAACAATGGGGTGGAATATCTGAATTCCTTAGTCTCCACCTCTAGTCCTGGATCAGGTGAGAGAGAGAGGGTCATTCAGGGTTAGAAACTCTGGAACTTCATCAATTCTATGCTGTTCCTGGACAGAGAAATTTGATAAATGGAAACCAAAATCTTGTGTCATGCTGCTCCTTTTAATATTAGATCTTAAATATTCAGTATTACATCTTACCTAAAAATATGTATCCATAGATACAATCATCTTTTTAATGCTCCAAGATTTATTATTTCATATGAAGGTGGATCTACCCAGGTTTCCATAAGAGCAAGACTTTAAACCACTATAAGACCTTCCTAGCAAAAAGGAATTGTGTCTGGTTTTCATTAAGGCTGGGAGCTCTGAAGTCACTAATGAGCCTATTATTTCCCAGGGAAATATGCATTGAAAGGGTCAGACTTCAGGGCAGAAGTGATTCTACATTTGTGTCTGTCTGTAGTCCATCAGAAACTGGGTGGTGCAGTGGTTAAAGTTTCAGCTGCTAACCCAAAAGGTAGGCAGCTTAAACTTCAATTTACACGCAAACACTTATAGATATGCACATGAACACTCACTCTCACACACATAAGCCCCTATAGTATTTATATGTGGACAATTTTTAGAGCTAAAGTTGGCTCAGATATGAGGCATACTAAGATAGCCTGTTGTGGTGCTGTGGGCTAATGCAGCAGACTGCAATGTCATTTGAACTGCAAGATCAGTGGTTCAAGCTCACCAGCTACTCCTTGGAAACCCTGTACAGGGTTGCTATGCATCAGATTCAACTTGACAGCACTTAACAACAACAAAAACAACAACAACAAGACAGTCTGTGCTCACTCATACATACAGGTCCTTATCTGGAGTTGGGAAGAGGTGCCTTGCTATAGCTGCTATCCAATGAAAGAAATACTCACGTGCGATGAGTCTCATCAAGAAAAGTGGTCTAAGGTAACACATTTCAGAAAAGCCATCTAATGTGCATGTGGATTGGTCCACACTGTCAGAAACTGGAAAAATTAGGATTTGGTTGTTTGGGAATTAAGGTGACCTGAAGAAAAAGATTAAAGCATGAAGTGGCAGGTGAGTGAACCAGCCTGAAAAATTCCCAGGGCTTAGATGTGCTAAACCAGAGTTTTATCTCGCTCTTAAAGGGGTTATCTGATAAACAATATGAGCAGAGGTCAGGATATCTCAGAACTAGAGTGAGATTGTTTTTGCTGTTTGTTGTTAAGGGTCATCAAGTCGGTTCTGATCCATAGTGACCGTGTATAGGGTTTCCAAGGCGTAATTGGTTAGCTTGAACTGCCAACCTTGCCATCCAAACTGACTTTGCAGTCTGACGCATTAACCCACAATACCATACCAGTTGTTGTTTGTTGCTAAGTGCCATCAAGTCGGTTCTGACCCATAGTGACACTGTATAGGGTTTCCAAGGAGCAGCTGGTGAGCTTGAACCACTGACCTTGCAATTCAAATGGCTTTGCAGTCTCGTGCACCATACCAGGACTCAGACCTGCAAATTGCTGGAGGGTTTTCTTCCCACCGTGTATCTGGGGAAGTAAAGGCTGCCAAGTCTTATTCTATGATGGACAATTGGGCTGTCCAAGGCACCATATGCAGAGGAAGTACCAGGCTCAGATGTGGCTCAGGCAATGTAAGTCCTCTTTGTCACAGGATAGGATGGATTCAGAACAAAGGGACACTCCAGACTACAGGAGGAAGTCTCTAGATAACTAATCAAGGAAGTTAATGCTGGCACCGAGGGTTGGGAAAATCTCTGTCATTCAAAAATCCTTACTAAGAAATCACCACTCACCAGCTTGTACAAATAGTATTTTACAACACAGAAAGCAACACATATTGCTTTTTTAGGTATTGTAAAACTTGATCTTCAAAACCACTTAGTTAAGATTTTACAGATAATATGTTCAGGTTGATGAAGCTCTTAAGAATCATAACCTAGGTCCAACTAGGTTCAAGATTGGTGCTCTTTTATTCCATACTACTTGGCTTAAATGTCTAAATTTATCCAGTTTTAAAGGTAAGCAAGTGTAAGTTTCTTTCTGAAGGTCATTTATTAGGCACGGTGTTTACTCAAGTGTTACCTGCAGGTGGCCTCTGGCACCATATGTATGTGAGTGCACACCCACAGAAGCAGATGTGTGTTGTAAGTGTGTGGTGTTTACTTGTGTTTGTACATGATTAGATGTAAGCCAACGAGGGGCCATTCCCAGTGAGCTTATTCAAACACACAGTGAGGATGTTTGGCGGTGTGACTGAGCAGGGTCAGGTTCTGCTGTATGATGGTGCATAATTCTTTTTCATTAAGGCCTGGAAACATCTGTTTCTCTTCAGTCTGCTTAAAGGTTTCACTTTATTAGATATTGGTTAATGATCACAGAGTCATTTGCCATTAAAAACAGGTGCTATTCTCTGCACTTAAAGCTGGTGTGTGGTGCTAATGGGAGAATAACTGTGTCTGTATGCAAAATGTGGGCATCTCGGAAAGAAGCACAGAAGTACTGAAAATCCTTTGTTTGCCCTATTTCAATAGTAGTTCTTTCAACTCAAGATCATTGTAGTAATATCTTTTGGTGGGGTGGTAGGGGGCTTGATGATTGTTGCCAGTCTTGTGGAACAGCCCATTTAGACAGATAAAGACACGTGAACACTGAAGTTAGTCAGGTGTATGTGCAATGTTGCTCTGATGTTCCTTATTCCAATAGAATTGCCTGCTTGCCTTTGGATGCTGAGAAAATGGTGAACTTTCATAGTGGTGCACCTGACTCTCCAGGAGTAGTAAACCCTGACTTTGCTTGGATCAGGCATTGGTAGAAGCCATGAAGCTAAATTGCTGCCGCTTGCATGATCACCACACTCTACCAGGCTGTAGAGTATGATTTCTTGTTTTTAATGAGCTATGCAATTTCTTTAATGTCCTAGAAATTCTACAGCTGTTGGCTAGGATAGCAGATTTTTGGTTAATCCATGTTGTGGTTAATGTCAGAGATTTTACAGGAAATCTGAGACAAAAATATAAGAATTCATGATTCTTTGTTCTCATTTTATTTCAAGTCTACAAACATGCAATGAACTTCTACTCTGTGCCACAGGATAGAAGGATATAATGCGTACTTTTGACTAGTTAAAAAAATTGTTTTGAACACCTCATGAAATTTTCACAAGGAACTCTGATAGAATAATGGGTTTTGAGATGGGCTGCTAACTGCAAGGTTATCAGTTTGAATCTAACAGCTGCTTCTTGTAAGAAAGATGAGATTTCTGCTTCCATAAAGATTTACAAGCTTGAAAACCCTATATGTCAGGTGCCATCGAGTCGGAACTGACTCATAGCGACCCTATGCACAGCAGAACGAAACAATGTTCGATCCTGGGCCAACCTGACTACCACTGCCACACCTGAGTCCATCAGTGATGCCACCTGGCTGATCCATTTCGTTGGGGGTCTTCCTCTTTTTCTCTGACCCTCCACCCTACCCAGCATGACATCCTTCTCCAGCGATTGTTTCCTCCGGACAATATGTCCAAAGTAGGAGAGACGAAGTCTAGCCATCCTGGCCTCTAAGGAGCACTCTGGCTGCACTTCTTCCAAAACAGATTCATTGGTTCTTTTGGCAGTCCATGGCACTTTCAGTATTCTCCTCCAACACCACAACTCAAAGGCATCAATTCTTCTACAATCTTCCTTATTCACTGTCCAGCTTTCGCATCCATATGAGGCTATTGAAAACACAATGGCCTGGGTCAGGCGCACCCTACTCAAGCTGACATCTCTACTCTTCAACCCTTTAAAAAGTTCCTGTGCAGCAGATTTGCTATATAGGGTAGATATAAGTCTGCACCAGAGTCCTGGTATGGCACTGTGCATTAATGCATCAGACTGCAAAGTCATTTGAACTGCAAAGTCAGTGGTTCAAGCTCACCAGCTGCTCCTTGGAAACCCTATACAGGGTCACTTTGGGTCAAATAGACTCGATGGCACTTAACAGCAACATCACTTGGAACTGATTTGATGGCACCCAAACACCACCATCTTGGCTTCCAAGGAGCATTCTGGCTGTACTTCTTCCAACACAGACCTGTTTGTTCTTTTGGTAGTCCATGATACTTTTAATACAGCACCAGATGGAATATAGTAACCTATTAGTAAATCAAGGCTTCTTAAGTAGTTTCATATAGTGTTGCTTAATTGTGACCATACAGTAGAATTCAGGGAACTCTTAAAGGGACCAGGGTTGATCTTTACCCAGAGGATAAAATGAGAATCTCTAGGGCTGAGGCATCAGTATTTTCTTTTCAGTTCCTGATGATAGCAATATGCAGTTCCAATTGAGAACAAGTGCTCCAGTTCTAGGCAAAATCAACAGGTGTGGCATATTATAGAAATCAATTTTATACCAGTCTTAAGCAACTAAGTTGTTTATTTTTCAATAACTTGGTTTGGCTAAAGAGTGTATTTTTAGCTCCTCAACATTCAGCAATAAAAATGATTTCCTTGAACTTGAGGGATACTGATGTGATTTATTATATTTATACAGTTATTATTTATTCAATTACATTGTCAAGGGATGACTTTGTGGTAGGCATTGTGCTGGACACAGTAGTATATAAGGAAACAAAACTGATCTCTAAGGAAATTAGGATCAAGTAAAGGAGCGAAGCAGTAGACAGATGACTCCAATCTAGTGTAAATAATGGGAAAACTATTCTAAAGAAAGCTAAGTGAAACTCTGTGTTCCTTACACTTCCATCAAGTACAAAAGAACCCTTGTCTCATATGACAATACATACTTCAAGCAATTATTCATACTGCTTATCTGATGGGTCCTGCTTTTTCTACCTGTATGTTATATCATTGGCTCTGGACTTTGACTTTGAGCTATGCATCAGGACCTCATGGTCTGTAATTTATGTACCTGATCTAATGCTATACATTTTTGCATTAATAGAAAAATTCTGTGTTATAGGTATGAATACAAATTAATTTTGCTGATCAGAAAATTATGGCTTATTAGTTATTTTCTCTTCTTGGCTAGTCGTGTTTTTCATATTCTTGCTTTAGGTGAGAAACAGTCTCTTGCATCTCTGACACCACAGAGCTCTACCAGTCACATTCCATTCCATCTTCTTTCTTGTTTTCATCAGAGGGAAGACTCATGCAAAGCACTAACTTACGTTCTAAACCCCTATAGAGTGTTAGTAGAATGCAGATAAGAGAGATGTAGAAGAGCTGCCTAAAGGCTCAGTTCCAGATATGTGGACAGGGTCTTTTTCATTCAGTGAGACTGGAGCTCTAAGTAATTGGCATATTGTCAGTCATTGAGTAGTATTTCCATTGAAAATATCAATAAGCTTGCTTCCTATTAACATTCTACTTTTTTTTTTTTTTTAAGCCTTAGGCTCTATAAATCTCCTTCCACTTAAAGAACTAAATAAAGTCTGTTTATTTCTTATAGTCAGTTCATCAATATTCCTTTGACATTTTGTACAGTGAATAGCACAGCTTTAAAGTAATGATTCTGGTCGATAGCTCCATATAAAGCACTTATGATATATGTTTGACACATTAATATTTTTGAGTGGGTTATCTTTAATAAAGTAATTTTCATAAAGAATAAGTGTACTTCCTGGAATAGTGAGTTCCATTCATTGTGTGAGCTTAAGTAACCCATCTGCACTTTTAAGGTCCTATTTTTCCTACATGCAAAATGAGAGGGCAAGAGTTCAAGATCTAATTTGAGTTTATATCTGGAATATGATATAAAAACACATAAGAAAACCTTGCAAGTTCTCAGAGAATAAGAATGTGTAAAGACTGACAATTATATTACTTCTTTAGAAGATTTGTAAGGAAAATCTAGATGATCAGAGATATCTCTCCAATATAACTCTCACCCTCCAATAATGAGCATCAATTCAGTATGTCAATTTGAACTAGATCCTCAACCCTCTTTAGCCTCATATTTCTCAAGTATTTGGTCAGGGATTAAATACAGAAATTTATATTAAGTTAGTTCATAGTAGCTCCACAAGAAACAGACCTACTACGATGAGAAATTGGGAGAAGTGGAAATTTTTAATGATTTTTACACATTATAATGCCCTTTGTGTCTAAGGTAGAATGTTTAATCATATTTTGGTTTCTAACAGAGTTGTAGGCCACAGATACTTGCTCCAGCTAAAGAATGTTGCTAGGTGTGTGTTGACTATAAGGATAAAAAAGAAGAAATAGAAGAGCAGTTGGACTTTTTTTGTTTTGCTTTTTTGGCCGGCTGCTTCTGGCTTCATAAATCTGGGGAAGGGAGGTGGGGAAGTCAGTGAGCTGACTCCCTGCGTCCCAAGCCTCTGTGAAGGGGGGCTTAGGCGCGGCACCTCTCTGGACCAGCTGCTGCGTCCATCTGCAGCTGGGGCTGTTTCATGATCTACGGTCAGAATGCTGTGCCGGGAGGCCTTTATTGATGCTTCATGGCAGCTGGTGTGAATGGGAGTGGAAAAATAAACTCTTCTCTTCCCTAACATCAGGAAAAATGCTCCCAAAGACAAACAAACACACACACACCTTAGTTCAACTATTCTGGGTTGCAAATCTCAGGCCTGTGATATGAGCCCCTTCAGCTAGAGGGTTTCAGATTTGAAGAGTCTCTGACCATTTGGGAGCATGTTGAAATCCCTGTGATATGTCAAGGTTTAAATTTCACATTCAAGTTCTCAGTTTCAAAGGAAAAGAGGAGTCACAGGTGAAAGGGTAGGTCCTGAATTATTGATAAAACACCTAATTTTCCTATATTTTGAATTTCATTTCCAGAAATTTTCATTGAAATGACAGATTTCAAGCAGCTATTAAGTCAGCAACTAGTACCAGCGTGCTTTATTTGACTAGACTGATAATTCAGATGGCTAGAAATGGATGATGTATCTGTGTGTACCTTCAACTCAACTTCCTATGTCCAGGCATGACACACAGCAGTTTCAAGTGAACCCTTGTTGAAATGTTTCTTTGTTTAAATTGACTGTACTTATCCCTGAAATCCTAAGCCTTCAGTTAAACAGAACAGGCATTTTGATAGGAGCTGAACTAAAAAACAGAACATGCAATTATTCATTGATTTATTTTCTCAGCAAGTCTTTTTAATATACACTAATAAAAGAATTGAGGAGTCCTGGTGTGGTGCTGCGGGTTAATGAGCCAGACTGCAAGGGTCATTGAACTGCAAGGTCGGCAGTTCAAGCTCACCAGCTGCTCCTCGGAAATCCTATACAGGGTCGCTATGGGCCGGGACCGACTCTATGGCACTTAACAACAATAAAAGCACTGAAGAAAAAAAATCAAGCCTCTAGTTGCAATATAGAAGGATTCTTGGGCAAAATATTGAATGATGCAGAAAGAATCAAAAGATGGAAAGAATCAAAAGATGGTAGAGTCACTGTACCAAAAGGAAACAGTCTAACTTTTCAAGATGTAGCATAGGATCAAAAACTGATGGTACTGAAGGAAGAAGTCCAAGCTGCTCTGAAGGAATTGGCAAAGAACACACCTCTAGGAATTGGTGGAATAAAAATTGAAATCTTTCAACAAACTTATGTAGCGCGGGAGGCGCTCATTCATCTATGTCAGGAAATTTGGAAGACAACCACCTGGCCAGCTGATTGAAAGAGATCCATATTTGTGTCTATTCCTAAAAGAGACAACCCAATGGAATGTAGAAATCATCGAATAATATCATTAATATCACATGGAAATGCATTTTTACTTAAGATAATTTTAAAAACTGTTGGCAACAGTACTTTAACAGGAACTGTCAGATGTTCAAGTAGGATTTAGAAGAGGATGTGGAACTAGGCATATCATTGCTGACATCAGGTGGATCTTGGCAGTAAGCAGAGAATACCAGTTCTGTACTGACTTTGCAAAGGCTTCAACTATGTGGATCATGACAAGCTCTGGAAAACATTGTGAAGTATGAGTATTCCAGAACACTTAATTGTGCTCATAAGGAAGCTGTACATAGACCAAGAGGCAGTTGTTCAAACAGAGCAAGGAAACACCGAATGGTTTAAAATTATGAAAGGTGTGTGACAGGGTTGTATTCTTTCACCATAATTCAATCTGTATGTTGAACAAATATTTCTGAGAAACTGGATTATATGAAGAAAACGTGCATCAGGATTGGATGAAGAGTCATCAACATCCTGCTATATGCAGATTATACAACCTTGTTTGCTGAAAGCAAAGAGTACTTAAAATACTAATGAAGATCAAAGATCACAGACTTCACATATGGGTTGCATCTCAATGTAAAGAAAACAAGAATCCTCACCACTGGGTCAATAAATAACATCACAATAAATGGAGAGAAAAGACTGAAGTTGTCAAAGACTTCAGTTTGTTCTGATTATCCATCAACACTCATGGAAGCTACAGTCAAGAAATCATATAACATATTGCATTAAGCAGATCTATTGCACAGGACCTCTTTAAAGTGTTGAATAGCAAAGATATCAGTTTGAGGACTAAGAAGCACCTGATCCAAACCATTATATTTTCAGTGAATAAGGAAGACCATAGAAGAATTGATGCATTTGATCTATGGTGTTAGAGGAAAATATTAAAAGTACCATGAACTGCCAAAAGAACAAACCAATCTGTGTTGGAATAATTATAGCCAGAATGCTCCCTAGAAGTCAGGATGGCCAGACTTCATAGCTCATACTTCAGACGTATTGTCACAAGTGACCAGTCTCTGGAGAAGAATATCAAGTTTGGTAAAATGGAGGGGCAGGTAAAAAGAGGAAGACCCCCTTAACAGATAGATTGGCACAGTGGCAGCAGCAATGGACTCAAATGTAGGAATGATTGTGAGGTTGGCCCAGGAATGGGCAATGTTTTGTTCTGATGTTCATAGTGTTGCTATGAGTCAGTACCGACTTGATGACACCTAACAACAACAGAGAAATATATGCAATCATCTTGTATTAGCACAAATCTTTGTAGAGTATTGTGTAGGTCCAAAGGAGAAAGTCATTAGGCCTGCCAGTGAGGGATGGTGCCAGGAGGGAACTCAGGCAGCTCAGGCAGTGGGATGCGATGTAAAATTGAAATTGCCTGTCCATAATTGTCCAGATTAAATGCCACTATTTTCATAAAGTCTTTTCTAATGTATCAGCCCATAGTAAATGATCCCTTCTCTGGTCTTCCATCTTTTAGTTTTTAAAACTTTTAGTAGTGGTTGTTGTTGTTGTTGTTGTTAGGTGCTGTCAAATCAGTTCCAACTCATTGTGACCCTACATGCAACAGAATGAAACATGGCCAGTTACTATTCCATCCTTGAATCTGTTGCTATGTTTGAGTCCATCGTTGCAGCCATTATGTCATGGTGGATCAGTCCATCCTGATAACAGGACCAAAGTACCTGAGACAAAAATCTAGTCATCCTCACTTCTGTGGAACATTCTGACTGTGTATCGTCTAAGACAGATTTGTTCATTCTTCTGGCAGTCCATGGTATATTTAATCCTCTTCTCCAACACTATAATTCAGAGGCCTAATTTATTCTTCAGTCTTCCTTATTCATTGTCCACATGCGTATGAGATGAATGGTAATTCTGTTGCTGGGGGTAGGCGCATCCTTGTTTGCAAAGTGACATCTTTGCTCTTTAATACTTCGAGTTTACCAATCACTACACAGGAGACAGATGAGGCTTTGTCTACCACAAAGATTTTATTTTGCTTTCTTCCCATCTTCCAGTGGAAGATTTTGGTGTCCTTGGTTCTGTTTCCTTTTGGTCTGTGCAGGACACTGGCCTTGTCACCATCCCAACCCGACTTCTTTTATGGTGCAGGCAGTAGGTTTCTGTGTATTTTCTCTCAAGTCTTTGTGTGACCATGTAGGATAAGCACTGGACTGCTAAACTTAAGGTTGATGGTTCAAACCCAGCTGCTGCTTCTTGGGAACCCTATGCAGGGTTGCTATGAATTGGAATAGACTCAACAGCACTTAACAATAACATAGCAACATATCTGCCCAAAGAAATATATTTGATTTCTTGACCACTGCTTCTACAGGTGTTGATTGTAGATTTAAGTAAAATGAAATCCTTGACAACTTCAAATGTTTCTCCATTTATCATGATGTTGCTTATTGTGCCAGTTGTAAGGATTTCTATGGTATCTAATATTCATCTGAAGACTTCTTGTGAAGTCTGGGTATGGACTTCTTGAGGAGTCTAGGTATGGCGCTGTAAGATATGCACTGGATTACTAACCACAAGGTATGCAGTTCAAACCCACCAGTTGCTCCTCAGGGATACTATACAAAGTCACTATGAGTTGAAATAAATGGACAACACTTAACAACAGACTTCTTGAGGGCAAGGACAATGTGAGACTCATCTTTTATTCCTAGTTTTGTATGCCTGGCAAACAAATGTTTCTTCTTTACTTGAAAAAAACAAATGGATAGGAATAAACCTTACTCAAGTTAATGCACCTGAGTTAAGCACATGGACACCTTTGACCTTCATTCACTCCCAGGAACCTTATATGACCAGGAACAAAACCACAGGTGCTCTGGTAGAATAGTGGTTATGAGTCATGCTGCTAACCTCAAAGTCAGCAGTGCAAAACTACCAGCCATTCCATGGGAGAAAGATGAGACTTTCTGCTCCCATAAAGATTTACAGCCTCGAAAACCCTATACAGGCTTACTATGAGTCAGAATTGAGTCCACAGCACACAACCACCACCAGACATAGGAAAATGACTCTATTGCCCTCAAAGTATCTTCAAAGATATTAGTGGAGTTAGTATTTGCAAAGGTTCTTTATTGAAATGCTGGCAATTAGAGACTATGAGAGTGAATACAAAGAGAAACATGCTAAATTAATCCAGAAAATGAAGTCTTTTCTAAGTAAATAGAGGATAATTTGAGGAAATCAGGATGGATAAGATAAATATCTTAAAATAGTCATGCTTCATGGGCATATTTATTTTATAAACTTGGATAGGTAACCTAATTTTGTTAAGCCTTAAATTCTTCATCTTTAATTGGAATTATTACAACAATTTAAAAGTGTTCAGAAGAATTAACAAGGATATCAATAGGAAAATGCCTAACACAATTACTGGCATAAAGAAGGCTAACAAGAAACATCATGGCAAAACTTCAGAATACCATGAATAAGACTAAAATAGAATAAAGACTAAAAGAGAGTATAGGAACAACCTTAGAAGAAAACAACCTCCTCCCTCTCTTCTTTTTTCCTTCCTTTTTCTGTTTCTTCCTTCCTCCCATCCTTTCTTCCTTCTTATTCTAAATCATAGTAACAGGTGTGCATGATTTAAAAAAAGAAGAAGTAAAACATCATATAATGTCTTTTTTTGTCTCTTGTAATGGATTTGGATTTTAAGTCTATTTTATGCTAAATAAATATCGATATTTCTGCTCTCTTTTGTTTTATTCCATATTTTGATTTTTAACTTGCTTATGTCTTTGTGTTTGAGATGTGTTTCCTTTTTTGGCAACATATTGATGGGTCATGTTTTTTCCTTTTTTTGAATCCAATCCATTCTACCACTTTCTGTCTTTTGATTGGTGCATATAATCCATTTACATTTACTGTAATTTCACTTTCCTATCAAGTGTTTTTATACTCACTGAGTCTTTTTGTTTATCTGCTTTTTATGTTGGTGACTAGATATATTACTTTTCAATGTGGTTATTCTTACATTTATAATAATCCCTTTAAAATTAAGAAAGCCTGTTATGTCGCAAAATTGCCTTGACTTTCTTCCTATATACTCATTTCCATCATATATTTGTTGTTGTTGCTGTTGTTAAGTGCCACCGAATTGATTCTGACTCATAGCAATCCTGTATAGGGTTTTCAAGGAGCACTTGGTGGGCTTGAACTTCCAACCTTGCATTAACAGTCCTGTGCTGATCCTACAGAGCCACACCAGGAGTCTTCTATGATATATACATACATATGTGTTTATATATACATATTTTTGTTGTTGTTGTTA
>NW_006408576.1:13542883-13560458 GCF_000296735.1 Chrysochloris asiatica
TTCCTTCATTATTGTAATACCCTTTTCAGGATACTAATGAGATACATGAATTTAAAGTTTTCTTCTGCTCATTGCACCCTCTCTGTTTTTCTACCCCTCCCTGTTTCTATGCTTTGATTTGCTTTTCATGTTATAGGATTTCCTAAAATGTCTGGTAATGTGTGCCTATATTTAAGAGTCAAATGCCTAAAAGTTAATTGGAAGGTTGATGTTTGTGTGCAGCTTATTAATTGGTAAGCTTCACTTAGAGTAATTAATGCTCGGGATGGATGATTGTGCTTGCACCCATGTTTTATTTTTGTACTAGCCCCTTATCAAGAGATAAGTTTTCCATATCCTACCTAGCATGTTCTGGGAACCAAGGGAAGAAGGAAGCTGTGGAGTGTGCTTTTTATGTTGATTTTCATGAATTTCTTCTGTATTAAGTCTCATACCTTATATTAAATTACTTCTGTGCTTGCACTATAGAGACTTTCTGGATCAATTTCTCTATCAAACATTTGTCTGAACTAGATGGAAAATGTGTAGTTACTTCACTGTTTAGAGAGGAGGAAAAGATTTTGGGGTCTAGTTGCACTTTCTATATGGACTTTGATTGAATTCTTTTGTTTTGAACCCTTCATTTTCCTCCTGCTATTATAAGTATAGAATTTCCAGTTCAATAGATTTTTTGTAATTTTGTGGTATTAATGATTGACTTCTAAATGTAATTATATACACACACATACACAATAGTAAACCAAACAGTACTGCTATAAGATCATTGAAACTTTCACTAAGAAAAATATCAAAATGTGAAGTTATGATATTTAGAGGATATATTGCTTGTCAGTATATCCTCTACATAGGTCCACAATTTTCTTTCTGATTTTTTTGAAAAAAATATGTAATGGATTACTGTATTCTGCATTAAATATAAATAAGTTAAGTTTAAAAATATTGGTGTTTGTGGTGCTGCAAAGAAATGGATACTCTCATAACTTTCTCAGTATTGATTAAATTACAAATATCCATTCTTTATGTTCCAGCATCCTTATTTACTTTTTACTTTTTACTGTGAGTGAGTGAAGATTTACAGAGTAGATCATAGTTTTACATTCAACAAATCATGTATTTCATTTCATTTCAATGATTGCAATCCCCTCAATATAACATCACTTATTCTACTTTTACCCTGTAATTCTTGTTTCCATTCCACCTCCTTTCCTAACCCTCCTGAATTTTGTCCTTAGGTAAACATTGCCCTTTCTATCTTGAATGGTTGACCATTCCATGGTATACATGCCTCATTAGTGTTAATGTTCTCCTTATATATCTATCTCAGAGTCTGTTCTGGTGCTGTGGGTTAATGCACTGGTCTGCAAAGCCAGTTTGAATCGCAAGGTCAGTGGTTCAAGATTACCAATTGATCCTTGGAAACCTTAGGCATGATTGCTATGGGTCAGAATTGACTTTACGACTTCTAACAACAAAACATATAATTATCTAAGGAGCTCTGGTAGCATGTTGCTTATGAGTTGAGCTGCTAACCTCAAGGACAACAATTACAAACTACTGGATATTCCGTGGGAGAAAGATGTGGTTTTCTGTTCCCATAAAGATTTACATCCTTGGGAACCCTAAGTAGGGTCACTATGAGTCAGAACTGACTTCACAGACCATAACCTACCAACCATATAACCTATCTATTGCTTGGTTGAACATTGAGCCATGAGGGTGAATTCAGATCCAGACCTGAAGGGTGACCAAGGCCCATATTCTTAGGTTCCTCCAGTCTCATTCTGATCAGTAAGCCTGATCTTTTTTTATATTTTTAAGTTTTGTTCCACATCTCCCCCCCTGCCCCCCACTCTATCCAGGACCTTCTAATGTGATCCCTTTTAGAATAGTTGGTAGTGGTAACTGAGCACCATCTAATTCTCCTGGCGACTGATGTTCACATATGCTATTCACCCATTGGACTAATTAATTTCAAGTATCTTCACTTTTCTTTCTCTGGACAGGGAGATACCAATACTTGCACCTTAGATGACCTCTCAGGATCTTTTAAAGCCCCAAAAAGTAGGTCACAAAAGTAGGATGTAGACCATGTTTGTGTACCATGTTATGCCTATTAACTATGGTGTTCTCTGAGACTATGATCCTGAGACTACGATGCTGAGATCCAGCAACTCATTTCCTCAAGGTGTTTGGTAATGTTTAAGTTTTAACTTACTATAGACTTCTTAAGGTGGTATTTCCATCTCTCTAACCATTCATTTTACACCATGTCAAATGGCAGTTTGAGCATCCTTAAGGGACTAAAATTGTGTTCCTGTTAAATGCTCATTGTGTTTTGGAAGCAAAAAGAAATCTGAAGGAGAAGGATCAGGGCTTTAGGTTGGACGGGGTAAAGTTTCCCAATGCAATTCTCCTAGGACAGTCCTTGCAACACTTGAAGCATGAGCATGTACATTTTCATGATGAAAAAAGCATACCTCGATGTAACTTTCTGACTTTTTCTCACCAATGCTGTTTCTAATTTTCTTAAAACATCTTCATAACAGGCCTCTGTAATTACCCTGTATTCTTCAAGAAAATCAATAAAGACTTGTTGTTGCTGTTGTTAAATACCATTGCAATGGTTCCCATTCATAGTGATCCTATTCACAACAGAATGAAACATTGCTCAGTCCTGTGCCAGCCTCATCCTCACAGTGCCCATTGTTGCAGGCACTGTGCCAATGAACTCCCCCAAAATAGTCACCATAACATTCTGAACTGACCTCTCTGCCTTGAATTTAATTGGCCAGTAGATTACCTTGGAAGCAACGGTTTTGATTAGGGAAAAAAAAGGGGAATCTTAATGAAATTAAGACAAGTTTATTACTGAGAAAATGTGTCTGCAGCATATTGCAGAGACATGTTTAGTTTGTAATAAACTTGTGCATGAATGAAGTGGAATCCTAGGAGCAGTATCTTTTGATTTACCCTTGTGTGTTGTGTGTAAAAATAGACATTGAGTACATGCATTGTACTAGGTTACTATGTTGGACACAAGCTAGGAAATATGAATGATTTGAGATGTGGATTGGCATGGAGGGGCAGTATCAGGAATTGAGTTGAGAAAGATCAGAACAAACCCAATCAGAAAAATTTCTATATGCTACACCTTGGAGGTTGAATTTATGCTATGGACAATGAGCACCTATGAAGGGTTTAAGCTGAGAAGTAAGAGTCTAGTAAAAAACTTAGGGTAGGAATGTTCACCAAACATCTCTTTCTCTCTCCTATATTCTCATTGCTTTTCCTCTTTATATGTCTTCACTTGTGTCACAATCTTTATGACAATAAAGGCTTTTATTTAGAAATCTCTCTAATGGATTTTCTTTCTTTCAGTTTGAAGTATTTTATAAAATTACTCCTCTTAAAATCAAATAATCCTTTAACTAATTTGGTTATTCTTGGCTGGAACCATTTTTTTTTTTTAGTAACAACTACAGAGTTTGATATATTTGTGGCAGATTTTTTTATTATTATTAAAATGAACAGTTCACACCAACCAAAAGAAGTCAGTGTTTAGAATAGCTGAAAATAGAGAAATTTGGAGCATTTTATGATAACTGAACAGGAGGACAGCTTCAAGATTTGTTACTAAAGGTTGTCCAAGATTCTCGTATTTTAACGATTTGCAGGCAAACTCAAAACCTGTTTAAAATAAGGAACTCCTGTCTCAAATGCTGATTGCACTCGTCCTATGTATAGATAGTGCTTATTTTATAAATGTCATCCAAAGGAAGAGCTACCCACCTGGTCCTTATTTTTACCAGCTGTGAAAAGAAAAATTTGTGAAGTGAGAGCTTCTAAAGAATTCTCATCTCTGGTCCCGTGTGAGAAAAAAAAGAAAGATGGGAGGGGGAAGGAAGTCAAATTTATTGAACATCTATTATGTGAAAAGCACTATGTTGGAACTTGCACATACAGTTATCATATTGTTTAGGGTATATAAGTAATGATGAGGAGTGAGTGGCTTCAAATGGTGAAGTACAGGCTTAGAGGTTTGACAGGTCTGGTTCACAAAGCTCCAATGGAGGAGAACAAAGTCCACACCCAGGTCTATCTTGCCACTGACAAATGCATTTTAGATTCTAAGCGACTCTCAATAAATCATACAGAGAGAAAAAGAACTCCAAAATGCTACTGTACATTCGAGGGGAAAACAGGTCTCTTTAGTGTTTCCTCATCAGTAGTGACAGTCTGTCTTCCACTCGCTTGGTGCAGAGGGTCAATTTAAATCCTCTGATGTGCCAAGAGCTCCATCTGCTCCTCCATCTGAAATGGGAATGTTTTGCTCTTTTTTTTTTTTGAAACTTGATTTGGTCTTTCAGTGTTTGTGTTGCAGCCTTCAGCCCAGATGCCAATAATGAGGAAATGTATTAAGTGATAAGGGGAAAATCAGTGAAATTAAAATGAACGAGGGAGAAAAATGGAAAGTGAGAGAGCAAAAGAAAAGTCTTGCTGTATTATCCAGTCCAGGTGTGATGGGGAATGAAAGTATGTTCCTAAGAGATTCCAACAGATACTGACTAATCCCACACATCTGAGGTAGTGTGGGTCAAGACGGCCCTGGAAGACGTGCCAGAAACACCTTAAAGACATTCTGCCTGAAGATCCAGCCTGCTCTATGGCTACAGCTGCTGTTTATTAGTGATGCTCATATTTTATGTATGCTAGCCTGAGAAGGGAATGCTGCGGTAACACACAATATGTTGGAATCTGCAGATGATTGGTTTTACATCCATGTGCAAAGCTTTAGCTTTCCATTAGAAGAACATGAGGACAATGTTTCAGAGAATCATAGGGGTACCATGGAGGGTAGCGGTAAGGCAATGGAGGGTGATAGAATGAGCATTAGCTTCTGAATCATCAGAAGGTAGGGTTAGAATCAGCTTTGATATGTGCTGCTAGCCAGTTCAAATCTCCCCAAACCAATTTCCTCAGCTGTGAATGGAGCTGGTATGTATAGTATAGTAGAGACTACAACCAAAAAGACTATATTTAATATGTTATGCTAACTAAACCAAATTTTATTAATGATCTCCTAAACAATATAGCTCATCTTGTAGTTGAGCAAAGGAAGATTTAATTAAATGATCATTTTCCTTTTAACTTGAACACAATAATTGTTTAACTCTTTGCAATAATTAAAGTGTCTTCAGATGAATTTTCTCTCTGGAATCTCATGGTAATCCACAGAAATACTAATAGTAGGCTGAGTGGCCCTCACTTAGAGATGGGAACACAGCTATGAAAACCTGGAGCTTGTATTGATAGCCAGGAGTGTTACAGGAACCTATAGATTTTTGTTGTAGACGAACAGCCACTTGAGCATCTCCAAAGTTGCTGAGTAATCTTTTTAAGTAGGGATTCCAAGCAGGGACTCCCATCTTTTCTAATTTTTATAGAAACAGAATTCCATATACGGTATTTTTCTATATGCAAACATATCCAATAATTTTTGTTGTTGTTTGAAAACTCTCAAACTATACTTTTATTCCTTAATTGGACACATAGAGAAGAGTGAGTCAGAGATGTAAATCATTCTATTCCCCTGCACACAAGCTAGGGAGCAGCTCATCCTCCACAACCCAGTTTTACTAATGCCAAGACGAGCTCGTCTGCCACCAAACCACAAAACTTCCTTTTTCTGTGTTAGTGGCATTTATTCTCTACAGTCCCTATGGTTGTCAAGATAGAAGTATATATTTTTTTATTGATGTAAGTGTGAAAATATTTTTGGAATCTGAAAATATGAATTTTAACCTAGAGAGCAGGTCATTAAAATTTTTGTCTATTTCTTGTAAGATAAACATAATAAATCATAAACACTTAAAGTCTTGCTTTAATTAAAAGTTAAAGTCAATTAAAATCAGCAGTAATGGTACTAGTCACTAAAATATAAGGCAAATGGAAAAAATAGGTATTGTGCTAAATATTTCCTGTTATACTTTCAAGGTTTTTAAAGAAAACTGAGGACCGTGTCTTTTCATATGACGTAATGTAAACTATAACATAAACTTTGGCCAGTCAACAGCAACCAGCACTTTTTTTTTTTTGCCACAGTGCAAGGTAGATACAGAGGATTATAAATGTTTCTTATCACCCACTGTGCTGAAGGGAATGTGAAACAGCCATCAGGCAGTTCTGTGCTTGGGGAAACTCCATTTGCAGAAGCCTGCCCAGTTCCTCTGTGGATCAGGTCTGTCCTTTAGGAATCCTTGCCTTTCCTCATAGAAATGGGAACTCTGCGCTTCAGAAGGTGTTGCTCACTTATCACAGATCTAATAGCTCAGAATTCTCTGCAGTGAAAGGCTACCTCTTATTTTGTGGTTTCAGGCAAAGCATTTTCATGGTCAGGCTGTTTTGTGCTATGCCAGAGGGCTCTTTTCTTTCTTTGTTTTTCAACCCAGAAAGCATTTTACTTATTTATTTTTCTTCCTATCCCTGGCCTCTCATTTGATTTTGCTTGTTCAGCGCACAACTTATTCCCTGCAAAATGAATCCACTTATATGTCCAGATGTTGGAAATCTGTAAGCTATCTTGGGCCCCACAGAGAATTTTCTTTTAGACATCACCAACGTTGTCCTCAAACAGCAGGTGTCACTGTTGTAATAGAAAACTCTGAAGATATCAGGGCTTGGGCCAGCCGAAAGATATTTTTACCCAAAGAAGAAAAGGCCCAACATGAGACACAAACTTGGCAAAAGAAATTCCGATATCAATGTGAAAACTCATAAAAGGCTGTAAATTATCAGCATGTCTTTAAAAGCTGAGCCGGAGGCTTTGAGCACCCATTCTTTGGAAGATATACAGTGGGGCTGATCCCAGTTGGTAACTGCTAATGATCTCACCAAAATCTGCAGCAACAATTATGTCCTTGACTAGGAGAGACGGAAAGGAACAGTGACCAAACATCTTCCTTGTCCCCTGGGCCACAACTTTAAGGCAAAAGGAAGGTTTTGTTGTACATGTGTTGGCATCTGCTATTCAAGAACTACATCTCCTGAGGACAATTAGTTGAGCTGCATGTGCTCTGGAACTCATAGCGTTGAATGATTTGCCCAGCGAGGCCCAAACAGTAAGTGGTGGAGCTAATCAACAAATCAGGCTTTCACCAGACCCTACTGTGCTTTATGTAGCTAAATCTTGTGTCGATTGAGAGAGGGATTGCATAGCAAGTGTACTAAGGAACTTCGCCTGAATCTATGTACACAACACAATCTTTAAGAGAACCCAGTCCAGAAATTCCTCTATGCCTAGCAGATTGTTGCTGTTGTTGTTAAGTACTGTTGAGTCAGTTTCAACCCACAGCGACTCTGTATAGGGTTTCCGAGGAGCAGCTGGAGAGCTTGAACCACCGACCTTGCAGTTCAAATGACTTTGCAGTCTGGTGCATTAACCCACAGCACCACACCAGGTACCTCTTTAAAAAACACCAAACCAATTGCCATTGAGTTGACTCATACTCATGATGAGTCCATGAATGCAGTGCATTCCACATTGTTTTCAAGGCTATGAGCTTTCAGTGCAGCTCACTAGGCCTTGCTATGTAAGTATCATTGTGAAGCTTCAAACTGCCAGGTACCATTCTGTTACACAATTAATAACCATTAGGTTACACAATTTAAAAGAATATCTTTAAAACATGTTTTACTATTTGAATACATGGGTGTTCATGTAAAAGTCAGCATAATAATATAAATAAGGGTAAGTATGAGTTTATATACCTTTGTTCTTATTGCTGCTGTGTGCCCTCCAGTCTGTTTCAACTTATGATTACTCCATTTGACAGAATAGAACTGTCCTATAGGGTTCCATGCCTGGAAAAATCCTACAGATCAGTTCTAGTCTGCCCTATTGGGTCACTATGAATCAAAATTAACTTTACAGCTCACTAGAACAATAGCTACAGGAACATGAAATTGCCTATTTTAGTAAATGGTACTTCACAATGCTGTCATGCTACTTAGTACATTGCCATATAATTTAAGCACATTCTGTACACAAGTATAGAGAAAATAAAAGAAATGAAGAGAAATTGGGAAAGATGGAAACTAGGGACCAGGTCGGTATGAAGTGTGATAGGTCACCTTCCCAAGTGGTACCTTTAATTCTCTACATGGCTGGTTCTGGAAGGTGGGTTTAGGATTTGCAGTCACTATTTAGCAGAATCATTTTTTCTTAACATAGAAACCAAACTTCCAAAAGACATTTCCCGGTATCTGCAGCACACTAAAGCGGAAGTATCGTTTTTGTTCTTGTATCAGAAGTAAGCAAAATCAGAATAGTTGTCAAATAAAAATTATTATGTGCTGAGGATATCTTAGATGAAACAAATAAGGTTTTTCTGGGAAGTAGAGGCAATATTAGATTTATAGTTCAGATTCTCAGTTCACAAAGACTGGGTTTTAATCCTTGATCTGTAACTAGCTGTGTATTCCTCAGGAAGTCATTTGATCCAATCTGTGAAATAGGATTCATAATATTATCTGCTTTATGGTGTTGCTAGAATGATTAAATTAAGGGAGAAAATGAATTAAATGTACTGAGCATAGATGTTGATATATATAAAAAAATTATATATAAGGACTCTGGTAGTATAGTGGTTACAAGTTGGGTTGCTAACTTCAAAGTTAGCAGTTCAAAACTACCAGCAGTTCCATGGGAGAAAGATGAGACTTTCTGTTTCCATAAAGATTTACTACGTCAGAAACCCTATACAGGGTCATTATGAGTTGGAACTAACTCCACAGCACATAACCACCATGAATTCTTTTTGGGAAATCCTGATGTCATGCTGTACGATAATGTGCTGGACTTCAAGGTCAGCTTAAGCTGCAAGGTTGGAAGTTCAATCCCACCAGTTGCTCCTCGTAAACCCTATAAAGGGTTGCTGTGAATCAAAACTGACTTGACAGCCCTTAAGAACAACTAATTATTATTGGAGTCTGTGTGGTGCTGCACAATTAGCACAGGACTGCTAACTAAAAGGTCAACAGTTCAACCCAGCTACTTTTCAGAAACCCTTACAGGATTGCTATGAGTCAGAACCAGCTCGATGGCACTTAACAACAATTATTATTGGAGTCCAGGTGTGGCACAGTAGGATAAGCAGTGGACCACTATCCAAAAGGTCAGCAGTTTGGAGCCACCAGCCAATCCTAAAAACCCTATTATAGGGTCGCTGTAAGTCAGAGCCAACTTGACTGGCCTTAATAACAACAATTATTATTAAAATGTAGGATGGATAGTTGGCATAAATACAGAGCTTTACAACTAGAAGAACCCTTAACTATTAGAGGTAATAAAGAGGTTTTATCTCAGGAGGGCTGCTATTAGTTGGAATCTGTTGCACCAGGATGAATGGTAATGCTTGTCTGGAGTGCTGTTTTATGCAGGATCCTGAAGTTTGTTCTATTTAAATAGGAAACAAAAAGTCTAATTATTAATGTTTCTCAATGACAGGGGAAGGGGAAGGGGAAGTGATGTCACAAGGGCTATATATCTGCCATTCAATGCCTGGTTCTACTGTTTCATCTTCTGGTAAACCCAGAGGAAACCATATACAAGTAATGCAGCTGGTTTTGTGGCCGACTAGATGCAAACCTCAGTCTTCCATCATTGACTAATGACATTTTTCACTAAACTGTGCTGCTACCCCTGCCCTCTGCTCTTTAAAACAATAAAAGATGATCATCTTGATTAGAAATGGTAAATCTAAATTTATTTTACTCAGGCTGGAATCAGTGGTTTAATTCCTTAACCTCTGTGTAGAATTTCGGTAAATACTATTCCTTGTTTGTTTTTCTTAGACTGAAGACATTACGAGTTTTGCTAAGAAACCACAAGGAAGATGCAAAGGGACAAGACATTGTCCTGTCCCTTTGCTCCTGCCTCTGGCCTCCGTAATGTTACTGCTTTAGCCAAAGAACTTCTGAAACTTTGCACAATTTGAGTAGATGTGGACCAGTCTTCAAGCCCAGCTTGCACCTTTGTCTGGGTCAAATAGTCATATTTTAATGTAAACAGCACAGTTAAGAGACATCAAAAACAGTATAGAAAGGATGAATATGTTTTATGGGAAATTTCATTCTAAATGAGTCATGCTCTTTTTCTCTTTCTTTTCCTCTTTTCCTTTTTCCTTCAGAAACCTGTATCAAAACTAAGATTGTTTTAGCGAGAATGGAATCATTATTAATATAATGATTAGAAGTATTCCATATCTTCACTTTGGATTTGAGGCAAAACAGTTGTAAGTGAGTTGAGTTTGACTGCAACTCCATGTGTGTCAACGTATACTTTGGCTCTTTAGAGTTCTCAATGGCTGATTGTTTAGATGTAGATCACCAGACCTTTTTCGGAGGTACGTCTGTGTGGAACTGAACTTTCAGTTAGTAGACAAACTATGGCTTTAGTAGTTAACCCAGCTGTTTGACTTGTAGAGTCCAGAAGGATGGATTGCTTTGGAGTGACCACCACATGTCATGTTATATGTATAGATGAAATGTGCTTTGGAAGCAATGAACCACATGAAAAAAGATGAGCATGTAGATTGGAGCTAGCACAAATAGAAGATCCCAAAGAGATAAAACAGAAAGCATCAAACCTAAATACACCCTATGAAGGTCACACTCTATTTGGTGTCTGTTTATTGAAACTGTTTCTTTGTCTCTTAACATAAAATTGATGAAAGTAAGACAACATCCCATTTCTATTTTTTTCCTGCAATACACAGGGCTTCTTTAACATAAAACTTTTTGAAAATAGTAAGAGATCTAGTTGAAGGATCAAATTTACATCAGGGAATGAGAGAATAACTCTATAATTCCATTAAATATATTTATGTGCAACTACAAATGCTATTTACTGGGCTTCTAATATCAATAACCTCAGTCATGTGTGACTTGAAAGCTACTCTTTGGAGGTCTCGCCTAGATTGTTTTTTGTCTTGTGAAGTGAGTGAAAGTTTACAGGAAAAACCATTAGCTTTACATTGAACAAATCATACATTAATTTTATCTCAATAATTGCAATCCCCTCCATGTAACATCACTCATCTCACTTACTCCCCGTGTATCTTATTTCCAATCCTTATTCTTTCCCCATCCTTCTGAATTTTGTTCTTAGGTAAATGCTGCCCTTCTGATCTTGAATTACTGACCATTCTGTGGTGTGTGTACCTCACTAATGTTGTTGTTCCCCTGCCTGTTGTGTGAATTTAGTTTCACACTTGATGGGTAACCAATGACCATAGTCTCCAGCTTCTACCAGTCTCCACCTGACCAGTAATCCTGATCTTTTTTTTTAATGATTTTGAGTTTCTTCTACATTTTCTCCCACTCATCCAGCACCTTCCAATATGATCCCTTTCATAGCAGTTGTTCATGGTAGCTGGGCATTCTTTAGGTCTTTTTGTCTCAGGGTCCTAGAGACTGATGTTCACTTGGTCCATTAGTCTATTGGACTAATCATTTCCAAGTGTATTCAATTTTTATCACCTTCTTTTCTCTGGACATAGAGAGATCAATAGTTGCTCCTTAGATGACCATTCATGAGCTTTTACGATCTCAGTCACTACTCACCAAAACAGGATATATAACATTGTTTTTGTTAACTTTGTTGTGCCAGTTGACCATTGTATTCCTGAAACCATGGTCCTGAGCCCCCATGACCAGCAACTCATCTTTAAGGGTGTTTGGTAATGTCTAAGAAATGTTCATATTTTTGCCACTGTGTGTTCTAACACGTTCATGAACATATTTTCAGCAAATGTAAATACTCCTATACAGATATCCTCTGTCAAATCTTTATATATTTGTACGTTTATTCCCTCCCACACACATTCAGACTGTGTATCTATTCATGTATCTACCCATTTTGTTATTGTTAAGTGCCATCAAATTGGTTTCAATTTATAGCAACCCATTATAGTGTTTCCAAGGCTGTAAAGCTTTGTGAGAGCAGAAAGCCTGATCTTTTTCCCGTGGAGTCACTGGTGGACTTGAACCACTGATCTTGTGGTTCAAGTCCTATGTAGTGATCACACTCCCATTTCTATTCAAGGATTACTGTTATTAAAAAAATGTATACATAACAGCATTTACCTCTGTTCCCTTTAACTTTTACAATCCTCCCAGTGTCTGCATCTGCCTTCATCATTCTTGTGCCTACCTCTCTCTTGTTGAATATTGTATATCACAGTCACCCAAATTAACATGTGTTTACCCTCTAGCTAGTGAGTTACTCCCTATCCCTTTCACACCTGGTAACCATCAAAGAATGTTTCTTTTAGTGTGAAAATCTTTCCCTGATTTTTGCAATAGTGGTGTTATATAATATGTGTCCTCCTGTGATTGGATAATTTTACTTAGCATATCGTGAGAACTTTGAAGATTTTTGCTTCCATAAAGATTAACAGCCTCAGAAACCCCATACAGGATCTCTATGAGTGGATGCCAACTTCATAGCACCTAACAAATAGCAACAATGTCTAATAGGTTCATCTATTTTATGAGATATTTCACATATTCATCTTTATTATTCAATGCCACATAGTATTCCATTGTGAGTCTGTACCAATGTTTCCTTATCCATTCTTCTGTTGATGAGCATTTACCATCTTTTTGGTAATTGTGAATAGTGCTGTGATGAACAGAGGTATGCATATATCTATTAGTATTGTGGCTTTTACTTCTCTAGGATATATACCAAATAAGGAATTGCTGGTCCTATGATACTTTTATATTTATATTTTTGAGGATGTGCTGTAGTATTTTCCACAGTGGTTGTAACATTTTACAGTCCCACCAACCGTGTATGAGGGTTCCAGTCTCTCCACATCCTCAACATCATTTGTTGTTTTGTTTTTTCTGAACTTTGTTATTAATACTGGGATAAAGATGATACCTAATTAATGTTTTTAATTATATCACTCTAGGATTTCTTGTGTGATGCTGTTGGATAATCAATCACTAAACTGCTAACCATAATTCAATGGTAAAAACTCACCAGTCAGTCCTCAGAAACCCTATACAGGGTCAGTATGAGTTGGAACTGCTTTGACACACTTTTTAAAAACAACAACAATGACTAAAGGTTTCAAGTATTTCTTCATCTGCTTGTTTGCTGCCTACATGTCTTCTTTAGTGAAGTTTCTGCTCATTTGCTTTACTCACTTTTTAATCCAATTATTTACCTTTTTCTTGCTGCCTAAAATTGTTTTCCTTGTCTGTGAGTTCTCTTTCTCTTCTAGATATCTATTATCCCCTATACAAGTTCTGATTGTCAACTTCGGGAAGCGACATGCTTTTTATCCCTTGTCAATATGTGTGAGAATGTTTTCTATTATATTCTTTTAGTAACTTACAGAAAGTCTTTGATTTCTAATTTGGTTACTAAACTATCATCTTAAATATCTTGGCCTTATCAACTGCATTGTTATAAAATCTTCATTTCCATATTTTTCTTGCATAGCATAGCTAATTACTTTGTAGCACTGGATATGCCAAGAGGAGTAAGAATAGAAGGGGACACTTTATTCTCTTTTTATTGAATGACCTTTAACTCTGTTTTTGTTACTATGTCTTAACCCAAATGCCTCTAACTGTCCTATTATAAACTTTCTGATTTTCCTATGTGATATCTATTGGAAGAGAGCTTTAAAAATAGGTTTTCATTACTATTTATTTTGATTACTGTTTGAGGAAAAGCTTCTAGATTTAGTCTGAAAGGACAAACGATCATGTCCTCGTATCTTTAGGTTGTGACTATAGTCCTTTTTTGAAGCAACTCAGGACTTTAATATTAAATCAGTTTCTGTCTGTTGATAGGCAATCTAATTGCCAAGTGATAAGTTACCATGTGATCTATGTACTCCACCCAGGAGTGAGCACCATACTTCAGACATGTTAAGTCATGCAGAATTTCATAATCCAATCAGTTTGCTGATCTTTGAGAGACTGAGGCTTAAGTTTTGTATTTTTACTTTATCTGGTGAGCCTCCTTCAGAGGAGTCAGTACCAAAGATAGGTGACTTAGGCACTCATCTGTGTTGCAATTTATCCAAGCTGTTGTTGTTAAGTGCCTTCCAGTTAGCTGTGACTGTGTAGTTTCCAAAGAGCAACTGATTGGTTGAACTGCTGACCTTGCAGTTCAAACCAACCTTCTGGTCCAGTGCTTATCTTATATCACCACAGTAGGGGTCCTGTACAAGTATGTCTTTCCCCAATATACCCATAGGAGAAACCTATTATTCTAAGGGAGACAGCACCCTTCCATGTATAATCTTGTTTGTTGTTTTCCAATCAAACCGAGGTCATGTCTCTCCTTCAGCACCCAGTACTTTGTATTCTAGAAAATGAGTGAATCATATTAAAAATACTAACAGTAATTTTTGAATTGGCAATTACTAATAAGGTGCTCTGGTAGCGTAGTGGCTACGAATCGGGCTGCGAACCTTAAGGTCAGCGGTTCGAAACTACCAGCCGCTCAGCGGGAGAAAGATGAGGCTTTCTACTCCCGTAAAGATTTACACCCTCGGAAACCCTGTACAGGGTCGCTATGGGTCGGAACCGACTCGACGGCACTTAACAACAACAACAACAACAACAACAGAATATAGAAATAAGCAATTATCCCTCTGGTGGTAGTCCCTTTCTTTGCCTATGCATCGTTAGCTCTGGAAAATCTTATTACCAAGAAACCTGGTTTTCTAAGAATTTCTATGAGGTAGGTGGCTCTGGAACACAATCTGGCCCTTTGGCTCTCCTGTTCCTAAGCTTCTGAGCTAAAAGAGTAGCCAGGAAACTAGCAGTTCTTGAGCTATATTCCTTGTTTTCCTTACAAAGTAGATGCTGGGCATTCTGAAGTGTTATGAACTGAAACTGGGAAAAATTTGAAAAGACAAAAAAAAAAAATCAGTATGAAAAAAACTTCTATTATGAGGTCAAAATATATATTTAAAACGTTTTGTGCTCAATTTCATATGTGCATTGAACATTACTTGAAATGAATAGGCTATATTAGAATAACATTTTTTTTCAGAGTGATAAGGATGAAATAAGATAAAAATATACAGAATGAGAAGATGCTTTAAAGATGTTATCTGCAGGTTTGGGGAAGATAAATGCTTTAATTTATCTATAGAATGCATCCAAAGTTTTAAAAATATTTCCATATTTGACCTGTTTCTGGGACTTTAACTTAGGATTTATTAGTCAAATCCCAAAGTATGTACATATTTTATTCAATTTTTTTTTTTTAGCAAAGACAGCAAATTTATTTGGTGAATGTTGCTTACAAGCATTATCCAGGAGAGAAAATCTGGGAAAGGTGCTGTGACAGCCAAGGAGGGCTTCAGGGCTAGATACAGTCTCACACAGGAAAGGCACAGGGCTCTGGGGACACAGGAAAGGCTTCTCTCAGCCATTCAGCACCATTTGGACAAGCTCTTCATAGCTGATATAACCATTGCTGTCCTTGTACCAGTCACCAACATCTCTACTTCTTCCTCTGTCATCTTCTCACCCAGTGTGACAAGGGCATACCATATTTCAGCACCGGTAACAGTACCATTCCTTCCTTGTCAAACATCCGAAGTCCTCATAGGTGCCCTGATCCTTGTTCTTGGCCAGAGTCTGCAGCATGGGCAGGAAATGCTAAAACCCAGCACCTTCACGTTCATCTCATCACTCTTGGGCTTCCCCGGGACCTTGAGCACCTCAGTGTTGGTGGGGTTCTGGCCCAGGGCCCTCATCACATCCCCACACTGTCTGTACAGTATCTTACCATCACCTGTTCAGTCATAGAGCTGGAAGGCCTCCTTAAACTCTGCCGTCTGGTCCTCGGTGAAGTTCCACATCTTGACTGCACAGGTCTGGGGACCTTTCCTGCTGTAATCAAAATATTCTAATAGTAATAAAAATTAGTCAAGTAAAATAGTAGTATTACATCTATGGTCTGGAGTGACACAGCATCTAAAATTAAAATGAACATCTCATACTTAGTAATATAAAATCTTAATAACATAGTACAGTAAGATTTAATTATATAACATAAGGTCATATTAACAGACAAGGTTCAAAAAATGTTATAATTCAATAAAGAAGACACAAACATTTCCTTTTCTCCCACAATAACCAGGTTGCCATTACTCAAAGCAGATAGCTTTCACATGGCATTAACTCTGGAAAGATTTTGGGAATTTCCCTTTCCCTTTTTTTCTTTTCATTTTCTTTTTAAATTTTCAATAAACATGGATTAATTGTGTATAAAAATGATAAAATTTCAAAGAAATGTGAGTAAAATGTTGATTTGGATGTTAACATCCTTTTCTTAAAACAAGAAACAAACAGTTGTTTGATTTACAGGCATTACCTAGCTTACAAGTTTCCTATTTACATACAACCTGCGGCTACACACCAAGACCCATAATTCTTACAATATTAAAAGGTCAAGGTATGTACAGTGGTTCATAATAAAGGGAGGCTACTTTGTGATGCAGAGTACTGATGTGGTGCTGTGGGATAAAGCACTGGACCACAAGGTCTGTTTGAACCATAACGTTGACAGTTCTAACTGACCAACTCCTCCATGGAAACCCTAAAAAGGTCATTATGAATTGGAACTGACCTGACAGCCAGCACTTAACAACAACGATAATTTGTGATGCAAATTTATCAAATGATTAGTACTGCTAGTATTGTATTATTATATTAAAGATGTGTTATTGTCTTTTTAAGCATATCTTTAATATTTATATGCATACCAAGATACAATATAGACTATATACTGACAAACTTTTGAATAAACGATGTTAGATACAAAGTGTACCTAATTATTTTGGATTACATATAAATTTAACTTAAAGATGAATGTAAGAATGGAATTCATTCATAATCTGGGGACCTCGTATTTGTATTTTTAAAGCTATTTTTCAGTTTAGGTTCTTTTATGTTTTTCTTTGGATAAGTCGGCTGCCATCTGTTCAAGTATTGACCTGGATGATCAATGAAGTAAAATTTTGCTTGAAAAGAAATAAAGAAGAGAATTCTGAGACTTTAAACTGAGTCAAAGCACAAAACAAATTACTTCTCCCAAAAGAAACCTCAAAGAATCAGAGACTATCAATTTTTGGTGCCTGTTTATCTCAAAGCACTCTGTAGGTGAGGCTTTGGTAGTCTGATCCCAAGGTTATGCCCTCCAAATATTTTCATGTCTTTGTCCACATTAAACATAATATTTTCTATGTTTATAACATATTCAATCTTGCATTCGTTCTCAGCACAGCTGCTTCATGTTATTGTTGTTAAGTGCCATAGAGTCGGTACCGACCCATAGAGACCTTATGCACAGCACAACGAAACACTGCCGGATCCTGGGCCAACCTCACTACTGTTACCACGCTTGAATCCACCAATGCTGCCACTTGACTAATCCATCTGTTGGGGTCTTCTTTTGCTCTGACTCTCCACCTTACCAAACATGATATCCTTCTCCAGCGACAGGTCCCTCCTGACAATATGTCCAAAGTATGAG
>NW_006408576.1:13562898-13564620 GCF_000296735.1 Chrysochloris asiatica
AAATATTCCCAGATTCATACTTTGTACATTCCATGTTCTGATTTTCAATGGGTGTTTACAACTGTGTCTCTCATTTTGAGTTGTGTCCTATCAGCAAATGAAGGTCCTGCAGGCTTTTCTCCCACAAGTTTTACTCCATTCGTGTTATCATGGTCAACTCTACTTTGAGAAGTCAGCTCTTCCCCAGTCTCATTTTGAGTGACTTCCAACGTGAGGGGCTCATTTCTGGCACTATATCTGACAGTGTTTCTCTGCTATTCATAAGGTTTTCAGTGACTAAATATTTGGAATAAATTTGTCACTTTTTCTTCCTAGTCCGTCTTCGTCTGGAATTATCTGAAACCTGTCCACCATGGGTGACCCTGCTTGTATTTAAAATACCGATGGCATAGCTTTCAGAATCACAACAACTCACAAGCCACACAGTATGACAAACTGACAGACATGTGGTGGCTGCTTCATAAATATGTGTTTATGCTATTGTTTTGGTCTATTAGATATGAAACTGAAGAACAAATTTTAGTATTGTTGTGGTAGCTAATTAGAGGCTCATCAAACTCATTTTTCCTTCCTGAGCATACTAATAACATATATTTTCCAGTCCTCTTAAAATAAAGTAAGGCCATGTGACTTGTATTTGTCAATAGAATATGAGAAGTGATATACTTCTCTAAAATGGTCTCATGAATTCTCAACATTCTATCTCTCCCTCATTGCTGAATGGAAGTACAGGTTATTACAGATGCCAGATCCACTATCTAGGAGGAGGCTAGATTGCAGTGTCAACTCCTGGAAGAGAGAGCCACTTAGGATACTCAGTTGACAAAGAAAATCCATGTTGGACTCTGTGGGTTACAAGTAAATGGCTTTATTAAGGGTAGATATCATTAGCCTTTGTTTCTTCACTTTCAAGCTCCTTATTGGCTGCATTCTGGATTTACTGACATCTTGTCATTTCACTCCAGGTAGTGGATTTCTTTTGTCACTTTGATTGATTTTGTCATCCTTATCCTGGATTTCACTTTGGTATCTCTTCAGAATTCATTAAACAAGTTATTGAATTCCTCAATATTCCAGACACTATATTAGGTTTTCAGTATATATTGGTGGATGAAACAGACATGATTTCTGACTTTATGAAGTTCACAATCTAGAAATAATGATATCCGGTCTTTACCTTGTGGCTCCATATATATAATTATGGGTAAGGATCACCCTTAACTCATGGTGTTTACTTCCTCCTTATTTTAAGCCAAGAAAAGCTGTCTTTTATCTAGTATTTTCCAAGTATAGAACTTATTCTTGTCATTGTTATTGCAGTTAGGAACCATCAAGTCAGTTCCAACTCAGGGACCCTATGAAAAACAGAATGAAACAGAAGAGAACTAGACAGGCAAAATCATAAGCCCTGAGCCAGGCAAAGATCTTATATAGAAATCCAGTACATGGGTATCCAAAAGTTTTAAATTAGCACAGAAAATTCTATTTCATTTTTAAAAACTATTTCAAGAAGTAGCATATGAAGTAGCATTTCAAGAAGTAGTATTTCAAGAAGTAGCATATGATCAAGGACTGAGTATATAAGGAAGAAATCCAAAGTACCCTGAAGGAATTAACAAAAAGTCAGGCTCCAGGAATTGATGGAATGTTTCAATTGGGATATTCAATAACCAGATACAATGCTGGAAACATTGACTTGCCTATATCAAGAAATTTGGAAGA
>NW_006408576.1:13564940-13568088 GCF_000296735.1 Chrysochloris asiatica
CTTGAACTGCTGAGTTTGCAGTTCACATTGACTTTTCAGACCAGCATATTAACCCACAGCTCCATGTGCTTTATTGATTATGAAAAGACATTTGACTGACTGTATTGAAATCATGCAGAAATTGTATATAAACCAAGAGGCATTCATTCAAACAGAAAAAGAAGATATCGAGTGGTTTTAAATCAGGAAACCTGCATGTCAGGGTTGTATTCTTTCACCATATTTATTCGGTATGTTTGCTGGGAAAATAATCTGAGGATCTGGACTATATGCAAAAAGACATGGGATCAGAATTGGAAGAAGGCTCATTAACAACTTATAATATACAAATTTTGTTTGCTAAAAATGAAGAGAATTTCAAGCACTTATTAACTAAAGTCTTCAATATGATTTACAACTCAACATAAAGAAAACAAAAATCCTTAAACTGAACATATAAGTAACATCATGATAAATGAAGAAAAGATTGAAATTGTCAAGGATTTTATTTTACTTGGATGCACAGTCAAGGCCCAGCAGAGCAGCAATCAAGAAATCAAAGGATGCATTGCTCTGGGCAAATCTACTGCAAAAGACCTCTTTTTCGTGTTAAAAAGCAAAGATTGGTTTTGAACATTAAGGTGTGTCTTATTCAAACCTTGGCGTTTTCAATCACCAGGTGTGGTGCTGTGGGTTAATGCCCCAGACTGCAAAGACTTTTGAGCTGCAAGATCCACAGTTCAATCTCACCAGCTGCTCCTCCTCGGAAACTCTACACAGGGTTGCTGTGGGTCAGAACCAACTCAATGGCACTTAACAACAACAATAATATGCAAGTGGAAACAGGACAACAAATAAGGTAACCAAAAAAGAATTGATGTCTTTGAATTATGGTGTTGGCAAAGAATATTAAATATAATATGAATGAACAAATAAGCCCTGGAAATACAGCTAGAACACTTCTTAAGAGACAATTGGGGTGGGGGTGGGGGGCTTGATGGCAGCTAGGGTGGAGGTGCAGTGAGGTTAGCCATCAGCAATACCACAGAATACCAGGCAAAGCAGATTCAGGGCAGAGCTCCAAAACTCGGAACCACATATCTAGAAATATTTAAAAGCTTTGAAAGCTTGTAGCTAGTGGAATTTATAGCAAAAGTAATAAATAGTGTACTTTTTAAACTGCCAGGCTCAGAGGCCCAGAACCAACAACTTGGGCAAGACCAAATGGCAAGACCAAGCGGTGGAGCAGACACACCACAGAAAAACGCCTTGGGAACCTCGGACTTTGTCAGTATTGTTTAGTTCTGATTTTCTTTTTCTTTTGGTATCTGTTTATTGGCACCCCCACTGTTTACACACCTCCATTCTGGTGACTAGAGAGTGAACCTGAGCGAGTGGACACCACCCACCCTCACCACTGGTGGGTTCTTCTGCTACACATGTACACAGATACTCTCAGCCTGAGAGCTGAACTGTTTTGTTTTGTTTTGTTTTTAAATACAGAAAAGCCAGAACAAGGGGCCTGGAGAGGGAAAGAGAGTTTAAAAACAAAACAGGCCAAAAATTAAATTAAAGCCTGAGGTACAGCATAAGAGCCAACAGTAGTATCTTGAAATCTCTCAGGCAGCTTTGAAGGCAAGAAGCTGAAAGAGGACATTTAAAGTCATACTCATATTAGGCTACAGATTTTTTATTTTTCCTTTTTACGTCTCTCCCTCCTCTCCATTTTCTGTGATTATAGGCGATAGTATCCAGTCTAGTTTTGTCATTGTTGTTGTTGTTTTGGTGGCTTATTTTTTTTTCTTGTTTAATTTTTGTTGTTGCTGTTTTGCTGTTTTATACTCCCCTTCTACATTTGTGGGACTCTTTCTCTCCCTATATAACCTAAGAAGAGACAGAAACTGCTGCCATATAGACAAGCTACAATCACACTTTATAATACACCAAAATTCAGGCAAGAACCAATACCAACTGCCCTATGCCAGGGAGGTAGACAACACCTGTGAAAGTCACTCTGAGTTAATCAATAAGAAGAGTGATAATGTAAACCCACATCCTGATCACATCTACCTGGATGCAATCAGAAAGCATAAAAAATACCAAAACATATACTCAATTAAGTATTAAGGCTACAGATAAACACTAAATATGTCCAGGAATCAAAATCAGATGGCCATATTAGCACATTTCCAGAAACAAGATAAAATGTATGAGAAAAATGACCTAGAGAAAGACCTGGATTCCATTCTGGAAGGAGGGCAGGCCTTAGAAATGCCTGAGAACGAATTCAGAAAAATTATTATAAAATGTTTGAAAACATTTTACAATGGAGTTGAGAAAAATAAAGAAGTCAGGAAAGCACTACAGGAACAATCAAATAAAATAGATACAGCATTGGAAACAATTCAAAACCTACAAAAAAAGGTTCAAACAATCAATAATAGAATATCAGAAATAAACAATACACTGAAAGGGCAAAGGAGTAGAATAGACAAGATGGAAGACAGAACCAGTGAGATAGAAGACAAATCTCTCAATACGACTAAAATAGAAGACCAAACACAAAAAAGGATAAAAAAATCTGAAGAAGGTCTAAGATTCATGTTGGACAACATGCAGAGCAATAACTTAAGAATTATTGGCATTCCAGAATAAGAAGAATCACACAAGTCCACAGAGGAAATAGTTGAAGAACTGCTGGAGGAAAAATTCTCTGACATCCTGAAAAGTAAAAAGATAAACATTCAAGAAGCTCAATGAACCCCAGGAAGGAAAGACCCCAAAAGAAAATCATTGAGACATATCATAATCAAGTTCTCCAAAATCAAACATAAGAAGAAACTCCTGAAAACAGCTAGAGAAAACAAAAGTGTTACAGACAAAGGCAAGCAAGTCAGATTAAGCTGATATCTCTCAGCAGAAACCATGCAAGCAAGAAGGCAATGGGGAGAAATATATAAAACCCAGAAAGAAAGAAAAAGCCAACCAAGAATCCTTTATCCAGCAAAGCTGTCAATCAAATAAGATGGTGTATCAAAACATTCCAGGATAAACAGAAGAGATTTTGCCAAAGCCAACCCTGCACACAAAACATCCTAAAAGGAGTTCTGTGGACTGAGAACCAACAAGAACAGACAAGAACCAGAGATTGACTTATGTGGCAGCACCT
>NW_006408576.1:13571472-13594348 GCF_000296735.1 Chrysochloris asiatica
ACATACTAAAAATTAAAATCTTATGTGCAACAAAAGACTTCACCTGAGGAGTAAAAAGCGAACCCACAGAACGGGAAAAAATGTTTTGCAATGACACATCAGACAAGGAACTCATTTCTAAAATACATAGGAAACTATACCACCAATAACACAATTAAAATATGGGCTCAGGACATGAAGAGACACTTCACCATGGAGGAGATCCAGGCAGCCAACAAACATATGAAGAAATGTTCATGACCACTTGACATTGTTGTTGTTTTAGGTGTCATTGAGTCGATACCGACCCATAGATACCTTATGCACAGCAGAACAATACACTGCCCGAACCTGGGCCAACCTCACTACTGTTGCCATGCTTGTGTCGATCGATGCTGTGACTTCGCTAATCCATTTCGTCGGGGGTCTTCCTCTTTTTCTCTGACCCTGCACCCTACCAAACATGATATCCTTCTCCAGAGACTGGTCCCTCCTGACAATATGTACAAACTATGAGAGATGAAATTTGGTCATCTTGGCCTCCAAGGAGCACTCTGGCTGCACTTCTTCCAAAACAGATCTATTGGTTCTTTTGGCAGCTCATGGCACTTTCAATATTCTCCTCCAATACCATACTCAAAAGCATCAAATTTTCTATGGTCCTCCTTATTCACTTTCTAGCTTTCGCATGCATATGGGTTTATTGAAAATACCATGGCTTAGGTCAGGCACACCTTAGTCCTCAAGCTGACATCTTTGCTGACATCACTAGCCATTGTTGTTGTTGTGAAGTGCCATCACTAGCCATTAGAGAGATGCAAATCAAAACAACAGTGAGATATCATATCACACCAGCAATAACAGCAAAAATCAAAGAAATAGGGGACAATAAATGATGGCAAGTATGTGGAGAGACTGGGACACTCCTGCATTGCTGGTGGGATTGAAAAATGGTCCAACCTCTCTGGAAAACAATATGGCGCTTCCTCAGAAGTTTGGAAATAGAAATACCTTATGATCCAACAATTCCTTGACTTGGCATTTACCCACAAGAAATACAAGCCATAACATGATTAGATATATGAACACCAATGCTCATAGCAGCAGTATTTATAATAGCAAAAAGTTGGAAACAGCTTATGTGCCCATCAACTGAAGAATGGATAAACAAACTGTGGTACATACACCAATGGAATATTATGTTACCTTGAAGATCTTCAACAAGGAAGCTGTAAGCTACCGCATAACATGGATGAATCTTGAGGACATTATACTGAGTGAAATTAGTCAGTCACTAAAGGTGAAATACTGAACAGAATTATTATTATAAAAGACTAAGGAAAAGAACCCATACTAAAGGAGGGGGGATTCTTTGCTTGTTACCGGGATGTGGGGGGTATAATAAATGGGGGAGGGGAAGGTAGAGCACAGGGTCAGGAATAGACACAGGATAGTTTGGGTGTTAGGGAGGGGGGCAATACAAAAGAAGGGGGAGGGGAATGGAAGAACAAAGCGGACGGAAAACAATTAGGCAAATTTGCATGGGCTAAGTGGGACACTTTTGTTTGTGTACTTTGCAAAATATTTGGCAGTCTGTGTATTCCCTGAATTAATGATGTATGCACAACCTTGAAACAGCAGGGCTTTGGGATGCAGGTATTGAGACATGGTTTGAATGGGAAAAAGGGGGTAAATAAAACAGACACTGAGGGGGAGAGAAAGGAATAGCCAGAATTATCACCATAGAAAGCTTCTAAGTCCATCTTCTGCCTATAGCTGTTTGAAATACCTAAAATGGGGCTACAAACTGCCCAGTGAAGGAGGCTTCCTATGGAGCCTATGCATTATGTAAGACCATAGGTGGAATCCTGAACCACTTCCAGAATCTTCAGAGGTGGGAAATTTCCACTGGAAAGGACAACCAGACCAGCCTGGAACGGCTAGAAAAACAGAAGATACTTCTTGAAAGAAAGAACAACAGGAAAAATACAAAATAATATAGGCAGACCGACTGATTATGACAAGAACAAGCAAATTGCTCACCCAGGAGACAACAAGGCAAGTGATTGGGTCCCCTCAGGGCAACCCCCCTTCCAGGACTAAGACTCAATGGGAATACACACTCTGATTGGTGACCACATTCATCACCGATAAGGGGAAGTGAGTGGAAAACAGCAATGAAGCCTCTAACTAAGCCATACAACATTCAATACACTCTTGTGAACCCAGGTGGAGACCTGGTCGGCCAGCAGTGTGGCTAGACCTGGGGACTCTTGGGCCCAGAATCAGTGACATAGCCACAGAGGACTGGAGTGGAGAGTGAAACATTCAGCTGATAAGAAGAGCAGGCATATGCATAAGAACACCCACACTTGCAGATAATACTCACTAGACCTGGCTCAATGACTTGAGGATCAGAGCTCAATTAGAAGAAGAAAGAAGAGGAAAAAAAAGAGTAATCTGATAAAATTTGATGAATTTGACCTACATGAATGGATGCAGTAGCTCAAACGAGGGAAGAAGTGTTTACAGTGAGGATCATTCCCAGCCCCTCCACACACAGAGTAGACAAGGATGGGCAACTTAGACATTGCCTACCCAAAATGGGGGAGGGGGGAGGGGAGGGCACAAAGGCAAGAAATGTCTGGCTTACAAGCTTTCAAGAGGAAGCCTATATCCAGAGGGTATGGAGGAAGGCAGAATCTCCACTTAGTAGTATCCAATCTGTCTGGGTGGGGCTAATGAAAGAAGATGTGGATAGGTCCCCTGTGGTACAATGGTGAATAATCGTTATCAGGACTGACTGCGAGGGTTGGAAATGTAAAGGTGGATGTTTTGTAGCAAAAGAAGGGAAGTGATTGACTTTGCAGTCCGGGACCGGAGGTCCCTGGAACCATCAAGTGAGAAGAGTGGAGTGTGAGACCCTACCCAGAGAAGCAGTGATGCCAGAGACAGCGACCACGATGTGGAGAGGTGGAGCAGCCGGGTACTCTAGGCCCAGAGAGGGAGAAGAGCTGTATGCTGATGACTGGGAGGCGGGCAGGCTTGCAGGGTATATCCTTTGGTTGGTTGATGATGAATGGTGGGGATTGTAACCGTGACAATGAAACGATAGAATGAATGTAAAACTAATGTTCTCCCATGTAGCAAACTCTAGCAAAATTAGGTACAAAATAGTTCTTATCAATACCATAGAATGTAAACACAAAGTCACTGTACCAAAAAGAAATGGTTGATGTTAAATCATTTCAAGAGGTAGCATATGATCAAGAACTAATTGTACTGAAAGAAGTCCAAGCTGCCCTGAAGCATTGGTGATAAACAAAGCTACAGGAACTGATGGGAATGTAGATGGAAATCATTCAACAAACTGATGAAGAATTGGAGGTGCTCACTCATCCATTCACAGATAGTTGGAAGACAGCTATCTGACCAACTGGTTGGAAAAGATCCATATTTGTGCCCATTCCAAAGAATGACATTCCCATGTAATGCAGAAATCATTGGACTATTTCATTAATATTGCATGAAATTACAACTTTGCTGAAGATGATTCTAACACTACTGCAATAGTACATTGACAGGGAAATGCCAGAAATTTAAACTAGATTCAGAAGAGGACATGGAACAAGGACTCTATCATTGCTGACATCAGATAGATCTTGGCTGAAAGCAGAGAATACTTGAAAGATATTCACTCATGCTTTACTGACTCTGCAAAGGCCTTCAATTCTGTGGCTCTTGACAAGTAACGGATGACATTGCAAAGAATGGATATCCCAGAACACTTAATCGTACTCATGATGAATCTGTTAGTAAATCAATAGATAGTTGTTCAAACAGAATAAGGGGATACTGACTGTTTACAAATCAGGAAATGTGTGTGCAGTTTTCAGTCTTTCCCATATTCCAATAATCCAAAAAGCTGGATCATATGAAGAACAATGTGATATCAGGTTTGGAGGAAAACTGATTAGTAACCTGTGATGTGCAGATGGTAGGCTTGTTTTCTGAAAGTGAAGAGGTGTTAAAATAGTTACTGATGAAGTCCAAAGACCACAGACTTCAGCATGCATTGCACCTTTATTTAAAGAAAACAAAAAATCCTCACAACTGGACATCATAATAAATGGAGAAAAGATTGAAGTTGTCAAAGACTTCATTTTTCTTGGCTCCACAACCAATACTTATGGAAGCAGCAGTCAAGAAATCAAATGACATATTACATTCGGGAAATCTGTTGCACAAAACCTCTTATAAGTGTTCAAAAGAGTGTGGAGATAATAGTTTGAGGACTAAGATGTGCCTGATTCAAGTCATGGTATTTTCAATAATCTCATATGAATGTGAAAGTTGGACAATGAGTAAGGAAGATTGGTAAATGAATTGATATATTTGAGTTGTAGTGTTGGTGAAGAATATTGGTGGTACCATGTACTGTAAGAAGAACAAACAAATGTGTGTTGACAGAATTAAAACCAGAATCTTCCTTAGAAGCCAGGTTGGCAAGATTCTGTCTTTTATACCTTGAATATGTTAGTAGAAGGAACTAGTCCTCAGAAAAAGTCATCATGCTTGGTAAGAGTGGAGGGTCAGTGGGAGTAAGAAGAAAGCCCACAACATGTAGCAGCAATGACAGTGCCTTCATTTTGTTATAGTTAGGGTTGCTGTGAGTTAGAGCAGAATTGATGGAACCTAAGAACAGCAGAAAATCAATACCATTAATAAAACAAAGTTAAAGTTAGTTTTTATATAGAAACCTAGTTCACTTGGAAACCTTCTTTGAATAGAAAATCATCTAAAAAACAAGTTAATTCTGTAGCCAATGCAAACATTAATTAGCAGTCTAGCAAGAAACAGGTCACAATACTGAATGTCAATGTGCTAAAATGTCTCATAGCTACAAGACAGTACCACCTTGCTAATTTGTCATTAAAGGGCCCCTGGAACTGAAAAAGATGACAAAAATCTGTGCAAAGAAGAAATTCTCACTGACTAAATCAAGGTTTTGCAGTTCTGTGAAAAATGTGCTACTTTTGGTAGCTTTACTTTGGAGATTTTAAGAAACAGCCATATAATTGACAGTCTTTCTACAGGTGAAAATTTACCTCTCTAACTGTAGTGGTTACGAATCAGGCTGCTAATCTCACTGTCAGCAGTTCGAAACTACCAGCTGTTCCATGGGAGAAAGATGAGGCTTTCTGCTCCCATAAAGATTTACAGCCTCGGAAACCCTGTACAGTGTCACTATGGGTCAGAACCGACCTCATGGCACATAAGAACAAGAACAACTAAAACTTTGATAAAATTTTTCCATGTAAAATGGCAAATATTCTGTTTGTCTTGGACTTCAGACTACAGACTTGTCCAAATTTAATTTATTTCTAAATTTTAATTTAACTACTTAAATTTTTGCAACTTCTTGCTGCATTGTTGTTGTTAGGTTCAGACTCAAGTGAATAAAACCCTGTGCAGTCTTGAGCACCCTCACAATCATTACTGTTTGAATCCACTGTAATAGCCACTATGTTAATCCATCTCATTAAAGGTCTTAGGAAATTTTTAAATTCTTGGGTATTTTCATATTAAAATAGGGAAGCCTAGCATCTTATACTTAATGAGAAAGATTGTTGTTGTTGTTGTTAAGTGCCGTCGAGTCGGTTCCGACCCATAGCGACCCTGTACAGGGTTTCCGAGGGTGTAAATCTTTACGGGAGTAGAAAGCCTCATCTTTCTCCCGCGGAGCAGCTGGTAGTTTCGAACCACTGACCTTAAAGTTTGCAGCCCAATTCGTAACCACTATTTCCATATGCGATGCTAATTGTGGCAAATTCCAATTTGCAGTGGGCCGCCGGCCGCCGAGCATTCTATTTTAGAAATACGTGTATTGATGAAAAGAGCCAAAGTGTTGAATTCAGATACTGTATTTTATTTCTAATTCCATACTGAATATGTAGCCTGGGTCAAATAAGTAAAATTAGTGACAGTTTTCCTATTTTACATTATTGTGTGCTGTTTTATTACAATTAATATTAAGAATCTCTTTCTGACCGTCAGAGGTTAACACGTAATTGCGCATATGCAATATTTTGTCTTTTTAAAAAATACATTTTTGCTTAGAAAACTTTATCACTCTTCAAGAACAAACTTTGTAGCAATCAATTATCTTTATTATAATGAGATGTTGTTTATTATCCCAAGGTATAAAATAGGTAATAATGTGTAATGCTTTTATAGTGCACATTTTGTGCTTCAACTTGCTCTAAAATATTTAATTCAATACCCATGGCATATGTATAAGCTAGGGAAAGTAGTATTTTTATCTCTAATATTGATGGGAAAACTAGGACACTTACTTTTCCAAGGTCATATGGGTTATTGTCGGTGGACTCTACACTTGAACACAAGCAGACTGTGTTCAGTGTGAAGTACTACAGCACTACACTGCTTTTCACACGCACACACACACATTGTAGACTCAATTTGAATAAAACAATCTATGAGTCAAGAACCCTTGATGTTTCAACCTATCTTTTCCCCCTGGGACAGTCTTCAAAGCATTTCTAGGTCTTAGAGTAGCCCTCTAGATCTAAATAGCACTCTTTAGATTTTTTTTCCTTTCTCTATGTAGAAAAGAAACCTTAATCCTTTAAATATCATCTCAATGCCTATCCATTGCCATGGAGTTGCGTATGGATCATGGTGATGCCCTATGTGTCAAAGTTAATTATGCTACGTAGGGTTTTTAATGACTAATTTTTCTGAAGTAGATCACCAGGGTTTTCTTCTGAGACAACTCTGAGTGAACTTACCTTTGTAATCAAGTCAATTCCAATTTGTAGTGATCCTATGCAGAATTTCTGAGGTTGTAAATCTTTATGGGAGCAGAAAGCCTTACACACACACACACACACACACACACACACACACACACACAGAGTGAGAATTGTTTTTCCCAAGTGCGATCTTTCCCAAGTCAATAAATGACAATCCATTTTTGCAGATGTCCAGGCTAGAAATGGAGTCCTGATTTGGCACTGTGGGTTAATGCACTGGACTGCAAAGTTTGTTTGAACCACAAGCTCAGCAGTTCAAGCTTACCAACTGCTCCTTGTAACCCTATAAAGGGTTACTATGGGTTGGAACCAATTTGATGGCACTTAACAACAACAACAACAACAATAAGACTAAAAATATATAAATGTGCTATCTTAAACATCTACTTCCCCTATAGTTATTTATAAAATACTACTGACTCAATCTTCAATTTAAATCCAATACATAAATCCTCCTACAATTTCCACTGACACTACCCTGATCCAAGCTACTATCATCTCATTTGGAAATGTTGTCTCCAAGTCTGTCTGAGCTTCTAGTCTTTCCTTCATAGCATGGTCTATTCTAAGCATAGAAAACAGAGTGGTAATTTTTATGGAGAAATTACATTGTGCCATTTTTCTGCTTACAAGCTTCTGAGTCTCCATCACACCCTAAATAAAAGTCTGCATTAGTTTCACTGACTTCATTGCCCCACACACTCCCTCTTGCCATTCCACTGCATTGTCACTGGCTTCCTTGTAACTCCTTGAACATGCCAAGACTGCTCCTACTTTAGGGCCTTTTCTTGGGTTTTCTCACTTCCAATACTCTTCCTTCAAATACTTCCATGGCTTACTCACTCACTTCCTTCAGATCTATATTAAAGCATCACTGTGATTAAAGTGTATTCTCAAACACGCTAAAGATAGTTATATCTCTAATTACTCTTGGAAATTCTTTCTCCCTTACCTTGTTTTATTGTTCTTCATAGCACTTGATGCCATTTTAATGCTGTATAATTTGTTTATTTATTTTCTCTTTCTTTCTATTCCAATCCCTTCTAAAATGCCAATTTAGGAGCTCAGAGATTTGTCCATTTATTATTTTTTTTGTTGGTTGGTTTTTTTTTGTTGTTTTTTTTAATTTTAATTTTGGTTATAGTTTCATTTTTTTTTTCTCTTAACAAGCCTACTGTTTAACCTCTCAAGATTAAACAAACAAACAAACAAACACAAACAAGAGTCTTAAGAATTAACAAAGGAATATTAAGGTAAGGGCACAGTAAATGCCACAATCTCAGGAGTATAATAATAGCTATTCCAGTTTAATACTTAGCTTAAAAACAAAATTGATTTTTATATTTTCTGAATGAAATGATATGCACAACCACCATCTTCATCTGAGCCTGTTATAACTCTCAAATACACAAAGTTTCAGTTTTAAGCCTGGTGAAGACTGTAACAGGAATGATGACCGACCTTAATATGTAGTGTGTAGCGATAGTGTCGTGGTTACCAATCGGACTGAGAACCTCCAGGTCAGCAGTTCGAAACTACCAGCTGTTCCGAGGGAGAACGATGAGGCTTTCTGCTCCGGTAAAGATATACAGTATCGGAAACCCTGTACAGGGTCGCTATGAGTCGGAACTGACTCCACGGCACATAACAACAATAGCAATAACCTTACAGGGATTTTAAAAACAATCATAACACAGTAATAATGCCATTAATAATGAAGTTCTTAATTTAGAGTCTGGAACATTTTTCCATGCGGGGGCGGGAAGGAGAAATTCAGTCCAATGAGTCTGTCTCAAGATCTTCATATCTTGTTTGCTATACTTGTATTCTCTTTTCAGTAACTGGATTAATGTTTTGAGCCCAACATAAGTTATATTTGTTATTACTGTAAGTTACACGTTGTTTGGTATTCAGTTTCCATTTGGTCCTCCTGCTTGCATTTTCTTAATGTTGCCTCCCTCTCATGCCACCCTTTTAACATAGTCCATCTATAGGCAGTTAGAAAGTGTCGCCAGCCTTGTCTCTTCTTTTCACCTTCTTGATCATCCCCTTCTTCAGAATCAGAGGTTGATGGAACCCCTGCTTTAGGTAAAGTTTTCTTTTTTGATTCCACTTCTTTCTTCCCCTCTGTTTTGTCATGCTCTCTTCTTGGTTTCTTCTCTCTCTTTTTTTTTTTTTTTTTGGCCTTCTTCATCCTTTTTCAGCTGTTTTTCCTCTTGCCGTTTTTTCTTAGTTTTACCTTCTTTAGTTACCATGTCATTTTCTAGAGGACAAGGCTGTTGTACCATTTTGGGTCTGCCTCTTGGTTTTGGAATCTTGACTTCTATAGTTGCAGGGTGTCCTCTTTTCAGACTTACTTTACATTAACAGATGTTACTGCTGTTGTCACTACTCTAGTATCCTCCATTTCTACTTGTTTTTCTGCCTCTTTCTCCCTCATCTGGCAGCTTTCGGAGTAGTTAGATCAATTGCTTTAGTCGCATCCTGATTGCTGACTTTTTCTTCCTTGTGAGTATCCTCCTTTTGAAACACCAGTTTCTTTTTCTTCAGCATCAACATTAGATGATAAATTTGATTGCTTAGTTGAGGCCTGCTGACTAGAAAATTCCACCTTCAGATTGTTATCTAGTTCCCATAAACCTTATTTAAAATCTTTTCGTTTATTTGACGTGCTGTATTTTTCCTTATTTTTGGAGTAAGGAAACATATCCTTTGGTCCCAGAAAAGCAGTCTCATGAGTTTCAAAAAAGAAAATGGGTAGTTAGTTTGTGGGTGGAGTTACAGCTCCATCAAGAATTTGATCTACCCGAGCTGGTCTCCGGGTTTGAAAGCGCGAGTCATGTGTTGGAGGTGACACCAGGGTCTGGAGCCCAATGAGGAGCCGCTGTGGACAGGCAGGTAGGAGTCTTGTCCATTTATTTTTATTGTTACTTTATCTGTAGATCCTATACGTCTTAGTCAATAAATGTTTGTTGAACAAAAGAGTGAATGAATCTCTGATAAAGCTCCAGGTTTCATGGAATAAAGTTCCATAATCACTCTTAAAACCCAGAAACTCAACTGCAGATGACAGAAGTATAAGCAAGGAGTAAAGACAGGAAGTTTGGTAAGATGGAGAGTCAGAGAAAAAGAGTAAGACATCCAGCGAGATGGACTGGCAAAGTGGCAGCTTCAATGGGCTCAAATGTGGCAACAGATGTGAGATTGGCACAGGATCAGGCAGTGTTTCGTTCTGTTGTACATAGGGTCGCTATGAGTCGGTACCGACTTGATGGAACCTAACAACAACAATACCAACTTGGCTGACAGAGTGCCTTCAGATGATAAAAATCATGGCTATAAATGTCTAAGGGTATACAGTGTTCAAACATGGTAAGGTTGGTTACTCATCAAAGTAAACTTTTCTTTGTTTCATGCCAGTGTTACACTGAACTGAAGAACATGTGACACTTGCAGTAAAAGTGTGCAGCAAAACTTTTTCTATTTGTAATAGAAGCACATCTGTGCCTAAGGTGTTGTTGTTGTTGTTGTTAAGTGCCCTTGAGTTGGTTCCAACTCATAGCGACCCTGTATAAGATTTCTTAGGAGTCACTGGTGAATGCAAATGACTTACCTTGCAGTTCAAGCCAACCTTAAGGTCCAGTGTTTTATCCAACAGTTCCACACCAGAACTAAGTTACAGAGAGTGAAAAGGTCAAGTGGAGTCATCAGGGCCCAGTTGATTGCAGATCAGGGTTAAGTGTTAATTCCTGTAAGGCACTAGGAATGAAGAGAGAATCCCAACACAAATTATGTCCACATGGAAAAGTGGGGTCACAGTACCATGGCAGGCATCTTATAATACAAATGGCACTGGATTCTGGGTCTGAGGAAGCACCTCACTAACAAGTCTAGACCTTCACCACTTGTAAGGTGTAGCTATTACTATAATCTTTATCCTGGGGGGTTGGTATTCTGCAGGTGCTTCGCTTCAGCACCTGTAGCCAAGCAGAGCTGAGGAAGGCAGGACTGACACCTTTTGCTACAGCATAACAGATTACCTTTCTGAGGTTTCTCCAGCTTATGTTTATGGTATTTACCTTCTGTTCCTTTTGGTTTGTTTGTTTGTTTAAAGGAAGATTAAATAACCTCACACAACATCATGCCACTTGAAAATAAAATGAATCTTGATTTTTTTTCTACAAAGAGATAATGAGGTAAACAAACACCTCTGTCTCCTGCCCACCTCTCTCAGGTGTGCCTGCTGTCAGAATTCTCCAGTTATAAAAATCTTACTACTGAATACACATAATTATTTTTCATATGTACAGATTTTTCATAAATCTCAGTGGTTCCTACAGTCCATCTTCTCTAAGAAGACTTCTTTGTTAATTTCAGCTGACATTTCCTCTCTCCTACGAACAACTGACAGCTCATTTCATGATAACGTGTAATACCTGTCTTTCCTACTACTGCCTCAAATTGCTTTAACTGCCAGCACAGATTTCTATTCTGTTGCTAGGTCCTTAGATCCAACAAATTGACGTCACAACTTAAATATTTCAAAGAAAGCTATGTCAAACCTCAAAACTGAACTTAGGACCTTATCCCTTCCAAGATTGATTTCTTCAATAAGTGGCAATGATATCCATCCTGAACTATCTCATTTGATTTTCTAGTCAGTTCCAACACCATGTCAGTGCCAACTCATGGTGATCCCATGTGTGTGAGGATAAAACTATGTTCCATAGTATTTTTGATATCTGATTATTTGGAAAGCCAGGCCTTTTTCCAAGGTGTCTCTGAGTAAACTAGAACCTTCAAATTTTTGATTAACAACTGATTGCAATAACCATTTGAGCTATCCAAGCATTCCTCATCTGATTTAGCAACCATTTAATCTTAAAAATTATGTGAAAGCCAGATGCAGTCCTATTCCCAATTAGTTTGACAAAGTCAATAATAAAGCACACAGTGTAATATTTGTATAATGAAAAGCTTGTGGTGGAGTTGATACTAACTCATGGTGACTATGTAGAGTAGGTTGGTGTTCCGTAGGATTATCATAGGCTGTGGAAGAGTCTTCTCTGTTCTGCCATTTTGCTATACTTGAAAGTACAAAGAATTGCTGAATATAGCTTCTTGAGAGATTTTTGCTTCTAGCAACATGTTGACCTATTTGCTGATTGACTGTATTGGTAAATACACAAAAATGCCATTTATCTACCATTAACTTTTTTTTTTCTTTATGTCTGGTGAGATAGCAGATGAGGCAGACATATTACACAAATCCTTTACAACAAAGATAAGAGAAGCCAGATGAAACAGATGAAGATGATAGGTATGGAGCTCTGACATTCAGAGGAAAGATTAGAGAATTGGATTAAATATTGACTAAGAGAAGTAGCTTAACAGGAGTAGCAAGAAAGGAGACAGATAGATGAACTGCTAGTTGGCCTGACTTGCTGTAGACATCTTGAACTTTTTCAAGCAGTGTCGGATCCAGAAGGCAACCTGACAAAGCAGGTGCATTATGGTGGCTGGTGAAGTGAAAGTTATATTCTTTTTTCTTTATGAATATAAAGTTATATTCTTTATGCTATTTTTCCCCTTTTATTATTTTATTTCTTTTGCTGTTGTTTGTATTTTTCTCTTGTATGTGTGTGTTTTTCCTTCTTGCCCAACCTAACAGAAGAAAACAACTATGCAGATACATCACAGCCACAACCATACCCCCTGCAGCCAAATCCAAGAGCCACTTCTCTAACCTTAACAGCCCCTGCACCACATGACAAACAATGGGCAACAGCTAACACCAGAAAAATTCACCCTGAACTGTATTACATGAGTGGCATAAAGAGAACTATGCACATGTTTCTGTTCTCTAAACATACCCATTAGGAGACAGATGTGTTTGATAAAGTACATAAGAACACACCCACATACAATCATCAGTTAAATACAAATCCACTGTTTTGTGTCAGAGACAACTATAATATCACTTCACACAAAGAAACAGAATAGAGTAGTTCAAACAAGTGACCAAAACGCAGAGCCAGAAAACATTTCTGAGGAAGAAAAGGTACTGAAACTACCTAACAAAGAATTCAAAAGGCTGATATTTAAGTACCTTCAGTAGATTGAGAGAAATGTTAAGAAAGCTGCAGATGAAAGCTAGGAGAATACACACACACACACATACACACACACAACTTTAGAAGAATTCAGGAAAACATTGAAAAAACAGGCAGACAAATAAGTGAAAAAATTTTGAAACAATACAAAGCTTACAAATAGAAATCCAGAGGATTAAAACTAAAATTTCAGAAAGGAACAATACATTAAAATGTAAAAGCAGTCCATTTGAATCAATGGAAGGCTGAATTAGTAAATTTGAAGAGAAGTCTCTCAATACCTGCTTATTAGAAGAACAGACCACCAATCTTCTGTCCATTTGTCAAATTGTGGTGGGTTTCATGCTGCTGTGATACTGTAAGCTATGCAACTGGTATTTTAAATTCCAACAGGAACACCCAGGTACACAGTTTTCAGTGGAGCTTCAGGACTAAGACAGCCTAGGGAGAAGGAGAAGTGGACTGCCTTTGAATGTGTAGCTACTGACAATTTTATAAGTAACTGTAGAACATTGTCAGATATATTGCCAAAAGATGAAAACATTATGAATTGCACCAGAATATTGTCAGATATAGTGCCAAAAGATGAGCCCCTCTGTTGGAAAACACTCAAAATATAAGCTGGAGAGTGTTCCCTCCTCAAAGTTGAGATGGTCATGACAAAATGAATGAAATAGCTTTCAGAACATTTATTTGCTGATGGGGAACAATTAAAAATGAGAAGAAACAGATAAAAACATTCATTAAAAATTGGAACAGTGAATGTACAGAATTTGAATGTAGGAAAAATAGAAGTTGTTAAAAAATGAAAATGAACATACAGATGCAAATATCCTAGGCTTAGTGAGATGAAATGGACTGAGACTGGCCATTTGAATCACACAATCATATGTTTAACTATGCCAGGAACAGCAAATTGTAGATGAATGGCATAGCATTTACTGTCAAAAAGGACATTTCAAGATGTAGCTTGAATACAATGCTGTCTGTGATAGGATACTATCCATATGCTTACAAGGAAGACCTGGTATGGTGCTGTAGGGTCAGCACTGGACTTTTAATCACAAGGTTGACAATTCAAACGCATTAGTTACTCCTAAGAAATCCTATACAGGGTCGCTCTGAATCAGAACCCACTTGATGGCACTTAGCAAAAAACAAGGAGGAATACCAGTTAATACCACTATTATTCAAATTTATGTTCAAGCCACTAAAGCCAGTGAGGATGAAATTGTAAAAACAACGTAAAAGACAACTATGCACATGGATCTCATCAGACGGAATCCACAGAAATCAAATAAACTACATCCGTATGAAGAGATGATGGAAAAAGCTCAGTATCATCAGCCTAAGCAAAGTCAGGGTCAGACTGTCAAACAGACCATCAGTTGCTCATATGCAAGTTCAGGCTAAAGCTAAAGAAAATTAAAAGCTCCACAAGAGCCAAAATATGGTCTTGAACATATGTCGCCTGAATTTAGACCATCTTAACAGCTTTTATGCATGACACACTTATAACCCAAAACCAGAAGAGTCATAGGATGACATCAACAACATCATATGGGAAGAAAGCAAAAGGTCATTAAAAAGACAAGAAAGAACAAAAAACCAGGATGGATGTCAGAAGAGATGCTGAAATATACTCTCCAGTGTAGACATGTTACAGAAAATGAAAGAAATGAGGAAGTCAAACAGCTGACCAGAAAATTTCAAAGGGAAGTTCAAGAAGACAAAGTTAAGTATTAAAATAAAATATGAAAAGATGCAAAGATCTGGAATTAGAAAACTAAAAGGGAAGAACACTTTCAGCAGTTCTGAAAATATTGAAGAAAAAATTCAAACTTTTACTTGCTATTGCAAGATTCTATGGGCAAAATTTTGAATGATGCAGGAAGCATCAAAAGAAAATGGAAGGAATATACAGAATTGCAGTGGTTGTTGCATAAAAAGTAATAGGTAATATTTTAAGAGGTAGTATATGACCAAGAACTAATGGTATTGAAGAAAGAAGTCCAAGTTGCACTGAAGACTTTGGCAAAAAGCAAGAGTCTGGGAATTAACCGAAAATATTTGAAATTTTTCTACAAACTGATGTAACACTGGAGGCCCTTACTCATTTATAACATGAAATTTGAAAGATAGTTACCTGACCAACCGATTGAGATAAATCCATATTTTTGCCCATTCTAAAGAGAGGTGGGTCACTATGAGTCAGTACCGACTCAATGGCACCACCAACAACAACAAAGAGAGGTGACCCAATGGAATGTTGAAGTAATTAAACAATATCATTAATATCACATGCAAATAAAATTTTTCTGAAGATGATTCAACAATGGCTGCAACAGTACATCCACAGAGACCTGCCTGAGCTTCAAGCTGGATTCAGATGAGGACATGGAGTGAAGTATATCATTGCTGAGTTCAGATTAATCTTGGCTGAAAGCAGAGAATACCAGAAAGCTGTTTACCTGGGCTCTATTGACTATGATTATGTTTTTGACTATTGTAGATCATGACCAGCTAGGGATAATATTGTGAAGAATGGGTATCCCTGAACACTTAATTTTGCTCATGTGGAATTTGTACATATACAAAGAGGTAGTTGTACTAACAAAATAAGGGGATAGTGACTGGTTTAATATCAAGAAATGTGTGTGTCAGGCTTGTATTCTTTCACCATAGTTATTCAATCTGTATGCTGAGCAAATAATCCAAAAAGCTGGACTATATGAAGAATGTGGTATCAAGATTATAGGAAGACTCATTAACAACCTGCAAGAAGCAGACACTACACCTTGCTTGCTGGAAGTGAAAATGACTTAAAACACTTACTGGTGAAGATTGAAGACTATAGCTTTCAGTATGGATTGCTCCTCAAAGTAAAGAAAACAAAATTCCTTATAGCTGGGCCAATAGATACCATCATGACACATGGAGAAAAGATTGACGTTGTTAAAAACATCATTTTGCTTGGATCCACAATCAACACTCATGGAAGCAGTAGTCAAGATATCAAATCACATATTACTTTAGGAAAATTCGTTGGACAAGACCTTTTAAAGTGTTGAAGAGCAAAGATGTCAGTTTGAGGACTAAGGTTCACCAGTTTTCCAAGTCATGGTATTTTCTATAGACTCATATGCATGTGAAAGTTGGAAAATAAATATGGAATACCATAGAAAAATTCATGCATTTGAATTCTGTTGGTGTAGAATATTGAAGGTGCCATGGACTGCCAGAAGAACGAACAGACCTGTGTTAGAGAAACCACAGCTGAAGCACTCCTCATACTTCGGAAATGTTATCCAGAGGTACCATTCCCTGGAGAAGTACACCATGTTCTGAAAAGTGAAGGGTCAGAAAAACACAGAAACACCCACAACATTATGGATTGGCACAGTGACAGCAGCAATAGGATCAAGCATAACAACAATTATGTAGATGGTGCAGGAAAAGGCATATGCAAATAGCAATGAAGTCTAGTTGATTTCAAAATAAAACAGGCTGTTTTAAACTTGGAAAGAAATAAATAAGTTACAGGGTAACCGCAAAGAAAATTAGTACAACTTCACATCAAAATAAAAAGAGGTAACAAATAAAGATTTAGTAATTAACAGCAGTAAACAAAATGACAATATGGAAAAACAAAATGAACTCAACACAAACAATTATATGAAACAAAGACACCAGCTTCACCACAAACACACACATACACAGCAAAATGACAACTATTGATTCATACCTATTGATAATTACACTGAATATAAATGGAATCAATGCACTGATCATGAGACAGAGAGTAGCAGAATGAAGAAGAAAAAAGAAATTTTCAATAAGCTGTATTGAAGAGACAAACCTTACACTAAAAATCAAAAATAAAGGATGGAAAAAAATATATATCAAGCTAATGTCAATTAAAAATAAGCAGGAGTGGCAATATTAATTTATGACAAAACAGACTTAAAAGAGACAAAGAAGGACATTGTATCATGATTAAAGATTAACTGAACAAGAAGGCATAACCATAATATGTATTTATGCTTCCAATGAAAGACCCTTGAGATACATAAATCAAGTTCCAACACAATGGAAGAAAGAAATAGGTAAGTCTACAATAATATTGTTGTTGTGTGCCTTTGAGTCGGTTTGACTTATAGGTTCGACCTTGTATAGGGTTTCAAGGAATGACTGGTGAAGCTGAACCACTGACCTTGAGGTTCAAACCAACCTTGGTATCCAGTACATTATCACACAGCCTTAATACACTACCTTTGATGAAGGAAAGAACAACTAGAAAGAAACTCTGCAAAGACACATAAGAACTTAACAACACAATCAAAAACTTCATCTCATAGACTTATACAGTGCACTATACTCAATAATAGTACATATATATTCTTTTACAGGGTACAAGAAACATTCTCAAGAATAGACTATGACTTAACTCATGAAGCAAGTCTCAATAAATTTAAAAACATAGAAAGACTACAAAGCATCTTCTCAGATTGCAATGCTGTAAATTAGAAATCAACACTAGAAAGATCAAGGAAAAAAATTAAAAGCATGGAAATTGATTTAGAACTGTCTAAAAACTTAAAGCACTGCTGGATAATGTGATGGACTGCAAGGTCAGTTTGAAGCAAAAAGTCAGTGATTCAAGCTCACCAGCCCCTCCTCAGAAACCCTGTACATGGTCGCTATGAGTCAGAAGTGACTTCATGGCACTCAACAACAACAAAAATAGAAGAAATAAAAAGCATATAAATACTTTTATGAAGAAATAAAAAATATCCCTTGAGTCAAATGAGAATGGGGACACAACAAAAGCAGTGCTCAGAGGGCAATTTATAGTAATAAATGCATATATCCAAAAAAAGGAAAGAACCAGAATCGACACTATAACTCAAAATCTCCAATAATCAGAAAAAGGGCAGCAAAGTAAGCCTATCATTTCTAGAAGAAAATATATAATAAAAATTATAGCAGAAATAAATGAAAAAGAGAAACAAAAGAAAGAATCAAGACAAGAAGTTGTTTTTTTGAAAGAAGTAATAATATCAACAAACTACTGGCAATTCTAACAAGGGAAAAGGAGAAGATGAAAATAACACAAATAAGAAATGAAATGGATATTGTCACAACAAAACAAATGGAAATAAAAGAATAACTCCAGAATATTATACTCCAACAAATTTGAAAAGCTAGAATAAATGAACAGATTTCTAAAAAACATTACTTATCAAAACTAACATCATATGAAATAGAAAACTTGAACAGACCTGTAAAAAATAACTGAAATAGATCAGATCATTAAATATTACCAACAACAACAACAAATCTGGGCCCAAAGAACTTTACTGGTGAATTATACCAAACAGAGAAGAACTGACATGCATTCTTCTCAAACTATTCCAGAACCTAAAAAAGGGTGTGAAACAATTCATTTTCTGATGCAAGCTTAACCCTAATACTAAAACCAAGACATCAATTAAAAGAAGGAAAACAGACCAATATCCCTCATGAACACAGATGCAAAAATTCTCAATAATTTCCTAGCCAGTATGATCTAACAGGATACCAAAAAAGTAGTGCATCATGATAAAGTGCGATTCATACCAGATATGGGAAAATGGCTGATTATTAGGAAACAAAAAACATAACCCAGCACATAAATAAAGCGAACAAAAAGAGTCACATGATCATATCAGGTGACACAGAAAATGCATTTGACAAAATACAACACCTATTTCAGATAAATACAATCAACAAAAAAGGAATAGATGGGAAATTTCTCAGCATAATTAAGGACATATATGCAAAACCAATGGCCAATATGGTTTTGCATATATGTACTTAATTGGAAATGGAAAGCATTCCTCTTTTGAACTGGAACCAGACAAGGATGCCCTATATCAACCCTCCTATTCAATATTTTGCTGGAAGTCAAAGCCTGAGTAATAAGTTAAGAAAAAAAAAAAAAATTAAAGGCATCAATATTGGCAAAGAGGAAAAATTCTCTATTTGCACATGATATGATCCTTTACATAGAAAACTCTAAAAATGCAGCAAAAAGTATTGGAACTCATTGAAAGATTCAGTCAAGTGACAGATGATGAGATTAACATTTGAAAATATCAGCAAGATTCCTTCACACAAAGGGAACTCTGAAAATGAAATCAAGAAAACAATACCATTTAAAACACCATTGTTGTTAAGTGCTATTAGGTTGTTGTTGTTTTTTTTCAGTGACATTTTCCTTGCTTTAATTTTTTTCTTCCTTTTTTGTTTTTAAAGGAGCTCTTGATTACAAAATATCAAACTACATTTAAAAGCAGGTGTAGAAAACACAGCATGGAGAAGCCCACAAGTAAGCACAGATAGCAGCAGCAAGTGGCAAGAGGTGGGAAGTGATTGTTGTTATTAAGTACTATAGAGTCAGTTTTGACTCATAATGACACAACAGAATGAAATGATGCCCAGTTCTGAGCCTTCCTCACAATAGTTGTTATACTTGAGTCTATTGCTGCTGCCAAGGTGTCAATTCATCCCATTGGGATTCTTCCTCTTTTTTGCTGACCCTCCACTTTACCAAGCATGATGTCCTTTTCCAGGAAGTGGTCTCTTATGAAAGAAAACATGTCCAAAGTATGTAAGATGAAGTTTTCCATCCTTGCTTCTAAGGATCATTCTGGCTGCACTTCTTTCGTGACAGATTTATTCATTCATCTGGCAGTCCATGATATTTTCAATATTCTTCTACATCATCATCTGCATCATCATAACTCAAACACACCAATTCTTCTACAGTCATCCTTAGTAACTGTCCAATTTTCACATTCATATGAGGCAATTAGAAATACCATATTTTAGGTCAGATGCATCTCAGCCCTCAAATTGATATATTTGCTTGTGAATATTTAAATATTTAAATAGGTCTTGTGTAGCAGATTTTTCCAGTACAATATGTAGTTTGATTCCTTGACTCCTGTTTTCATGAGGATTGATGGTGTATAAAAGCAAAATGAAATCTTTGACAACTTCAATCTTTCTCCATTTATCATGATGTTATTTATTGGTCTTGTGGTGAGGATTTTTGTTTTTTTTACATTGAGGTACAATCCATACTGAAGGCTCTGATCCGATCTTCATCAGTATGTATTTTTTATCTTCACTTTCATCAAGCAACGTTTTGTCATCTGCATGTTGCAGGTTGTTAATGAGTCTTCCTACAATCCTGGTGACACATACTTCTGCATATAATCTAGCTTCTCAGACTATTTCCTCTGCATATAAATTGAATAAATATGGTAAAAGAATACAGCCCTGTTAAAATATGAAATATTTAGGAATAAATCTAGCCAGAGAAACAAAAACCTATACAAAGAAGACTATAAAACACTACTACAAGAAAACAAGAGACTTACATAACAGGAAGAATACCTCACGCTATTTGATAGAAAGGCTTAACATTGTGAAAATGTTAATTGTACCCAGAGTAATGTTTCCAGATATAATGCAATACCAATCCAGATTCCAACATCATTATTCAAAGAGATTGAAAAAATTAAACACAAAATTTGTATGGAAAGTAAATATACCCTGTGTAAGGAAAGCATTAATAAAGAAGAACAAAGTAAGAGGCCTCTCGGTTCCCAATCTCAAAGTTGGCTATACAGTAATAGTAGTTAAATACATAGAGCAGTGGAACCAAATTGAGTAAGCAGTAGAAAATTCACCCACATGGTCTTTTTAAAGGGGCAAAACATGGACAAAACGTAGTCTCTTTAGCAAATCGGGCTGTAGCATCTGGATATCCATTTGCAAAAGAATGAAACAAGTTCCATATCTCACACCATACACAAAAACAAACTCAAGATGGATAAAAGACCTAAATGTAAAACCCTAGAACCATAAATATCATCAATGAAACAATGGGGATAAACTTCAGGGCTCTCTCTGAGACATGTGTAAGTATACTATCAAACATAACCAAAACACACAAACAGAAGACGACAAACTAGAAAACTGTGACTTCCTAAAAATTAGCCACTTATGTGTATCAAAAAAAGTCACCAAAAGAAAAAAAGAGAACCCACAGACTGGGAATTTTTTTTTTGGCAATGGCACATCAAATAAAGACCTAATCTCTAAAATTTATTGAAAACTTCATTACTCAACAAGAAAAAAAAAACAAATAATTCAGTTAAAGCATGGACAAATTACATGAATAGACATTTCACTAAAGAAGATGTTCAGCCAGTCAACAAATATAAAAAGAAATGCTTGAAAACAATAGCCATTAGAAAGATGCAAATCAAAACAACAATGAAATATCATCTTATCTCAGCATAATAACACAGTTAAAAACAACAACAACAACAACAACAAAAGCTAGTAAGACTGTGGAGATACTGGAACCCTCATATACTTCTTGTGGGACTGAAAAATAGGGCAACCCCTGTGGAAACAGTATGGAATACTGTTAGAAATGGTTAGAAACACCATATAACCCAGCAACCCCACTACTGCTTAAATATTCTAGAGAAATAATAGCCACAGCATGAATAAACCCATGTTCATTGTAACACTATTCATAACAGCAAAAAGATGGAGGTAAGCTAAATGCCCATCAGTGGAAGGATGGATAAGGAAACATTGGTACATATACACAATGGAATACAACACAAGTTTGAAGAATAATGATGAATCAGAGAACACATCATAACATGGATGAACCTAGAACTAATGAAAAATCTAGAATTATAAAGATCATTAATGAAAAGATAGAAAGAAACGAGGTGCTCTGATACATGTGTAAGTACAATATGCTTAGTGAGATTAATCAATCACAAAAGGTCAAATATTGTAGGGGATCATTATTGTAAAAAGTAAAGAAAAGTTTTCACACTAAAAGAAAATTTTTTGGAGGTTACCATGGGTAAGAGGAGAGAGGGAGTCATTCACTGGCTAGAGGATAGATACATGCTAATTCGGGTGACAGTGCAGGCAATATACAATGAGAAAGGTAGAATTATAAAGGCAGGGAAAGACATTGGGAGGAGTACAAGAGTTAAAGGGAACAGAGGTTAATACTGTTATATACACAATCCTGCAATAACAGTGATACAATGGTAGATACATATATAGATACAAAGGCTCAAGAGCTATGTGATAGTTAAAGTTTTATGTAAACTTAACTGGGCAAGGATTCACAGTGGTTTGACAGTTAATACATAGTAATCCCCCATCATGAGATCTAATATAACGTAGTAATCAACTCCATGATAAACTCTGCTGTGAGCAGACCATCAATTGAAAGGAAGCTCCTCAAGGGCTGTGGCCTATTTCCAATACATAGGACACTTAGCACAGCTTGCTTATTTTCTGCTGAGTCTGGATCCTGCATCTATCTCATTATCTAGATTTGACCCAGGGACTTGCTCTAGTACCTGTCAATCCTGGTAGTCATCAGCAGCCTGCCACCTTACCTGCCAATCTCAGTACATCTGACTCATGGACTCAGGATTTTCCCACTTCTACAACTGTGTGAACCATTTCCTTGCTAAAAATTTGTCTTTATATGTACATATGTAAGCTTCACTGGTTTTCTCCTCTAGAGAACATAGCTTAAGACATCTGGCACCAAAACTGGTACTATTGTTGTTTTATGTTGATGAGTTGGTGAGTTGATTCTGACTCATTGCAATACCATATAGGGTTACCACATGCAGTGGGAGGGTTGAATTGCTGACCTTGTGGGTACCAGTCCAATGCTTATCTTACAGTGTCATACCAAAGATGAGTTTTCTAAATTGAGTCTCAAGTCTGACTAATTTTAGACACCGATAACGCTGCCATCACTAGTAAAGAGGGTGTCATTGTTATTAGGTGCCATGGAGTCACTTCTAACTCATTGCAACCTTATGCACAAGAGAATGAAGTACT
>NW_006408576.1:13595348-13596918 GCF_000296735.1 Chrysochloris asiatica
GTCGGCAGTTCAAGCTCACCAACTGCTCCTCGGAAACACTATACAGGGTCGCTATAGGCTGAAATCAACTCAACGGCACTTAACAACAACAAATCATAGCCCTTACACATATTGAAGGAGAGAAGATTCTACTAGGTTGTGACTGATTGGGTATTTTGCATATTCCACAAAGAATGTAAAAGAAAAGAAAATTTAAAAATCCATGCTGATATTTAGATACACTATTTCAGTTTGTGATAAAAACTCAGATCCTTGCAGTCCTATCTGAACGTTGTCTATGCAATACCTATGTACAGATTTTACCATCATATAGATGATACATACTTCCTTAGACTTCCTGAGTTTACACACCCATTCCTCACTTATGAACATGGTTAGTATCCGAAGAACAGGTTGCCAGGTCACATCTGACATTATTTAAAAATGGAGGATGGCTATCATTACGTAACAGCCAAACCACTGAGAATCAATGCCCAGTCAAATTGACACATACCTTAATTAGCATAGCCAACTTTACTCTTTTCTTACAACTTGGCTTCACTACTGCCAGGTGTACATTGTTAATTCACAAAAATAGTTGACTAATAGATTTTTTACTACTGTCATAGTACAAAATGTCAGATAACAAGGAATAAATGGAATTAATTTTTCCAAAGTAATAATTTAAAATCCTAAGCAATTGTACTGAATTCAGAATCATTGTCTTAAAACTCTGTTGGATCTCAGGGAGGCAGAGATGAGGACATGGAGAGAGAGCAGTTGAGGACTCTAGTCTCATGGAAAGAGACAGGCTGAGTGCTGGCAGCCAGGAGGGAGGCTGGCAGAATGTGCCCTTTGGTTGTTTAAATGATTATATATTCCTGAGTGGTTTTGTGTACATTGCCCTCCCCAAAACAACAACAACAACAACAAAACCACAGAGGGAATAGAAACAAATACTGTTGAATGATGATGCATGGAGGAGATTGTAATCATTGCAATGAAATGATGAGTGTAAAATTGATGTTCTCCCATGTAAACTTTCAATCAATTCACAATAAAAACTTAAGCAAAACAAAAAACAAAACAAAACAAAAAACACAAAAAACTCTGTTGGATCTCAGTGTCTTCTGATTGATCAATTCCATACTCTGATAAAGAGTAGGTTCTGAGGGCTGGCTACAGGAGAGCCCAGAGTAAGTGTGCTTCTTCCATGTAATTGTGAGCTGAAGTCAGGTTATAGTTTGTAAGGATGGTTAAGGTCAAAAAAGCAATACTGAATCTGAACTATAGAGATTTTAGGGATTAGGTTCAAAGAAGTCAAGCTATAGAGACTAGGAGGTGATGGTGAATACGAGTGTTAGTTAGCAAGTCACAGGTGAGTCAGAGTGAACAGACAAATTGGAAATGGGCTTGTGTTAATGGGTCAAAAAAAGGTGGAAATGGTAGTATACAATCTCTTTAGCTTGGCCCTACAAGGCAGATCATAGAAGAATTGATGCCTTTGAGTTGTGGTGTTGGAGGAGAATACTAAAAGTGTCATGGGCTGCCAAAAGAACCAATAGATCTGTTTTGGAAGAAGTGCAGCCAG
>NW_006408576.1:13597168-13612697 GCF_000296735.1 Chrysochloris asiatica
TCCACACTACTTAGTCTACCCTGTTGGTCCTTTCTCATTCTTACCACTCTTCTTTGTGTATTGTGGTCACAATGAGTTTCTCAACATCCCCTTCACATAAACCATTATTGTGTGTTTCCTTCATCTTTGCATCTGTAATTTCTAGTTCCTTTCCTAAAACACCTATGTTATTTTCAATATTATACCCACAGGTGTGCAGCTGTGAGCTAATGTGCTGAACTGCAAAGTCGGTTTGATCCACAAGATTGGTGGTTCAAGCTCACCAGCTGCTCCTTGGAAACCCTATACAGGGTTGCTATGGGTCAGAACTGACTCAATGGTATACAACAACAACAAAAAAAAACATAGAGTTTATTCTGATTCATAATGGCCCTGTGTAGGGTTTCCAAGGTAGAAAGCATCCTCTTTCTCCCATGGAGTGGTTAATGGATTCAAACTGTTGACCTTGTGGTTAGTAGTCCAATGTGTAACTCAATTTGAAGAGTGCATTATCTGTGAAGGTCTTAGGCCTTTCCCTTCTAGATATTGATAATCAAAACACTGATCCCGTTACAGTATTCCAGTCTGTCTCCTCCTATACCTTCTCTAGTATAGCCAGGGAAACTTGTTTGTTAAAGATAGATGATAAAACCACACACATTAGATTATTCTATATGAATTAGGCTGCGAACCTTAAGGTCAGCAGTTCGAAACTGCTAGCTGTTCCACCAGAGAAAGATGAGGTTTTCTGCTCCCATAAAGATTTACAGCCTCAGAAACCCTGTACCAGATTGCTGAGTCGTAATCGACTCCACAGCACATAACAACAACAAAGTAAATGTGTAACAACTTTAGTTAACTGTAAATTATAAAATATTTGGAGGATTCAATGATGTAGAAGATAAAATGTCTCAGTTTCTTTATTCAAGAAAACTATAATTGGAGACTTGGTGTGGTGCTGTAGGATAAGCACTGTACTGCAAACTGCAAAGTTGGTGGTTCACACCCTCCAGCCCTATAAAGGGTCACTATGAGTCAGAATCAATGGCACAGAACAATAATTGAGAGTGAGGTGGCTCTGTACAGTAAGCAGTGGACTACCAACCACAATGATGGGTTCGAGTCCACCAGCTTCTTCAAGGGAGAAAGTTGAGGCCTTCTGCTGATGCAAAGATTTATAGCATCAGAAACTTTTTATAAAGTAGCTATGAGTTGGCAAATGACTCGACTGCACTTAACATCATAGAGACCCTGCGTAGGGTTTCTGAGGCTGTAAATCTTCACAGGAACAGAAAGCCTCATCTTTTTCTGGCAAATTGGCTGGTTGGCTTGATCCGCATACATTGTGGTTCTCAGTCCAGTGTTTATCATATGGAATCAGCTTTAAACATATTTTAATTGACAAGATGGACCTTCCACAGGTAATGAAAGATTGTTGTTGTTGTTTTAAAGTGCTGTTTAGTAAGACCCGACTGATAGCGACCCTGTCTGTAGAGGGTTTCTAAGAAGCGACTGGTGAATTTGAACTTTCGGTCCAGTGCTTTATCCCACAGTGCCATATCAGGATTGTTGTTGTTGTTATTGTTAAGTGCTGTAGAATCAATTCCAACTCAACAATCCTGTACAGGGTTTTCAAGGAGTGGCTGGTGGGTTTGAACTACTGACCTTGTGGTTCCCAGTCCAGGGCTGAACCTACAGTGCCACAGTACCCAGTAAATTTTTAGTACTTTCTGAACTACAATTTACTACCTAATTTCTTTCTTGCAAAGTATAAGAATCAGATACTGTTATTGTCACCACTTCACAAATGAGAAAAGTAAGTTATGAGGTTATCTCAGATCTCATAATTAGCATCGCCTTGTCAGAAATAGGAATTTAATTGTGACTTTTATATTCCTAATGTTATGTAATGTAATTTTCCCAACTCATAAGTCCTCTAACCAAAGTATATAAAGGATTCTAAGCAAAGAGTATTTGCTTTTTGACTCCATTAGGCATGAAAAGCTTCAGAGAATATGTGTTACCTGAGGTCCCTTTGGAAGAACAGAAAGCGATTTTATTAATGAAATAGAAGCGAGAAACCATTCTAGAGGGGAAAGAATGACAATGTTGTATTTAGGATATAAGGATTCTTTGCTGTTGTTGTGTAGTGCCGTCGAGTCGGTTCCTACCCATAGCGACCCTGTATAGGGTTTCCAAGGAGCAGCTGGTATGCTTGAACTGCCGACCTTGTAGTTCAAATGGCTTTGCAGTCTGGCACATTAGTCCACAGCGCCACATAAGGATTCTAGACGGTCAATAATTGTAGAGAGCTTTAAGTCACTGTTAGAGTTTTAATTGAACTTGACAATAACAGAAGCTATCAATAATTTTAGAGCAAGAAAGTAAAATGATGAGCATGACTTATCAGTACTCCCAATTTAATAGTCATATTGGTGGTGGTGCTGGCTGTGTGCCCTAGAGTCGGTTCCGACTCATAGCGACCCTATACAGGGTTTCCGAGGCTGTAAATCTTTGCGGAAGCAGAAAGCCTCATCTTTCTCCCGCGGAACAGCTGGTAGTTTCGAACTGCTGACCTTGCGGTTTGCAGGCCGTTTTGTAACCACTACGCTACCAGAGTGGTGATGCGGGTTAATGCGCTGGACTGCAAGGTCAGTTTGAACCACAAGATCCGTGGTTCAAGCTCAACAGTGCTCCTCGGAAACCTACACAGGGTGGCTAAGAGTCGGAACCGACTCGAAGATACTTAACAACAACAATAACAACCAACTGTATACCTGGCAATGGTCCAGCCGTAGGAGAAGCCTCAATGAATATAGCAAAATTGCCTTAATGAAACTTGTATTTTAGCATTACATGTACTCCATCTAGCCACTGATATTTGGCAGTTAGTGACAAATAATGTTTAAACAAGAGTGATGTGAAGGGCAAGAGGGAAAGGTGATCTTGAAAACAAAAGGCCTTGTTTAATAGTTCATTCCTGAATGAATTAGTATGAAGTTTTCAAAAGCTTTATTCTTGAAACTGCTTGAAGGAATTCAGTTGAATAATAAAAATTCCTGTTTCTGTGGGCAGCTGAATGAAAAGTTTCAGGCTTTGTTGTCAAGAACATTGGTCATTCTCTTCAAGCTATTCAGAATACTTTGGTTTCCCAAGGTAATGCTCAAGTAGGAAGCAGGTACTGGAGCAAAATTATGTCTAAATTTAAAATAAATCCAGAGGGTTCCGTGCCAAATAATCACCAGCTGCTGTGAGATCAATGTGCGTGGAATTATTAACAGGAAGCAAATTACTAACTACAACCTATGGAGAAAATTTGTCTCAGGCAAGAACTTTCTTTGAAGGATTGCACCCAGCATGAAAACATTTAATTTCCCTGCAGTCTCTCCACAGGGACCCACTAAGGGTGTCATTGGCAATAAACAAGAAGATGTTGGCTGCAAAGCTTTGGAATTACTAACCTGAAAGACAGAGGGAAGTTGGGGAGGGAGTGTTGCATTTCATCAACAATACTTTCAAGTGTTTATGTATGTAAGAACTCTAGATTAAAATGTTAGTGACTTGCTCCCTATAATTGATCCTCTGTCCTTGTACATGATAGAAGCAAAACAAATGTTCACTGCCATTTTTTGAATGGATTATATATATAAAATGAGCAATGTTAGTGCTACAAGACACCCAGAGAACATTAAAGTGAAATCAGTGTTTTTATTTGAAGACATATGACCTTTCTCTGAAACTAGTGGCCTAGGAGGGAACCAGAACATAGATCTACAGAAAAAAACTCAATTGTTGTTCTACTGCATAAAAAAGGTTTTAATAACACTGATAGCATCTCCCCCAAAATTAGAATTTAAATCCACGAATACCTTACCAAAAAGAACAAATAGAAAGGTAGCCTAAATACCCAGAAGAGTTTTTCTGATTTCCTACAGGCTCTACTGATCACAGGCCATATGTAATCATGTTTGCAGAATTATCTAGTATTTTATAAAGAGCAATTAAGGACATGGAAAAACATTCAGTCCTAAACTGTCTCAAATAATTGAAACATTGTTTCTGCTTTGACACAAAACCTGTAACATAAGGACTAGCGCACAGGTTTTCTAACTTCAGTTGGTAGAAGCATTGTTTAGGAAACAACTTGAGCCATAGATTCATGTTCAGATTATAGTTTTACATTTTTTTAACTGCTTAGTCTTGAGCAAACAGTTTAATCTCTTTGAAATTCATTATGCAAACTGAAGAAGGAAAAAAGTCTTCAAGGAGCTCATATTCTATGTAGAAATATAAATACATAGTACTTATACTGTTAGATAAGTGCATAGACAATTATAAAACAAAGTGCCAAATTCATTATTAGAGTAATATTTAGAAGACTATGAAAGTGTTGTTGGTGATGGTATGGCTAAAACCAGAGAGGGCTTTAAAGAAAAGAAGATGTCTATACTGAATACAGAAAAATATTATGGACTTAATTGTGTCCACCTCTGTAAGCTATGCTGACTTTTTACTCAGGAATATGACTTTGCTAGGAAATAGGACCTTGAAAGGTGTTATTAGTTATATTGACATGATGTCATGCTAGAATAGGGTGAATCCTAAATCAGTATTATTGGTGTCCTTATTTTAAAAAGGAAAAGCCACACAGGCAGAGAGTCAGAGATGGGATTACTAGGAAGCAGCAGAAATAGTAAGAGACAAGAAAGGATCTTGCCCTAGAACCTTCATGGAGAACATAGCCTTGCTGACACAAAAGGCAAGGCTAAAACTTAAAAAAAAAAAAAAAAAAAAGTTGTTTTAATCCACCCAATTTGTGATACATTGTTATGTCAACCCTAGGAAACCAATACAAATGAGTAAGTCTTTTCAGGAGAACTGGCAAGAATCTGTCTTCTAGGCAGAGAAAATTTCCTCAACAAATTCAGATAATATTAGAGAATGGCTGTCATCCAAATGCTGCCAGAGCTTTACGCAAGAGGTGATGGTATAAGGAGATGCGTGGAAGGCAATGAGGCCAGACTAACAGACAGGTAGCAGATCATGGATGACTTTGTTTTCTACACTAGAGGTCTTGACTTTAAAATTTCCCAGAAGGATTTTAATAAGGATTTCACAGTGCTCCTGTTGACAGAAATGTGGCTTCACGGAAGAAATAGGAGAGGTAGAGGGGCACCTAGACAGTTGTTGCTATCTTGCGAGGTAATATTTATGCTAGTAGTAAAAGAGATAGTCATAGTAGGGCAGGTTATGCTGTGATAGCACATTCCAGAGGGTTAAAACAAGAAGGCTTTATTTCTTACTCATGCTAGATGTTATTGTGAGATCAGCTTAAGGATCTTCTATGTCCTCAGGATGAAAGACCAATCACTGTATGAGTGCAACATTGTTGATAATCATGGCAGAGAAAGCAAGAAAACTTGCCAAAGCTCCACTAGCACTTATAGGATCTGCTAGTGACACACATTGTTTCATTGGCTGAAACAAGCCATAAACCTATACCTGTATTCAATATGGTAAGGAGGTATACTCCTCCTATAAAGATAGACACTAAATATTGCTTAACAATGATACCATCCATCTGTAAGACAACAACATTGAGAAAACTGATTTTGAAATATGGCTTAGGCAACCTTATATAGACTTACATATCTTTAACAGTGTTTAGCTTTATATTTTTCCAAACAATCTTGTAATTTTACTAAATTACAGGACCTTGTCTACAAATCTGAATATGCTGAGATATTAGAAACAAATAAACAAAATCCACAAGATTGATTCCTCCCCCGACTTTATCCTTCACTATTTTGTTATATTCCTATTAAGAGGAAAACTGGCATTACATCCTGATTTTCTTTACTAAATAGGGAATTTACACCCATTCTGCTGGTGGCAGAATTTTTTCACACATTTATTGATGCCAGATAAATTTGGCCTCAATCCCTGGATTTGGTTTTGTACTTTTCTGGCTATTTGACAAAGTCTGTGTGGAAGAGATACCAAGAACAAGATCACAGGATGATTTCACTGATGTCTTCGGAAAGTTCCATAGGTTGATTCATGGAGAAGTTTTATATCCATGAGGAAAGAATGACAGATACTATGAGAGGAGATGAATTTTAGAAGGTAAATACTTCTTTTGAATTGTCTGTGGTATAGGTGAAAGAAACATTATTCTTCTGTCTTTATCTGAATAATAATAATAATGAGTTGAGTTAGAATAATATCTTTGGCACCCAGCTCCCTTAGGACATATTTTTTATTTAAAATAGATAGGTGAAGCCCTAGGTAATACCCGCCTCTTGTTGCACATGCATCTTTAGATGAATAGTTGCCATTTTGGGGTAGTATTTATTATTTATAGAGCTCATTATTAGACTACTCTCTTGAAACTATTGTGCATCTGTTCAATCACCATCTTTGCATTAGGCAAATCAATTTAATGTTTGCATTAGGCAAAACTGCTGCACAAGACCTCTTTAAAGTGCTCGAGAGCAAAGATGTCAGTTTGAAGACTAAAGTGTTCCTGACCCAAGCCATGGTATTTTCAATAACATCATATTCCTGTGAAAGTTGGACAAGGAATAAGGAAGACCATAGAAGAATTGATGCATTTGAATTATGATGTTGGAGAAGAATGTTAAAGTTACCATGAACTGCCATAAGAATATACACATGTGTGTTGGAAGAATGCTCCATAGAAGCCATGATGGCCAGACATCTCCTCTCATACTTTGGACACATTATCATAAAATAACAGTCCCTGGAGAATGACACCATGTTTGGTAGAGTGGAGAGACTGAGAAAAAGAGGGAGACCCCCAAACAGATGGAGTGGTACAAGAGCTGCAATTGTGAGGATGGCTCAGGACTGGCTGGTGTTCCATTCTGTTGTACATAGCATCACTATAGATCAGAACCAAGTTGATGGCACCTAACAACAACATTGTACATCTATTCAATCTCATATTTCTATAAGTAAGAGAAAGCATAGAAATGTTTTAAACACTAAAGGAATTGGGACATTCCTTTAGTGGTAGAGGGACCTCAAGTTGAAATATTATAATTTAGAATCAGATATGTTGAATATGCTATCTACAATGCTACACTCATACAGTGATTGAGCTCACAGCCTGAGGATAGAGCAGATACCTCAAGATCAGTAAGCAGGAAAAGAAAAAGAGGGAGGCTGACTTGCAGAGTGTCACAGAGAATATGAGACAAAGTTGAGGCAAAGATTTAACATGTAGAAATTATTAATTTCAATTTTATAAAATCTGCCTGCAAATTTAATTGTATTTACCATTCTTGAATTCCATATATATTTTAAAATTGTACTACTACCTTCTCCCTTAAATTATTTAAGTTTGTTTAAATATATTTCTACTGTTTGAAACATAAAAATCCTGGAATAGACTTTACCAACTCTGGAGATAGAGGTGCTGGAAGTGCTGAGGAAACTTCAGAGGCTTCAGAATCACCCTCAAGTCGATTCTGAATTATAGTGACCCTGTGTAGAGTTTCCAAGGAGATGCTGATGAGTTTAACCACTGAGCTTGCAGTTCAAACCTAACTTGATCATGAGTGCTTTTCCTAAACTGCCAAGCCAGCTGTGAAGTCAGTTCTGACTGATAGTGACCCTTTATATGCTATCCAAGGAATGGCTGGTAGGTTTGAATCATGAACTTACAGTTAGCAGTTGGTGCTGATTCTACAGTGCTGCGCCAGGATTCTGGCTTCAGCATTAAATGGAGATTATTTTGCATTTGAATATGTAAATGAGAAAGTACATACCCTTTTTACTTTTGGTGGCACGGAAAAGTAACAACAGTAGTAATACATTCAAATGTTTAATAATCTATGAATTAAATTCTATAATCAAATTTGCACAGATTTTTAAAATCAGAATTCTACTAAAATAGCTGTTTGAAATTAACAACTATGTGGGGACCTCTTTGAAAAGTGAAAAAAAAAAAAGTCTTGTGAATTGCAAAGAATATTTAAATATTCTTGAGTTTTACATGTTGCCTTGGTGTAACTATTAATTTGCTTAGATGTGATAATTATATAATTATGTGGGACCCTGTACAGGGTTTCTGAGACTGTAAATCTTCATGGGAGCAGAAAGCCTCATATTTCTCTCATGGAACAGCTGATAGTTTCAAACTGCTGACCTTGCTGCTCGCAGCCCAATTCATAACCACTACACTACCAGAGCTCCTTTATTTTATTTATATATAGTTATTATTTAAATAAATAATTCGATAAGTCAAAGCAAAAAGAAACTAGATTAAACATATATGAAACAATGTTAAAAAGTATGGCTACATAAAACCTACCACTGTCCTCAAGTTGATTTCAACTTATAATGCCACTATAGGACAGAGTAGAACTAGTCCTTATATTTTCTACACTGTAATCTTTACAAGAGCAACCAGCATTATGTTTTTCCCATGGAGTGACTGGTAGGTTTTAATTGCTGAATTAGTTATGCTTATAGCTCCCCTGTACAGGTTTTCTGAGGAACAGCTGGTAAGTTGAACAACCAACCTTATCATTCAAATTGACCTTTTTGGTCCCATGCTTTATCTCACAGTGCCACACTAGGACTCTCTCTCTCTCTCTCTCGCTTATATGTATACATATATTATACATACATACATATATATGTTATTGTTGTTGTAGGTGCCATCAAATTGGTATCAACTCATAGAAACACTATGAACAACAGAATAAAACACTGCTTGGTCCTATATCAACCTCACTATTGCTGTTACATTTGAGCCCATTACAGCTGCCACTGTGCTAATCTATCTCATTGAGGGTCTTTCTCTTTTCATCTGACCCTCCATTTTACTAAACATGATATCCTTCTCGAGGGACAGGTCCTTTAAGACAATATGCCCAAAGTATGAGATATGAAGTCTGGTCATTCTGGCTTCCAAGGAGCAGTGTGGCTGCAGTTCTTCCAATGCAGATTGGTTGGTTCTTTTGGCAGTCCCTGGTACTTTCTGTATTCTCCTCCAATACCATAGCTCAAATGCATCAATTCTATGGTATTCCTTATTCACTGTCCAGTTTTGTATACATATGTTGTTATTGAAAATACCATGGCTTGGATGAAACACTCCTTAGTCCTCAAAGTGACATCTTTGTTCTTCAACACTTTAAAGAGGTCTTGTGCAGCAGATTTGCCTAATGCCTTCGTTGTTTGGTTTCTTGACTATAGTTTCCATGAGTGTTGATGGTTGATCTGAACAAAATGAAGTATTTGACAACTTCAATCTTTTCTCCATTTATCATGATGTTATTTATTGGTCCAGTGATGAAGATTTTTTTTTTCTTTATGTTGAGGTACAAGCCATGTGTAAGGATGTGGTCTTTGATCTTCATCAGTATTTAAAATCCTCTTTGCTTTCAGCAAGCAAGGTTGTATCATCTGCACATTGCAGGCTGTTAATGAGTCTTCCTCTTATCCTGATGTCATGTTTTTCCTCATATAATCCAAGTACTCAGATTAGTTGATCAACATACATATTGAATTAGTATAGTGAAAGAATACAACTTTGTCTGGACTTTGGTTTGAGGGCGAGATAAGCAGAGATAATCAGTGGAGGCTCCTTGGCAGAGGTATAGAAAAGGCAGAAAAGGCACTTTGTTGGGACAGTTCTCGAGTTTTAGATTTAATATAAAGTAAGGGGAAATAGTTTTGGTCACCCACCAGTGGAGAAATGTGGCTGGGGCTTGAAGAAACCTTAATTCTGAATCAATTAGAATGCTGCCTGCAACAGCAGTTTTGACAGCAATCAGAGGGCAGGGCCATAGCCAGCTCCATACAGTGTGAAAGCCACTCAGTGACTTGTGGAAAAAGAGGGGTGGTTTTTAAAACTTTCCCCCCCTCCTCTCTGTGTTCTCCCCTGTAGCACCGTCTCTGCCCAGCATGGGAGTCTTCACATGGGTGGGAGCACACCTCCAAAAAGTTTTAGTGTTGTACCCATAGGGTACAATTTTCCCATGGTGCACAAAGGAAGTAGATGGAATTCCCATCTGCTCCAGAGGCTGATTTTCCAGAGGCTTCTTATGACGTCTGACTCTGGGATTTAGGGATTTAGCCCAAAAGTTGACTCTCCTATTTGGGCAGGAGCTTTTATTCCTGCCTTATTAAACAAGAGACAGCAGGTCTGGCCATATGGCCAAGCCGTATTTGTACCCTTTAAAACCCCAACATAAAAGGCAAGAGCGTACACTAACTACTATATACAAGGATGCAGAATTACGCTGTGCATATGCAAATACCTAACTTATCTTCAGAAATAAAAATGTGAACAATATTTCTTCAATTAATTTCTCAATCTCTGTCTACACAACCCCACCCACCGCTGGAGGTTTCTACTGTGCATTCACACTGACTTGCACAGCCAAGTCTACTGGACTGATCTGCTATGATTTTTTGTTTTTGTTTGTTTGTTTGTTTTGCTTTTACTCTTTTACTGTGTTTTGTATATTTGGTCTTACATTTCTTGTAGTTGAGTAATAAGTGATGTGAACAGAAAAGCTTATTTCCGTAACATATCCACAAGGAGGCACTCAGTAAGCTTAATAATATAGCAGCATGCATTCATTTAATCATTGAAAATACATCTAAATATTGAAAATGTCCAAGAAACAACAAAAGGTCTTGACACATGTACAGAAACAGAAAAGAGTAACTGAGACAAATGAGCTGGAGGCAGGCATACACTTCCCATTAGAAGAAGAGCAGGCTTTGGATCTGCCTGAGAAGGAATTCAGGAGAATGATATTGAGACACATCCAAAGGATCTACAGAAGGGTAGAGGAAAATAAGGAAGAAGTCAGGAAAGTGCTACAGGAATAATCAAATAAGAGAGATATATTGGAAAAAATTCAAAACCTGCATAAAAAGATCTAAACTATTAATAATAAAATATCAGAAATGGATAATACACTGAAAGGGAAAAGTTATAGAATTGAAGAGATGGAAGCCAGAACCAGCGAGCTGGAAGACAAATCTTTCAATACTGCTAAGATAGAAGAGCAAGCAGAAAAAAGGATAAAAACATCTGAAGAAAGTCTAAGATTCATGTTTAATAACATGAAGAAGAATAACTTAAGAATTATTGGCATTCTAGAACAGGAAGAATCACACAAGTCCACAGAGGAGATAGTTGAGAATTTCAGGAAGAAAATTTCCCTATCATCTTGAAGGATGAGAAGATAAGCATTCAAGAAGCTGAATGGACCCCAGTTAGGACTGACCCCAAAAAACAATCACCAAGACATATCGTAATCAATCTCTCCAGAATTAAAGACAAATAGAGAATCTTAAAAGCAGCTAGGAAAAAGAGAAGTGTGACTTACAAAGGCGAGCAAGTCCAATTAAGCTCTAACCTCTCAGCAGAAACCATGCAGGCAAGAAGGCAATGGGGAGACATATATAAAACCCTAAAAGAAACAAAAAGCCAACCAAGAATTGTCTACCTAGCAAAGCTGTCAATCAAATACGATGGTACAATCAAAACATTCCAGGGTAAACAGAACCTAAGAGATTTTTTCCAAGCCAACCCAGTGTTTCAAAACATCCTAAAGGGAGTTCTTTGCACTGAAAACCAAAAAGAACAAACACCAATCAGAGATTGACAGATGTGGCAACACCACCTGGATCTCAGTTGACAGATAGAAGAGTCCAGAAAAGAACAAAATTATAACAATGAATTCAGAGGACCTGGGAGGTCATTCAAAGATCAAAATAATAAAAAATGTCAAAGAAGGGAAAAATATAGGAACAGAGATCCAGGTGGTGAGAAGGTCAGGAAGATTGCACAGTAAAATGACTGTCTTACATGGAGGAAAAAGTTAGTAGATTATAGGGTAACCTCAAAGACAATTAATACTTCACATCATACCATGTAATGAAGATCCAAGAAGAACATGGAAACATGAAAACTAAGAAGAAACTGACAAGAAATAGCACAGAAACCAGGAACTTTGCAAAAGAAGGCATGCAGAATAAAGGAAACAGCAGCACCACACACACACACAAAGCTAACATAATGTCAGTAATTAAGTCATACGTATCAATAATCACACCGAATTCCAATGGGTTAAATGCACCAGTGAAGTGATATAGAGTGACAGAATGGATAAGAAAACAAGATCCTTCAATATGCTGCCTGTAAGAGACACACATTATACACAAAGACAAAACAACAAAAACAAAAACAACAGCTAAAAATTAAAGGATGGAAAAAAGAAATACACCAAGCTAATTGTAATAAAAAATGAGCAGGAGTGGCAATACTAATCTCTGATAAAATAAACTTTAAGGCAAAAGCCAGCATAAGAGATAAAAAAAAAGGACTCTATCTCATGATTAATGGGTCAATTGTACAAGGTGACATAACCATACTAAATATCTATGATCACAATGAAAGAATCCCAAAATATATAAAGCAAACCCTACCAGAACTGAAGAAAGAAAACAATCTACAATAATAGTGGGAGATTTTAATATGCCACTTTCAAAAAAGGAAAGAACAATCAGAAAGAAACTTTAAAAAGATACAGAGGAGCTAAACAACACAAGCAACCAACTTGACCTCATAGATGGGTACAGAGCATTCATTGCAACAACAGCACAATACACATTCTTTTCCAGTGCACATGGAACAGTCTCCAGAAATGACCATGTGTTCGGCCACAAAAAAAGCCTCCATAAATTTACAAACATCAAAATATTAAAAGCATCTTCTCAGATCACAATGCTATAAAACTAGAAGCCAACAACAGGAAGCCAAGGAAATAAAGCTAGATACATGGAAACTGTTTTAAAGCTACTGGGTAGGAGGAGAACTAAAATGTGAACTCACAAAGTTCCTAGAAAAAAATGAGAATGAAAACACAACATACCAAAATATTTAGGACACAGAGAAAGTGGTGCTGAGAGGAAGATTTATTGCAATAAATGCACACATCCAAAAAGAAGAAAAAAACAAAATTGAACATTAACACAGCATCTCCAACAATTAGAAAAAGACCAATAATGTGAGCCTGCAGTCACCAGAAGAAAAGAAAAGATAAATATTATAGCAGAAATAAATAAGATAGAAAACAGGAAAAACTACAGAAAAAATCAACAAGACAAGAAGCTGGTTCTTTGAAAGGATTAATAAAAATGATACCATTGGCAAATCTAACAAAAGAAAAGAGCGAGAAGACACAAATAACACATATAAGAAACCACATGGGTGATGTCACAATAGAACCAAAGGAAATAAAAAGGATATTAACAGAATACTATGAAAAGTTGTATGTCAACACATTTGAAAAGTTAGAAGAGATGGATACTTTTTTAGAAACCCATGACCTATCTAAAGTTACAATAGAGTGAAGTAGAAAACTTGAACAGACCCATAACAAAAGAAGAAATTGATAATGTCATTAAAAAAAAAACTAAAAAAAAAAAAAAAGCACAGGTGAGTTTTACTAAACATTCAGGGAAGAAAAACTTCCTAATACATTTTATGAAGCAAGCATAACCCTCATACCAAAACCAGGGAAAGACATCACTAAGAAAGAAAATTATAGATCAATACCCCTTATGAAAGAAGCTCTGGTAGCGTAGTTGTTATGAATCAGGCTGCAAACCGCAAGGTCAACAGTTCGAAACTACCAGCTATTCCGTGGGAGAAAGATGAGGCTTTCTGCTTCCGTAAAGATTTACAGCCTCGGAAACCCTGTTCAGGATCACTATGGGTCGGAATCGACTTGACGACACTTAACAACAACAACCCCTTATTAAAATAGATGCAAAAATTTTCAATAAAATCCTAGCCAACAGAAGCCAACAACACATTAAAAAAGCTAATACATTATGACTAAGTGGGATTCATATCAGGGATGCAAGGATGGTTCAACTTTAGAAAAACAATCAATATAATCCTCCATATAAAAAAGAAAAAGAAAAGAACCACATGATCATATTGATTGGTGCAGAAAAGGCATTTGACAAAATTCAACATCCATTCCTGTTAAAAAAACTCAACCAAGTAGGAATTGAAGGGAAATTCTTCAACACAATTAAGAGCATCTATACAAAACCAACAGCCAACATTACTCTCAGTGTAGAGAGGCTGAAAGCCTTCCCTTTGCTAACAGGAAACAGACAAGGATGCCTTTTGTCACCACTCCTATTAAATATTGTGTTGAAAGTCTTAGCCAGAGCAATAAGGCATGATAGGGAAATTAACAGCATCCAAATTGACAAGAAGGAAATAAAATTCTGTATTCACAGATAATATTATCCTATACATAGAAAACCCCAAAGATTCAGTAAAAAAGCTGCTAGACCTCATTGGAAGATTCAGCAATGTGGCAGGGTACAAGACCAATCAGTTGGATTCCTCTACATTAATTATGACAATGCTGAAAAGGAAGTTAGGAAAGCAATGCCATTTACAATAGCCGCCCAGTGGATGAAATATTTAGGCATAAATATAACCAGATAAACAAAGGATCTATACAAAGAAACTACAAAACACTACTACAAGAAACTGAAAGAGACCTACAAAAATGGAGGAATATACCATGCTCCTGGATAAGAAGATATAACTTTGTGAAAATGTCAATACTATCCAAAGCAATCTACGCAAAAAATGCAATCCCAATTCAGATTCCAATGACATTCTTTAGAAAGATGGAAAAAACAATTACAAACTTTACATGGAAAGGAAAGAGACCCAAGATAAGCAAAGCACTGCTTAAGAATAAGAACAAAGTTGGAAGCCTCTCACTCCCTGAATTTAAAATGTACTACACAAGTACCGTGGTTAAAACAGCCTGGTACTGGTACAATGGAAGATGCAAAGATCAATGGAACAGAATCAAGAATCCAGAAATTAACCCATCCACATACAGCCAACTGATCTTCAACAAAGGACCTAAGTACATTGCATGGGGAGGAGACAGTCTCTTCAACAGATGGTACTGACAGAACTGAAAATTGATATGCAAAAGATTGAAACAAGACACTGTATACAAAAACCAATTCAGCATGGATTAAAAATTTAAATGTCAATCCTGGAATTATAAAGGTCATCAAGAAAAAATAGGCACAAATTTGAGGACTCTGATACAGGGCACACACTGACTACCAAACATTGCAAAAATTGCACAAACAAAAGGAGACAAAATAGATGATTGGTACATACTAAAACTTATGTGCATCAAAAGACTTCACTGAAAGAGTAAAATGGGAACCCACACAATGGGAAAAAAACTTTTGCAATGATGTCTCAGACAAAGGACTCATTTCTAAAATATATAGGAAACGACAACATCTCTACAAGAAAAAGACAAATAACCAAATTAAAAAATGAGCATAGGACATGAACAGACAGTTCACCAAGGAAGACATTTGGACAGCCAACAAACATATAAAGAAATGTTCACGATCATTAGTCATTAGAGTGAGGTAAATCAAAACACCAATGAGATATCATATCATACCAGTATTAACAATGAAGATAAAAAAA
>NW_006408576.1:13613431-13615732 GCF_000296735.1 Chrysochloris asiatica
GATGAGGGGTTGGTGGGGAAAGTAGAGCACAGGGCACAGGGTAGGGATAGATACACAATAGTTCAGGGAGCAGTATATAAGAAGGGGTGAAGAATGGAAGAACTAGGTAGATAGGAGAACATTTAGGAAGGTTTGCATGGGCTAAATGGGACAGAGGTAAATATCACTATTTATGTTATTACATATGCTCAACATTGGAATAACAGGACTTTGTGATACAGGGATTGAGGCATAGTCTGAATGGGTAAAAGAGGGGAAATAATGTTAATATGCTTGACTGCCTTATGAATCTTGATTTTCCTTGCCTACTATTGTAAAACAGACACTTGAGCGGGAGAGAAAGGAATAACTAGAAATGTGATTATAGAAAGCTTATAAGCCTGTCTTGATACTATAACTGACTGGAATACCTAAAAGGGATGCTAGAACTTGCCCAGTGAAAGAGGCTTCCTGCAGAGCCTTTGTAGTGTATAAGAGCTTAGGTGGAATCCTGATCCAGAATCTTCTGAAGTGGGAAATTTCAACTTGAAAAGACAAGTAGACCAGCCTGGAGCCGCTAGAGGAACAGAAGATACTTCTTCAAAGAAAGTCCCCAGGGAAAAAAAAATCAAAAACAAAAATGGCAGTCTGATTGACTACCACAAGAACAAGCAAGTTGTCTGCAGGGGAGCCATCAAGACAATCAAGTCCCTTCAGGGCAAACCCTCTCCAAGACTGAAACTCAAAAGAGAATACAGGAGCAGGCATATAATCTTGCTAGTAAACATGTTGGTCTACCAATGAGAAGGTATTACAGAAAGATATATATGCTTGAAGATAGGAAAAATGGGTTCATTTTGAAGTATGTCTGTCACAGCGTTCATGAAAGGAGAATATGAGAGATCCTTGAAGCAGAATATTGACTCCCCACCCCCAAATATGTTTTATAAATCCTAACTTCAAAAGCTGTGGTTGGAGTCTTGGTGTGGTGCCATAAAATGAGCGCTGGATTGCTAACTCCAAGGTCAACAGTTCAAACCCACCTGATGGTCTTCTGAAACTCTAATCAGTTTCCATATGAGTCAGAACCAACTGGACAGCATTTAACAACAACAACAACAATGTCTGTGGTTATAATTCCATTAGGGAATGGGTTGTATTTGTCTTACTAATGAGGCATGATTAGTATAGGCTGTAATTTGAGACAATCTTATTTGGGATATAAAGAGATTAAACAAGTAAACTAACAAGAAGAGATTGGAAAGACACATGTCCAATCACATGAAAATTACCCAGGAATAGAAGCTTAGAAGACACAAGGATCTTCCTTTAAAGTCACAGAATGCCCTAGAGTCGGCACCCTGAATTGTAACTCGTAACCACCTAGACTGTGAGAAAATACATTTGTTTGTTAAACCCAAGCATTTATAATATTTCTCTCATAGCAACTATAGATATAACCCCTTTTATGGTCACATATGAAACTGATAACTGGGAATTTTTATAAGTGGGTAAAGCATGCTTCTACCACTCCTCTGTCAGTTTGTAAAACAGGTAAGACTGTGATGCTGGAAGCTATGCCACCAGTATTTTAGATGCTAACAGGGTCACCCATAGTGGACAGGTTTCAGTGGAGCTTCCACACTAAGATGGACAAGGAATGAGAAAAGGCTTACCATTTCTGATGGATTAGTCATTGAACACCTAATGAATAATAGCTGAATATTGTCTGATATAGTTCTATAACATGAGCCAGTCAATTTGAAAGGCACTCAAAATACTACTAGGGAAGAGCTTCCATGCCAAAGTAAAGTTGCTGTTAATGATGTGGACACAGCCAAGTTATTGTGACCTTTATTTGATGATTAGGGACAACTCAAAATGAAAAGAAACAGCTACAAACACCCATTAATAATCTTGGCATGGAATTTATGAAGTATGAGTCTAAGAAAATTAAAAATTAACAAAAAGGAAATTGAATGCATAAGGATCGATATTCTAGGCATAGTGAGCTGAAATGTAAAGCTATTGGCCATTTTGAGTCAAACAGTCAAACAATTTACTATGCTGGGAATTACAAATTGAAGAGGATTGGCATTGCATTCATCATCTAAAACAGCATTTCAAGATCTATCTTGAAGTAAGGAGTGGCACTATAGGATAAGTACTGGACTGCTAACAACAAGGTCAGCAGTTCGAACTCACCAGTCACTCCTCAGAAACCCTCTACAAGGTCACTATGAGTTGGAACAGACTCAGTGGCACTTAACAACAACATCTTGAAGTGCAATGTTATCTGTAACAGAATGGTATCTTGTTGTT
>NW_006408576.1:13617252-13629468 GCF_000296735.1 Chrysochloris asiatica
TTGGCAGTCTACGGTACTTTTAATATTATCCTCCAGCATCATATCTCAAATGCATCAATTCATCTACATTCTTCCTTATTCACTATCCAACTTTCGTATACATATAAGATTATTGAAAATACCATGGCTTGCATTACGTGCACGTTAGTCTCTACTTGACATCTTTGCTCCACACTTTAAAGATACTTGTGCAGCAGATTTGTGCAATGCAATACATTGTTTGAGTTCCTGACATGATTAGAAATAATTATAAAAGAGATTCACTTAGCAAAATTATATTTCGGAGAAAAAATATTTCTAGGTGTAAAGTAGATACTCTCATGACAGTAAAGGAGTAAATTCATCATAAGGAAATTGCAATCCAAATTGTTAATTCATCTACTAAGAAAGCTTCAAAATACACACAGCAAATATTAATAAAACTATGAAAAATAGACTAATCAACAATTACAGTTGAAGATTTCAATTCTCCATCCCTTAAAAATTGATAGAACAAGTAAACATGAGATAGACAATATATTAATCTTCCTGACCATCTGATTTTATGGATGGAATTAAATGGATACTAGTATTTTCCAGAACAACTGATATTCACTTTTATTTTAGCTTCACGTCGCATTGGTATAATTTTGTTTCTTTGTATGATTCCAATGAAGGGCATTTATGGAGGAAGAATATTAAGAAAATGTATTTAGAACCAAGCCTTCTCAGAAGATGTGACTTTCACTGGCACAAGAAGTAGCCCAGGGGTTGCATTCTGTCCTTACACAAAAAACCTGTTGCTAATTAAAGATTTAAGAAATACAGCTGGATAAGTAACATCGGTCCAGATGGCATTTTAAGAAACCTCTGGTGAGGCTAGAGGCAGACAGTAATTCTGTATGATTTATCACCCAGTTGGGAGCTTGGAATGATTGGCCCAGTACATTTCAGGTGGAAAAGTACACATAAGGACAGAAGACGTTAGACCAGCAATTTCCCTTAAAACATTCAGAAACAAAACAACTTTAGCTTTAGTTTCTCGTGTCTTTGTGAGATTGTGTTTATTTAGTACTTAAAAAATAGAGATCTGTTTATTCATTATGCTTCATGAAGATTTATTTGAATAAAAAATCCAATAATAAAATAAATTGAAAGTATGTTTTAAGTCCTAGTGTACAAAAAGCACCTTTCTAAATTTTTCCTTGTTATCAATAGGGAGAAGGCAGGTTATAGAACACTAACATGTATCAGAGTGCTGTGTTGCTAGAGGTTAAGCAGTGGACTGCTAATCATTAGGTTGGCATTTGAAGCCTCTGAGCTGTTCCTCAGGGGAAATATGATAATTTCTCTTGATAGGAGTCAGAACAGACTCAACAGCACCTAATAACAGCAACAACTATTAGGGGATATGATGGTAGACTATGTTCTCAAAACATAAATTCCATCAGTGGCAGTTAGGTAACGTGATTAAAAAATAATAATAATGGGCTCATAGTCAAATAAAATTAAGAAGTATTAAATAAACAAAGTCACCAGATTTTAAGTTTTTAATATTTAATATTGGGTAATTTATAAGAACATGTAGTAGTATACAGAGTAAAATGAATGTGTCTAACTCTTGATTCATCTCAATGTAAAGAAAACAAAAATCCTCACCACTGGAACAGTAAACAGCATTCTTATCAATGGAGAAAAGATTGAAGTTGTCAAGGACTTCATTCTTCTCGGATCGACTATCAACACTCATGGAAGCAGCAGTCAAGAAATTAAACGACGTATTGCATTAGGCAAATCTGCTGCACAAGACCTTTTTAAAGTGTTGAAGAGCAAAGATGTCCACTTGAGGATTAAGGTGTGCCTGACCCAATCCATGGTATTTTCAATAACCTCATATGCATGCAAAAGCTGGACAGTGAATAAGAAAGACTGCAGAAGAATTGATGCTTTTGAATTATTGTGTTGGAGGAGAATACTGAAAGTGCCATGGGCTGCCAAAAGAACCAATAGATCCGTTTTGGAAGAAGTGCAGCCAGCGTGCTCCTTGGAGGCCAAGATGACCAAATTTTGTCTCTCATACTTTGGACATAGTCAGGAGGGACCAGTCACTGGAGAAGAATATCATGTTTGGTAATGTGGAGGATCAGAGAAAAAGAAGAAGATCCCCAATGAGATGGATTGGCCAAGTGGCAGCATCGATGGACTCAAGTGTGGCAACAGTAGTGAAGTTGGCCCAGGATCAGGCAGTGTTGTGTTCTGCTATGCATAAGGTCACTGTGGGTCAGTACAGACTCAATGACACCTAACAACAACAACAACAATAGATAAAAGATGCCTTAATAGATTTGTTAAAATATTGAGCCTCCTAATTTTTAAACAAGGTGATTCTGTGTGGCACAACCGTAAAATACTTGACCAAGGCTTTAAAATGGGTCTTTCAAGTTTGACCCTATGTTGAGAAATTGTCTTTCCATCCTAGATAAACTGAATCAGAATCTAAATCTTAATAAGATCCTCAGGCGATTCTTATGGGTCCCCACATTATTTCTGTATTTACATGTGTACAAAAAAATCATATGGAGCATGGTCACTCCATAAAATAAGCACTGGAATGTGAACTCCAAGGTCCATGGTTTGAACCTGCCAGATGCTCCACAAGAAATTTATAAGGTTTCTCCTCCCACAAGGATTTCAAAGATTTGGAAACCTTAAAAATGGTTTCTATGAGTTGGAACCAACTTGAAGGCACTTAACAACAACATTAGAATCAGTTGGGGATCTTGATTCTGAATCAGTATAAATGGAGTAGAAATACATATTCTCAGGAGGGGATAAATTCAGAATGAACCAATTCAAATCCCTGTGCTTGGCTACTAACCAAAAAAATGGTGGTTCAAAGCACACAGAGGAACCTTGGAAGAAAGGCTTTGTATCTGCTTCTGAAAGCTGATAGCCACGACATTCCTAGGAAGTGTAGGTCTACTGTCCAACACATGGGATTGCCATGAGCCAGAATCAATCTGATGGCCAGTTGGTTTGAATCCATAAATAATGGAAGGCTAGAATAAACTTTATGTTTTTGAATTAGAGTATGATCTATCTATCTTATTAATGTACCTTTCATGTTGATATCATCTCTCAATCTATCATGATATAAGCACGTTGTTGTAGTTTCCTATAAATTTTAGAGATTAGTCCCTTGTTGTTGTTGTTAAGTGCCATCATTTGGTTCCAACCCATAATGACCTTGTATAAGGCATCTGAGGAACAGCTGGTGAATCACTGACCTTGCAGTTATGTCCAGCACATAAATCCATAGTGCCACAGCAGGACTCACATGATATAAACATATACATATACCACTACATCAAGTCAATTCCAACTCACAGGAACCCTGTACAGGGTTTCTGACGCTGTAAATCTTTACAGAGCATAAAGCATTAGATTTCTCCCTTAGAGTTGCTGATGTGTTTGAACTACTTACCTTATGGGTATCAGTCTAGTGCTTTCCTACAGTGTCATCAGAACTCCCTACACAGTTATATATAGATGAATAAACATAGAAGCAATGTGTGTGCACAGTAGTTGCTATGTATGCATATGCCATGAGAGGCCTTGGGAATGTTGGCACCCTTGATATCATCAATGAGTATACTGAGCATCCTTACTTTGATTTCTAAATATCACTTTCCAATAAAATAAACCAGATCTTACTTGAGAAATGACTCATTTTAGGCGAGGACAGGGGATATACAACATTATCCTGGAAAATCCAAAACTTTCCAAAACTAATAAAATATTAAAAATAAATAGATGGAAGCATATCAGAAGTTGACAGGAGCCAACATAAAATATCTCCCAATAGCAATGTGAGCATCAATATAAATAATGTAGTATTGGGTTATAAGTCATGCAAAAATATGTATGCATGAGTTTATAATGATAGATATGATTGAATATATAAGTAAATGGAGAAAAGTTAAATATGATTTGTAGTGAATACCCTCACCTACAGGAGATACAGCTTAATCCTCACTATCCTCAGACCAAGAGGATAGAATGGAAATAGAAAAACAATAATTTTACAATGAAAAAAATCTGACAAATTCTCTCAACCAAATCACCAAAGTTAATATATCACTGTGATATCATGTACATACCAGGTACTCACTGATGTAGTATGAGTAGAAGGGTACAACATCTGATTAAATAACTCAAGTTTAATTATAAGAAAGAAGTACTGGTGTGCAGCTATATGACAAGCACTGATAGCAAAGTTGGCTTGAACTGTAAGGTCAGTAGTTTAAACCCATTAGTAGCTCCTCAGAAACCCTATATAGTGTCTCCATGAGTCAGAACTGATTCAATGACACTTAACAACAATAACAATTATAAGAAAATGCAGCTACACTCTATAAAACATCGTATCAGTACTCCTCAAAACTGTCAAGTTATGAAAAATGGAAAAAGTCTAGGAAACTGTCACAAATTAGGGGAGACATAGGAGGCATAACAAATAAATGAAACCTAGGATCCTAGAACAGAAAATGGACATTAATTAAAAACTGGTGATTCCAAGTAAAAACTTAGGTACTACTTACTACTGATAATAAATTTCTTAGTTTTGACAAATCATTATTATAAGACAAATCTGAATTTGAAGAAATACAGTCAGAATACTCTTAGAAGTGAGAATGGTAAGACTCCATTTTATGTACTGAGGATATGTTATCAGGAGGGAGCAGTCGCTGGAGAAACATGTTGTTTGTTGTTAAGTGCCGTCAAGTCAGTTCCGACACATAGCGACCCTGTACAGGGTTTCCGAGGGTGTAAATCCTTACGGGAGTAGAAAGCCTCATCTTTCTCCCGCGGAGCGGCTGGTAGTCTCGAACCGCTGACCTTAAGGTTCGCAGCCCGATTCGTAACCACTATGCTTTAGAGGATCACTGAAAAAGAGGAAGGCCCTTAAGGAAATGAATTGAAACTGGCGGCCAAAATGGGTTCAAAAATTGTAATGATTGTGATTATAGTGTAAGACCAGGCAACATTTGTTTCTGTTGTACATACGGTGACAATGTATCAGAACCAATTGTATGACACCTAATAACAACAACAATATTATAACATTTTAAAATATATAATGTTATAACAACATATTATAGCAATTGAAACTGAATGAGAATAATTGAGAAACTCCCTATATTATCTTTGTACTATCTTATTAACATTTCTTTAAATTGACTATTACTATGATTTTTTAGTTTATTTCAAAAAGTTTCATTGTGAAATGTTTTATGCAGAGTAGGGACTCAAGGTATGTTGATGACTGGGTGAATTATGTACGTAAATGTCTTAGCACAACATTTGGCACACAGTGGTGGTGGTGGTAGTTATGTGCCATGGAGTCAGTTCCAATTCACAGCAACCCTGTATAGGGTTTCTGAGGCTGTAAATATTTATGGGAGCAGAATGCCTCATCTTTCTCCTGTGGAGTGGCTGGGAGATTTGAACTGCTGACAAGGTTAGCAGCCCAACTTGTAATCTTCTACGCTGCCAGGATTCCTTTTGTTGTGCAGCAAATTATAGTAAAACAGGCAATGATATAGATGGTAATAATTTAAAAAGTAATAATGAATTGTGTTTGATTAGGGATCAGTTCAGATCTTTATAGTAAATGCTTTCAATCTAAAACCTAATACTTATTTCAATGAAACTTTTTATGTCTTCAGTAGGTAGGTGATATGTAGGTTTCTTTCCATAACTATTTTCTTTGCCACTAAGATTAATTCTGACATTCCTAAACAAGAATTACACAAAGGTGAAACTCAAGATCCTAACTGGATGCTTAGATTTCCAGGAACAAAGAAAACTGGTATTCTCATTGTATTCCTCCTTTCCTGTACTGCAATTAGTTTTTGGTGGTTAGTGCTTATATTCTTAGCCATGCTTTATTGGTATTTATGTGGGAGCTCTGGTAGCGTAGTGGCTTCGAATCGGGCTGCGAACCTTAAGGTCAGCGGTTCAAAACTACCAGCCGCTCCGCAGGAGAAAGATCAGGCTTTCTACTCCCGTAAAGATTTACACCCTCGGAAACCCTGTACAGGGTCGCTATGGGTCAGAACTGACTCGACGGCACTTAACAACAACAACATGTGCGATAAAGCACTGGACTGCAAGGTTCGTTTGAACCACAAGGTTGTCAGTTCAAATTCTCCCAATGGTTCTTGGAAAACCTATACAAGGTGCTGTGAGTTGATATCAGCTACAACAACAACTATATGGGCATCTAATAGAAAAATATATATATATATATTAAACCTTATTCTTGCCTGTACTCTGCTACATATTTTCTACATATTTTGACAAATGCAAGTTGAAATTTATAATTATTCATGAAAAAATTAAGTTCTGGATGTACTTACATGTTAAGTCAAAGTCAAGGAATCTCAATTTAAATTTCAACATCTCACTGCATCTGAAATCTGTTTAGACAAAAGAATGTGAAGGATTGACAAAACTTTAAAATGCATTTTTTTTTTTCTTTCTTTTCAACTTTGTGACTCAGATGAAGGCTCTGTAAACATACTGTTGGAGTGAAGGATAACTTGTTTCTTAGCTACAGTACAATTTCACAGAACATACAAATGAGAGACAGAGAAAAACTATTAAATTATCTTGTCTGCTCCCTGCCGGCATGGGATTGCTCCCTACAGTACATTTTCCATTGCTTTGCCGATTTTGAAATGACTGAATCAAGGAGGTTTCCATCACTTCCCTTGGGAGACTTTTCAATGGTTTAATAGCCCTCACGTTAAAATGGCTTTAATTTTCCTTTGCTCAATTTTCCTTTGCTTAATTTTATTCCATTTTTCCCAGTTATACTCCCTTGGTTGTGCTCTTTCTCCATAATTCTTACAGTGAGTCATCATCTGTTAGTCATCTATGCCATGAATTTAGTTCTTTTATTCTCCACTCTGAGTTCCAATATTGTCTCCCTTAATTGTTCTTCTTGACTTTCTTTGGAAACAATTCAATTTGTTGTCAGTTAACACGAGATCAATTTAAGCAAAATATAACTAAATTATTAATACTCTAGAATTCTTCCATGCATTTAATATACCCTTGGATGAAAAGTAGTCTTTTCGGTAATCATTTTGTAACATGTATTTTGCCCGAGAAATGTGCTGAACATTGTGTAAAGGAGAATTGTAACATTGCTTTCAAGGGATTTAAAATCAAAACCTAAATACGTCACCAGTGTGACAGAAAGGAAATAGACCACTTTTTAGGCAACAAATTGGCCTGGTTTGAGAGTTGGTCAATTTTTTTAACCATGCATACGATTCTATGTTTTTCTAGGAGATTTTCAAAATTGTAATAAAATACATGATTAATTTCATAAGAAAAAGTACATGTGGGAAAATGTTATAAATGTAAAGAAATATTTCAATTTTTAAAAATTACACATTTTATGAAAAGCAGAATGCAATGCCTATATATAACTTTAGAATGTGGTCCTTATCTTAATTCTCTGGAAATAGGTATGAAATCAGAGGACTTGGCCAAGAAATGTTTAGCCTAACACAATGAAACTCAATGTGTTCCTCCCTGCCTTGCCCCCCGCTCCCCGTATAGTGAAACTCAGAGATGCTAGGCGTATCTTCACGGGTTTTGTAGGGGTCTTGTAAGCATATTTGATCAATTGTCTAAAAACAACTCAAATCTTGGGACCTAAATTTCCAGTGTTCTAGTCATTTATTATTTATGTTTTTATTCTAAATAAATATTCCAATCATAATCTAATCTTATACTTGCAATTTTGGGGGATTCTCTCTGAATAAGAGTACCTAAAATTAATAGTTAAGGCACCTGATTATTAGGAAAGAGCTATGTTCTTGTCCAAAATCACACTTTGCTTTGATTTTAACATATGACCGTGCCCTGTTATAGCTCTAAGTTCCCACCAGTGATACTTTAACAAACAATGGAACTTTAACAATTCTCAGCAAAGAGTGAAGAAGGAAAAACATATGGTTTGTGAATATGTGTTTTCCAGTTAATATTTGTTCAGAGGATCTTGACATAATGGTTACACAGCACAAAGAACATATACGCAGTAGATGTTTTCCTGATAGATTGGCTCCAGGATTTCTATTAGTTTAATCATATAGAATTTTTACTGCAAAGGAACCCTTAGCAAGTTAAAATATTTATTCAGAAGAAAAGGACTAAAATCTATTTTGATTTAGAATAAAAACATAAATAATAAATGATAAGAACATTGAAGATTTAGGTTCCAATATTTGAGGTCCCTTTAGACAATTGGTCTGTCACTATATCGTATTGTGGTGGCTTACATGTTGCTGTAATTCTGGAAACTGTGCCACAGATACTTTAAATACCAACAGAGTCACTGACAGTAGACAGGTTTTAGCTGAGATTCCAGATGAAGACAGACTAGAAAGAAGTGGAGATAGGCTACTTCCAAATATTTAGTCCCTGAAAACCTTATGAATAACAGTGGAATACTGTCAGCACCAGAATAATGACTAGTGAAACATGATGAAGAGCACCGGAAATATAGGGCCAGAAGATGAGATGCCTCAGGTTGCAAGGTACTCAATATATGACTGGAGAAGAATCGATGCCTCCTCAAAGCAAACTTGATGGCATGAATGGATTAAAACATTCAGGACCTTCATTTTCTGATGGGGCACAACTCCAAATGAAGAGAAACAGCTATAAATATTCATTGAAAATCAGAACATGGAATGTATGAAGTATGAATCTAGGAAAATTGGAAATTGTCAAAAGTGAAATGGGACACATAAACATCAATATCCAAGGAATTAGTGATTTGAAATGGACTGGTATTAGCCATTGTGAATCTGATAATCACATGGTTTACTATGCCAGGAAAGACAAAAAGAATATATCAAGATCTGTCTTGGAGTAGATGTTATCTGAGATAGGATAATAAACATATGCCTACAAGAAAGACCAGTTAATTCCACTATTATTCAAATAATACAAAGATAGCTGCAACCATACATTGACAGAGAACTTTCTGAGCTTTAAGTTGGCTTCAGAAGAAGATGTAGAATGAGGGATATAATTGCTGATATCAGATGGATCTTGACTGAAAGCAGAGAATACAAAAAAGATATTATCTATCCTTTATTGAATATGTATGGATCATGACAAGCTATGGATAGTATTGTAGAGAATGAGTATTCCAGAACACTTAATTGTGCTCATGAGGAACCTGTACAGAGACCAAAAGTCAGTTGTGTAAACAAAACAATGGAACACTGAATGGTTTAAAATTAAGAAAGGTGGGTGACAGTGTTGTATTCTTTCACCATAAATATTAAATTTGTATGCTGAGCAAATAATCTGAGAAGCTGGATTATATAAAGAAAAACATGACATCAGGATTGGAGGAAGATTCATTAACAACCTGTGATATGCAGATGATACAACTTTGCTTGCTGAAAGTGAAGAGGACTTAAAATACCTACTGATGAAAATCAAATACCACCGCCTTTGGTATGAGTTGCACCTCAACGTAAAGAAAACAAAATTCCTCACCATTGGATCAATAAACAATATCAGTATAAATGGAGAAATGGTTGAGGTTGTCAAAGACTTCATTTTTCTTGGGATCGATCATCAACACTCATGGAAGCAGCAGTAAAGAAATCAAACAACTTGTATTTTATTAGGCAAAGGTGCTGTATAAGACATTTATAAAGTGATGAAGAGCAGAGATATTAGTTTGAGAACTAAAATATACCTGTCTAAACCATGGTATTTTCAATAACCTCATATGCATGTGGAACTTGGACAGTGAATAAGAAAGATCATAGAAAAAAATGGATGCATTTGAGTTATGGTGTTGGAGGAGAATATTAAAAGTATCAGGAACTGGCAAAAGAACAAACAGATCTGTGTTGGAAGAAGTTCAGCCAGAAGGCTCTTTAGAAACCAGGATGGCCAGACTTTGTCTCTCATATTCGGATATATTATCAAAAGCGTCCAGTCCTTGGAGAAGGATATCACGTTTGATTAATTGGAGGGTCCGATAAAAACAGAAAGACCCCCAGCAAGATGGATTGGCACAGTGGCAGCAGCAGTGGGCTCAGGCATAGCAAAGATTGTGAGGTTGACGCAGGACCGGGCAGTGTTTCGTTCTGTTGTGCGTAGGGTACTATGAATCAGTTCCGACTCGAGGGCACCTACCAGCAACAACTATTTTCCTGTATGCATGTATGTGTGTCTAAATTTATATATTCATATTAGCTATATCTTATCGCTTCTTACATTTCTGCCTCCATTTACCATTTATTCCTTTATACTGAAGATCCTTATTGACTCTATATAAGATACACAGGACTGCTAACCGTAGGTAAAAAGTTCATACGCACTATGGGAAAAAGAGTAGACTTTCTGCTCCTATTAATATTTACAGCCTTAGAAATCCCATATGGGGGTCACTATGAGTCATAGTCTACTCATTGATAATTGGTTTTCAGTTTTGGGTTGAAAATTTTTCATATGTATATATATGGAGCCCTGGTAGCACAATGGTTACGAATTGGGCTGAGAACCCCAAATTACCAGCTGTTCTGTGGGAGAAAGATGAAGGTCTCTGCTCTCATAAAGATTTACAGCCTCGGAAACCCTGTACAGAGTCGCTATGAGTGGGAACCGACTCCACGGCACACCACCACCACCATGTAGATAAATATATATTTTGGAGTCTTTGGCGCTGCAGAATAATGCTCTGGACTTCAAAGTCAGTTTGAAATGCAAGTGCAGTGGTTCAAACTCTTGAACTTTTGTTGGTTTGAAGAAATTATTTTTTCAAAAATGTCTTCTGACACAGATTTTCCAGCTTTTTTGCTCTGCATGTCTCAGCCTTTACGCTGTCTACTAACTTGTTTAACATTTTCTGAATTCTCTTTTACACTGTATTCAATTTTCTGGAAAGCAATCTAGGGACATCTTAATTCCCAGTTTTAAATTTTGTGTCTTTAGAATGTTGCAGGGATCACAGTTGAGAGACTGTTTTATTTACCAAGGACACCTCTTTCTTAGCTAATCATGAACTACATTTATTTCTCTCTTCAGCATAGAAAAACTGCTGAACCTTCTGTGTTTCTGTTGTTTTATGTTTAGCCTTTTGCTGCTTTCACACTGTAGCACAAGACTTGCACATATGGTAAGAAAGGAAAAGTCACTGACTTTCAAACTCACTTCCCTGTTCTTCATTCTTCTTATCTCTGTTCTTCATTTATTGGCTACTTAGCTTCCTTGAACTACATTTTGAAATTGATGAAAAACACTACTGGCTTTTCTGTTGATTATTCTTGACCCTTTGTCTTGTTTCACAACCTTTGCCACATATCACCCATCACTGCCACCCACTGCCATTGAGTCAATTCGGACTCATAGTGACCCTTGTAGGATAGAACAGAACTGCTGCAAAAGTTTCTGAGGTTGTAATCTTTACAGAGGCACATGGGATGATCTTTCTCCAGCAAGGTGGCTGGTGGATTCAAGCCATCAACCTTTCAGTTATAATCTCAATGCTAAACCCACCATGACACCAGGGTTCCTTTGCCACATATCAATAATAGGGTAATACCCTCAGAGAAATGTTGTTCTATTGTGTCGGCTCACCCCTGTGAGTTTCCTTTGCTTTCATCATCTTAGACCTTTACATCCTAGTTGCCCCAGCTGATTTCCCATGAATTGAAATATATTTTTAATTTTTTTCTGATGAGAAGTTCCATAACTCTTGCAAGAGTACCTAATGAGTTTTGTTATTGTTATTGTTAGGTGCCATCGAGTTGGTATCGACTCATAACGACCCTATGCACAACAAAATGAAACACTGCCAGTCCTGGGCCAACTTCACAATTGTTGCCACGTTGAGCCCATTGATGCTTCCACTTTGCCAATCCATCTCGTTGGGGGTCTTCCTCTTTTTCTCTGACCCTCCATCATACCAAACATGATATCCTTCTCCAGAGAGTGGTCCCTCCTGACAATATGTCTGAAGTATGTGAGACGACGTTTGGCCATCCTGGCCCCAAGGAACACTCTGGCTGCACTTCTTCCAACACAGATCTGTTGGTTCTTTTGGCAGTCCATGGCACTTTCAATATTCTCCTCCAATACCATAACTCAAAAGCATCAATTCTTCTAGGGTCTTCCTTATTCACTGTCCAG
>NW_006408576.1:13631619-13641528 GCF_000296735.1 Chrysochloris asiatica
TTTTTGACAATGTATGCAACACCATTCCTCTTCAATTTGTTATTCCCAGCATAGTAAACCATATGGTTGTCAGATTCAGAATGGCCAATACAAGTTCATTTCAGCTCACTAATGCCTAAGATATCGATGCTTATTAATTCCATTTCATTTTTTACAATTTCCAATTTTCCTAGGTTCATACTTCGTACATTGCATGTTCTGATTATTAATGGATGTTTACAGCTTTTTCTCTTATTTTGAGTTGTGCCCCATCAGCAAATGAAGGTCCCAAGGGCTTTACCCCCACGGACTTTACTCCATTAGCCTCATTACAGTCAACTCTACTTTGAGAAGGCAATTCTTCCCCAGTTGCATTTTCAGTGCCCTCCAACCTGAGGGGCTTCGTTTTTGGCACTGTATCTGACAGTGTTTCTCTGTTATTCTTAAGGTATTCGGTGACTAAATATTTGGAATTAGTTCATATCTCTGTCTTCCTTGTCTATCTTCATCTGGAAGCTGATCTGAAACCTGTCCACCATGAGTGATCCTGCTGGCATTTAAAATACCGGTGGCATAGCTTTCAGAATCATAGCAACTCACAAGTAAACAAAGTATGACATATTGATAGATGACTGGTGTCCCTAATGAATACAGCATTGAAAATTTTATGGGGATCATCTACAAGTGTTCTATGTTGCTGCTGCATGCCATTAAGTCAGTTCCAATTCATAGTGACCATACATAGGCTTTCTGAGGCTGTAAATCTTCATGGGAGCAGAAAGCCTTATGTTTTTTCCAATGGTGTGGCTGGTGGATTCAAACAGCTAACCTTGTGGTTAGGAGTCCAACATATAACTCACTATACTACCAGGGCTTGTACTTGGTTCTATTTGTTGTTATTAAGTTCAATCAAGTTATTTCTGACTCACAGGGTTTCCAAGATGCTGCTGGTGAGTTTAAACTGTTGATCTTGCAGTTTGCAGACCAGCGCTGATCTTGCAGCACCATAGCAGAAGTTCGGTCTTCCTTGTAGCAATATTATCCTATCACAAACAGCACTGTGCTTCAAGATAGATCTTGAAATATTCTTTCTGACAATGAATATGATGTCATTTTTCAATTTGTCTTTCCTAGCATAGTAATGCATGTGACTGTAGGATTCAGAATGTCCTAATACCAGTCTCTTTCAGTTTAGAGGGTATCAATTGATCTTTGTGCTTCCATTTCATTTTGAACAAATTCTAAATACCCTAGGTTCATACTTCATGCATTCCATGTTGTGATCATAGATGGATGTTTGTAGCTCTTTCTCCTCATTTGAAGTTGTGCTTCATTATCAAATGATGGCTCCAAAAGCTTTACTCAGATTATTCTAGTCAACTCTACATTGATGAGGCAGCTCCTCCCCAGGCATATTTTGAGTGTCTTCCAATGAGAGGGCCTCACCTTCTGGCACTGTGTCTGACCGTGTGCTGCTGCTATTCATCAAGCTTTCCTCTTTGGGTACTGTATCTGACAATGTTCTGCTGCAGTCCACACGCTTTTCAGTGGCTAAACATTCAGAAGTAGTTTGCCTCTCATCCTGTTTGTCTTAGTCTGGAAGCAGTACTGAAACCTGTTTACCATGGGTGAGCTTGCTAATATTTAAAATACCTGTGAGACATCTTCCAGTATCACTGCAACATGCAAGCTATCACAGTATAAGAAAAAGACAAACAACAGGTAGATCTATTTATTTTGGGGTAACAATATTTATTGCTTACTAAAGCAGTAGACACAAAATCATATTGCAGTGTTAATTAAATAACAAAACAAAGAAGTAAGTTAACTATGTGTCTCATTGTCTTTAGTTACCCTCTCTGCAATGTCACTTTATCCAGAAATCTGCAATACACTAATTAGATTTTGAGATGTTGCATGTATTACCTCTTAATCTTGCCAGGCTGTCTGGCTCTCCTGTTAATGCCTTCATCGCCACCTTCATTCGGTATTATTTCAGACACTTCCATTTCCAAGAAGGGATCTAAAACCTTCTCTAGTTCACCCAGCTTGTTGACTCTCTTCTGTATGGTTGTTATAATCAGAATTGAATTAATGGCACACATAAGAAAAACAGTCTGTTATAAAATCAGCTTGGGTGGTGCAAATGGTTTGTGAAGTACTGTAACCTAAAGGTTCAAACCCTCCAACATCTCCACAAATGGAAGCCATAGAAAACCACTTCCATAAAGATAATTGCTAATGATACTATATGGAGCGGTTTTCCTCTAGAACATATGGTGTTGCCCTAAGTCTAGGACTGATTCGATGGCAGTTAACAACAACATCATTCCATTATATAAAAAAAATAACAACAGTAAATTTATTTAAATATTTTCTTAATAATATTGAGATTGTTTCCAATTTCATATTAATCAATTTTGCATAGGTATGCACATAAATATGCATACACGCTCACACATATATGTACATGTGTTGTTTCTACGTACCATCAAGTTAATTGTGAGTCATAACAACCATTTAGGACAGAATGTCCTGTAGAGTTTCCAGTCTGCTTCCAAATTTTAAATGAAACAGACTGCTACATCTCCCTTGGAGTAGCTGGTGAGTTCGAATCACTAACATTTTGGTTTGCAGCTAAACACTTAATTATGAAACAACTAGGACTATATAACATATATTGTGCATATAACATGCCAAAGCATATAGCATATATAGGGTAAATAGGAAATTAATAAACAAAAATGTTGGTTGGTTTGCAAAGAGGAGTATAATGTGCATTATTTGCATAAAAATACAGTGTGTAGTTGTTTTATCAGTCAGTTTGTTATACTGTGGGGCTTTCCTTTTGCTGTGATGTTGGAAGCTATGCAACTGGTATTTTAAATAATAGCAGGGTCACCTATGGTGGACAGGTTTCAGCGGAGCCTCCAGACTATAACAAACTAAGTATAAGAAGAAGCAGATTACTTCAGAATGTTTAGTCACTGAAAATCTTATGTCTAGCAGCAGAATCTTGTCAGATATGGAAGATAAGCCACTCAGGTTGGAAGGCATTCAAAATTAGATTGGGAAAGAGCTGTTTCCTGAAAGTAGGCTTAACTGTGATGATGCAAATGGAGTAGTTTTCGGGACCTTTATTTGCTAATGGGGCACAACTCAAAATTAGGAGAAACACCTGCAAGCACCCATTAGTAATCAGAACATGGAATGTATGAAGTATGAATCTAGGAAAATTAGAAGTTATCAAATTGAAATGGAAGCATAAAGATTGATATCATAGGCATTAATGAGCTGAAATGGAATGGCACTGGCAATTTTGAACATGCCTGGAATGACAAATTCAAGAGTAATGACATCGAATTAATCATCAAAAAGACCATGTCAAGGTCATTCTTGAAATACAACGCTATCTGTGATAGGATAATATCCATAAGTCTACAACAAAGACTTTGTTGTTGTTGTTTGGTGACATTGAGTTAGTGCTGACGCATAGCGACCTATGCACAGCAGAACAAAACACTGCCCAATCCTGGGCCAACCTCATTACTGTTGCCACGCTTGAGTCCATCGATGCTGCCACTTGGCCAATCCATCTTGTTGGGGGTCTTCCTTATTCAAATATATTCACCAATGACTAAAGCCAGTGATGATGAAATGGAAAAATCCCACCACCTTCTTTAGTTTGAAATTGATTAAGCATGCAATCAAGGTGTATTGATAGTTACTATGATTGAAATGCGAAGGTTGGAAACAAAAAGGAAGATTCAGTAGTTAGAAAATATGGTCTTGGTAATAGAAAGGATGCTGGAGATCACATGATAACATTTTGCAAGACCAATGAGACTGAAGAAAATGAAAACAAGTCCAGGAGAGTCAAATTATGATCCTGAGGTATCCCACCTGAATTTAGAGACAACCTCAAGAACATATTTGATTCATTAGACCAGAAGAATGTGAGACGATGTCAAGATAATAATGCAAGAAGAAAGCAAAAAGGTTATTAAGAAGATGGGAACAAAAGAAAAGACCAAAATGGATGTTAGCAGAAACCCTGAAAGTTGCTTTTCAGGTTATAGATGCAAAGTGACTTGCAGAAATGAGGAAGGAAAAGAGTTGAAAAGAAAATTTCAAAGGGCAGCTCAAGAAGACAATGTCAAGTACTATAATGAAATGTGCAAAGACCTGGAGATGGAAAACCAAAAGGGAAGAACATGCTTAGCATTTCTCAAGCTGAGAGAACACAAGAAAAAATTCAAGACTCAACTTGCAATATAGAAAGATTCTATGGGCAAAATGGAGTCCTGGTGTGGTATTGTGTGTTAATACATTGGACTGCAAAGTCAGTTTGAACCACAAGATTGGCAGTTCAAGCTCATCAGCCACTTCTCAGAAACCCTATACAGGGTTGCTGTGGGTGGCAACCAACTCGATGGCACTTAACAACAACAACAACAACAATGGGCAAAATATTGAATGATGCAGAAAATGTCAAAAGAAGATAGAGCATATACAGAGTCACTGTACCAAAAGTAAATGGTCAATGTTCAAACATTTCAAGAGGTAGCATATGATCAAATATTGATGATACTGAAGGAAGAAGTCCTAGGCTCCCTGAAGGTATAGGTGAAAAACCATACTGCAGGAACTGATGGTTTATAAGTTGTAATCTTTCAACAAATTGATGCAACACTGGGACCACTCACTCATCTATATCAAGAGATTTGGAAGACAGCTATCTGGTCAACTGCTTGGAAGAGATCTATATTTGTATCCATTCTAAAGCTAGATGACCCAATGAAATGTGGAAATCCTTGAACAATATCATTAGTATCACATGCAAGTAATATTTTGCTGAAGACAATTAAACAGATGTAATAATTTCCCCATTCATGATGAAGTTATTTATTGGTCCAGTTGTGAGGTTTTTTTTTTTTTTTTACATTGAATGTAATACATGCAGAAGGCTAGATTTGATCTTCATCAGTATTTCAAGTCCTCTTCACTTCCAGCTAGCAAAGTTGTGTCATCTGCATATTGCATTTTGTTAATGAATCTTCCTCCAATCCTGATGCCATATTATTCTTCATATAATCTAGTTTCTCAAATTATTTGTTCAGAATACAGATTCAATAAGTATGGTGAAAGGATGCAATCTTGGCATACAACTTTCCTGATTTTAAACCATTCAGTATATCTATGTTCTTTCTAAGGAATTCCTCTTGGTCAGGTTCCTCATGAGCACAATTAATACCGTATTCTAGAATATCCATTCCTTGCAATGTTAGCCATAGTTTATTATGATCCACACTGTGAATGCCTTTCAATTAAGCCACAAGTAAGCATAAAACAAAAACAAAAACAGATGCAGCAGTATATTGACAGAGAACTGCCAGAAACTCAAGCTGGATTCAGAAGAGGATGTTGAAGTATGAATATCATTTCTGATGTCAGATGGATATTGGCTAAAAACATAAAATATTAAAAAGATATCTACTTGTGCTGTATTGACTATGTAAATGATTTTGGTTGTGTGGTCATGATAAACTTGGCTAACACTGTGAACAATGATATTCAAGAATAGTAGATTGTGTTCAGGAGGAAACTGTTCATAGACCAAGAAGTAGTTATTTGAAGAGATCAAAGGGATCCGGAATGATTTAAAATCAGGGAAAATGTGCATCAGGATTGTATTATTTTACCCTATTTATTCAGTCTGTATGCTACACAAATAATTTGAGAGACTGGATTATATGAATAAGAATGTGGCATCAGGATGGGAGGAAGACTTATTAACTATTTTCAATATGAAGATAGTACAACCTTCTTTCTTAAAGTAAAGAGAACTTAAAGTACTTACTGATGAAGATCAAAGACCACATTATCCTTCAGAATGGATTGCACCTCAATGTAAAGCAAACAAAAATCCTCACCACTGAATCAATAAACCATATCACGATTAATGGAAAAGATGGAAATTGTTAAGTACTTCATTTTGCTTGAATCCACAATCAACACTCCTGGAAGTAGCAGTCAAGAAATCCAATGTCATATGGCAAATCTGCTGCACAAGATCTCTTTAAAGTGTTCAAGAACAAATGATCAGTTGGAGGACTAAGGTGAGCCTGATTTAAGCCATAGTATTTTCAATAGCCACATATGCTTGTGAAAGTTGGACAATTAACAAGGAATATATTGAGTTGATGCATTTCATTTATGGTGTTGGAGAAAAATATCGAGAGTTCCATGGATTAGCAGAGAACAAATCAATCTGTTCTGGAAGAAGTGGAATCAGAATGCTTCTTAGAAACTAGGATGGCAAGATTTCGCTTCTCATAATTCAGTCATATTATCAGGATTTTTTATTATGCGGGACCACTGAGCCACTAACCTTGTGATTAGCAGTCCAGGCTTAGCCTTCAGAGCCACATGGAACTCTGATAGCCTAGTCATTTTGAGTCAGACTGCTGACCTGAAGGTCAGCAGTTTGAAACTACCAGCCATTCTATGGGAGAAAGATGAAGTTTTCTGATACCATAAAGATTTACAGCCTCAGATACCCAATACAAGGTCACTATGAGTCGGAACCTATTTGATGGCACTTAACAACAACAATATGTATATATTATATATGTGTGTGTGTGTAAGGGCTCTATTACTGTGTGTGTATGTATATGTAGGTGCTCTCTATGAAAATACAATATATAAGGGAGATAGACACAAATGTATCATAATAGTTCATTGAAAAATGGAATTAAAAGAATTATTATTATATTTATATATTAACTACAGCGTTATTTGAAACAATGATTTAGAGATGCAACATACATACAAGGTCTTGTGTATATATGTATACATATACAAACTACATGGTTGCATATATTACTTATAAGGTCATGCATGTATTATTTGTAAACAAATATAAACACATGTACTAGGTGCCTTCAAAAATTTAGTGGAAATTTCCCATGATCTTTTATTTTCATTCCCCCCGTCCCAAGTTTTTAAATCCCCCTCACACACTAGTTTTAAGATCTATTTCTAGTAAAAGGAGAATTATTAATGCAGATACGGACATGCACTTTTAAAAGTCTTTTGTCACATGCACTCTATGACTCTCAATCTATTCCTTCATTGTTTATCTATTCCTCTAACTTCCATCTATTTTGGTAACAACCTTTCATAAAGGTTATGCACATTTACACCCACAATAGTTACAACTGAGGTGGGTTATATCACTGTATACTTTTGAAAATCATTTCTTCTTTCAGGGTCATTGTTGTTGTTGTTAAGTATTGTGGAGTTGGTTCCAACTCATAGTGACCCTGCACAGGGTTTCCAAGGCTGTAAATCTTTATGGGAGCAGAACGCCTCATCTTTCTCCCGTGGAACTGTTGGTAGTTTCGAACTTCCGACCTTCAGGTTAGCAGCCCGATTCGTAACCACTACACTACCAGAGCTCCTTCAATCAGAACATCAGAGACCAGCCTTTCAAAATGCACATACCAGCATTTCAAATGCTGAAACTAGCAGGAGAACAAAGAAGAAAGATAAATCTACCTTCCTTGAATTAAAGTCTATGGAAGGTGAATTTAAGAATGTCCATGACCCAGCTTTGAAAAGCTGGTCTCTGATATTCTGGTTGTTGTTTTTTTTTTTTTTTTTCTCTTTCTTTCTTTTCTGTCTCTTGTATTAGGGCAGATAATAGGAGGACTCTGTCAGTAGATTATTCAGGTCCAGTAATATGCCTATTTCACAATGTTCTTAAACTGTTGTGTTTGAATAGAATTTTTGTAATTTATGATTCTAGAAATATTAATCAGCCAAACATTTGTATTTAAAAAAAAAAAAACAATACATAACTATGTGAAATTTAACAGAAGTGTGCTTGACCTGAGGGAGATTATGCACAATATAAAATGCAACACTTTCAAAAGAAATTTTAAAACACACACAACTTTCCTCAATTTACTCATTTAAAATTGGTGAAGAGAATCAAGGGAAGTGTCATTTACTCCCCAGACTGTGATTAATGTACAGTTTCAGAGCTGTAACTCACCTTCTACCTTTGCTGAACTTCAAAGGAATCTAGAGGCAATAAAAGGGCCGTCTTTACTAATGAATCATGACACTATAGCTCTCTTTTTATAAGAAAATATTGGTTCCTTCAAATACAGTTTCATTAAGGTCATACAGTGTCCGAAGAACCAGTGAAGTCAGAGTGGACCCAAAGCATCCTTTTTTGATAAAAATTTTAAGAAAAGACACCAAAAAGCCACTTAGATAGCCTGGTGCAATCTTTTAAATTTACATTAAAAATTATATGCTATCCATATTTGTTCACATTATGTAACTAGTTTGTGGTAGAGTTGAAATTAGAAATAAATTATCTTGACTCTACCACACCAGGATTCCATTCTGAATGATGATGTCCTTATGCTAGACTTAGAATCACAGAAAACTTGGAATCCTGGTGTGGTGCTGCCGGACAATGCACTGGTCAGTTTGAACAATGAGGTTGGAGGTTCAAACTCACCAGCTGCTCCTTGGGAACCTTATACAGGTTTGCTGTGAGTTGAAACTGATTCAAAGGAACTTAACAACAACAAAGAAAAGTGATATTTTTGAAAGGTGTGAGATACTATAACAGAATGTTTAAACATACATACATATATATCTGTTGGGATAGTCTGCTTTAAATGTCTGTACGTCTCATAACTTCCCATGGAGTGCTAATCATGAGTCACTGTAGAATTTTTGATGATGATGATTGTGTGCATGGAGTTGGTTATAGCTCATAGCGACCCTGCATAGGGTTTCCGAGACTGTAATTCTTTATGGCAGCTGAAAGCCTCATTTTTCTCTGGTGGAAACATTGGTCATTTTGAACTGTGGATCTTGAGGTTAGCAGCTAAACTTGTAACCACTGTTCTTTAGGAAAGATAAAAGTCTAGGGTCATTTTACCTTGGAGGAACATCATACTTCGGTTTTCCATACAGACCTATGTTTTAATGAAAGTTGCAGCAGGGTCAGTAGTCCAGAAATTGTCGTGTGATTATCCAAAGAAAACAAACATTTTATTTATTTATTTTTAATCTTGGTTCCTTTTATTATTTTTCTATAAACTCATCATAGTATTAAACTTGTTTCATGTTTTTTTCTTTTCTGATGAAGCTCAATTATATGTGCTACATCTATAGACTAATGCCAAAAAATATTTTCTCATTTGTTTATAAAGTGATATATTATAGCATGAGCTAACATCTGTCTCTGGCTCTGAAGTTAATAGAACCAAATGAAAAGTATCTTTTTGTGTGAGATATTCTGAAGGTGGCACTGAAAAACTCGTGGCTTTTCATGCTACTTTCAAAGTCTGAAATTTTGTGTACATTACTAAATACATGCTCTTTTATTTTAAACTCACGTTTTTTTACTTTCCAACTAACTATAAACAAAAACACATTGTAAAATGTGATGTGCTCATCATCCTGTGAACTTCTGGATCTTGGAATTTAATTCATTGGGTTAACACTTAATATGCAGTATTTAGAACCACTAGCACCCACAGCCCCTTGATCTAGCAGCTTGCTGTCTGACCTGCAAGCTTTGGAGTCATTAGAAATCTCAACTTGGTGCCTGGATGACAGATTTGAGACTTTACAGTCTCCACAATTGTGTAAGTCATTTCCTTAAAATAAAATCATTTTTTTATGGTACAATAGGATAAAATAAATCATTTTTGATGTGGGACCCTATCCAGAGGAGCAACAACACCAGAGATGGAGGTAGAGATGTGAATATGGAGAGAGAGAGCAGCTGAGGAATCAAGACTCATGGCAAGAGAAAGGCTGAGTGCTGGCAGCCAAGAGACAGGCTTGCAGAATGTGCCCTTTGGTTATTTATATACATATATAAAATTTTATACATTT
>NW_006408576.1:13641628-13655282 GCF_000296735.1 Chrysochloris asiatica
ACAGAGGAGATGGTAGTTATTGCAGTGAAGTGATGAATGTACAACCAATGTTCTCCCATGTAAACTATCACTCAATTCACAAGAAAAACTTAAAAAAAAAAAAAGTATTTCAGTTTGGAGAAAAATAAATAAATAAATAAATCGTTTTTGTGGTGCTAGGAAACCCTATACAGCGTTGCTCTGGGTTGGAACCAACTCAAAGGCACTTAACAACAACAATAGGATAAGCCCTGGGCTGTGAACCACAAGGTCAGTGGTTCAAACCCACCAGCTGCTCCTTGTAAACCCTGTACAGGATTGTTGATTGTTACTGTTGTTAAGTGCCATCAAATTAGTTCTGACTATAGAGACCTCAGGCTTTAAAGTTCAAACTGACTTTGCAGTCTAGTGCTATCCGACAATGTCAACACCAGGACTCTCTGTAACTCTCTGTCTCCGGTGTTGTAGGATCAGCACTGGGCTGCCAACCACAAGTGAGCATTTCAAACCTGTCAGCTGCTTTGTTTCCTCAGAAACCTTATATAGCGTCTTTATGAGTAGGAATCAACTTGACAGCACTTTACAGCAATTGTATGGAATCCTGGTGTGACGTTGTGGGTTAATGCGCCAGACTGCAAACAGTTCAAGCTCACCAGCTGTTCCTTGGAAACCCTATACAGGGTCACTATGGGTTGGAATCGACTCGGCAGCACTTAACAACAACAACTTATATACCTTTCACTGTTTTTGCTCTTCGAGAGAACCCAACCTAATATAGTGCTTCTGGAGGAACAAAATCTGAATGGTTCTCAAGTCTAGTTAGACCTAAATACACTGATGATTCTATAGCAGAGGTCACCTCTAATCCATGATGTGAGCAGGCAATTCATGTTATTAGATGCCATTAAGAAGGCTCCAACTCATAGTGACCTTATGAACAACAGAATGAAACACTATTTGGTCTTGCACCATCCTTACAATTGTTGCTATATATGAGCTCATTGTTGCAGTCACTGTGTAAATCCATCTCATTTCGGGGTCTTCCTCTTTTCAATTGACCCTCTATTTTATCAAGCATGATGTACTTCCCTAAGGAATAGTCCCTCTGGATAACATGTCCAAAGTACCTGAGGCTAAGTCTTGCCATCTTTGCTTTTAAGGGGCATTCTGACTGTAATTCTCCCAAGACAGATTTGTTTGTTCTTTTGGCAGTCCATGGTACTAGTAATATTCTTCACAAGTACCATAATTCAAATTCATCAATTGTTCTCCAGTCTTCCTTATTTTTTGTCCAGCTTTCATATGCATACAAAGTAATTAAAAATACCATAGTTTGGGTTAGTCACATCTTTATCCTCAAAGTGACATCTTTGCTTTTCAACACTTTAGAGAGAGGTCTTTGGCAGCACATTTTCCCAGTGGAATATGTTATTTGATTTATTGATTGCTGCTTCCATGAGTATTTATTGAGGACCCAAGTGAAATGAAATCATTGGTAACCAATATTTTCTCCATTTAACTTGATGTTTATTGGTCCACTTGTGAGTATTTTTATTTTCTTTAGGTTTTGTTATATTCCATACTGAAGGCTATATTCTTTGATCTTCATCAGCAAGTGTATCAAGCCCTCAGCAAGCAAGGTTGTGTCATCTGCATATCATAATGCAATCCTAATGCAGAATTCTTCTTCATATAGTCCAGGTTCTTTGATTATTTGCTCAACATAATCAGTGAATATGTATGGTGAAAGAATACAACCCTAACACAGACCTTTCTTGATTTTAAACTACTCAGCATTCTCTTGTACTTTTGAGATAAAAGCCTCTTGGTCTGTATACAGGTCATTCATGAGCACAATTAAGTGTTCTAGATTTCTCATTTTTCACAGTGTTATGCATAGTTTTTCATGATCATCACAATCAAATTCCCTTGCATAGTCAGTACAACACAAATAAACATCTTTTTTATATTCTCTACTTTTAGCTGAAATCCATCTTACATTAGCAAAGTTATCCCTCCTTCCAGATCCTCTTCTGAATCTGGTTTGAATTTCTGAAAACTCCCTATTGATGTACCGGTGGAACTGTTTTGGAACTATCTTCAGAAAAACTTTACTTCTGTGAGATATTAATGATATTGTTCAATGATTTTCACATTTTGCAGGATCAGCTTTCTTTGGAATGGAAACAAATATGGGTCTCTCCTAATTAGCTTGCCAGCATAGATAAGAAAGGTCCTCTAGCACTGCATCAGTTTGTTGGAACATTTAAATTTATATTTCATAAATTCCTGGAGCCTTGTTTTTTTGCAACTAGGACTTTTTCCTTCAGTATTATTAGTACTGGTAGTCCATGATATATTCAGTATTCGTAACCATTACCACAATTCAACATGCATCCATCATGAATTGGGTGTTGTCTGACCCATAAAGTCATAAAGTTGGAGATGTACAATAATAATCAATCATTAATTGGAAATGCTATCTATGGTATAGGCTCAAACAGGACCTTAAGGCACAAGTAAGTTTCATGAGAAAGTGGACCAAAGACCCATGGTCTGCAATAATGTTGTATTAGCTTCCCTCTCTCAATATGCACCTGTAGCCTCATGAGAAGTTCCTTATGATCAGTTGACTAAGGAAGAGAGAATTCATACCTAGTTTACAAATTGTTCTGCTTGCTATGTGTGCATCACTTGATAGTGGACATCAGCAACACTGCAGCCCTATTCTGGTACCTTCAGAAAGGTATCCAGTGAGTAGAACTTTGAGCAGTGCAAATTGTTGTTCATTTTTCTTAGAAGTAAAAATGAGCAGATAATGTGACTGAATTCTAGTGGGTTGGCTGAATGTTTAAGGAATTGGAAGGGACATAACTGAAATATGAGTGAGAGGGAGTTAAGGGGAAGGGGCATGTGGATAGACCTCTCTGACTGGGTCAAAGACGTGAAGATATTTGTATCTCTTGTGTATGTTTACCAAAGGATGACTCAGCAGATATGACCTGGATAGGATGACACATTCTGTGGTAATCAGTCATCCTCTTTCTCTAGCCACACCTGTCTTTGCTCAATGGACTCACGGCCATGTGGCAATGGTAGCGATTATGCATGGGCTCAGTAAGATGAAATTCAGCTCACCAAGGTCACTACTGAGTGTCCAATCTGCCAACAGAGACCAACACAACACCCATAAAATGGAACCATTCTTCAGAGTGATCAGACAGTAATGTGATGGCATATTGCTTACAATGGACCACTTCCATCATAAGAAGGGCAGCGGTTTGTTCATACTGGGATAGACCTTTTTGGATATGAATTTGCCTTCACTGTATACAATTCTTTTCTCAAAAATACCATCTGTGGAATTTCTGGATACTTTATCCATCATAATGGTATTCTGCACATTGTTGCCTCTGACAAAGGGTCTTCCTACATAGTAAAGGAAGTGCAGCAATGGGATCATCTCATAGAATGTATCAGTCTTACCATGTTCCCCATAATTCTGAAGCAGCTTCTTACACAGACTGATTGAATGGCCTTTTAAAGACACAATTAGCATGCCAACGAGGTGACAATACCTTGTAGGGTTGGAACAATGTTATTCAGGAGGCTAAACCAGCATCTAATATGGTACTGTTACTCCCCTAACCAGATTTAACAGGAATTAAGGGGTGAAAATGGAGATGGCACCACTCACTATTACCCTGCATGATCCATTTTCAAAATGTTTGTTTCCCATCCCTGAAGCCTTATGCTCCGTAATTCTGGAGTTCTTAGTTCCAAAAGGAGGAATGTTCCCATCTAGAGAGATACAACACTGATTTCACTGAACTGGAATGCCACCTGGCCTCTTTGACTTCATGCCCCTGTATCAACAGACAAAAAAGGGAACTACTATATTGGCTGGTGTGATTGATCCTAATTATCAAGAGGAAATTGGATTGATGTTATGAAATACAGATAAAGAAAAGTACGTGTGGAATACAGGAAATCTCTTACAGCACATCTTAGCACTATCATACCCTGTGATTAAAGTCAGTAGAAAACTATAGCAATCCAATTCTAAAATGACTATTAATGGCCAAGACCCTTTAAGAATGAAAGTTTAGGACACCCCCTCAGGCAAAAAAAACCCCAAAACCCATAACCAACTGAGGAGCTTATGAGAACAAAGGAAATACAAAATGGGTGGTGGAAGAAGTTAGTTCTAAATACCAACTCCAACCATGTTACCAGTTGCAGAAGCAAGGGCTGTCATTGGCATGAGTATTTAGTCCTTGTTTTATTATACATATATGAGTGTGTGCATAACACATTTTTTTGTTGTTTTGTTTTTTCCTTTGTCTTCTCCCATTACTTAGGAATTATTTGTTTTAAAAGGAGCTCTTGTGCTTCCAATTGAATGTATGTCCATTGTATTAAATTATTCACAAATACAATCTTACAGAAGTCCTGTTATGGCACTGCAGGATAATGTGCTAGACTGCAAAGTTGGTTTGAACTCTAGGTTGGTGGTTCAAACCCACCAACCACTCCTTGGAAACCCTATAAAAGTCACTAAGAGTCAGTTCTTGTGATGTGAACCAGCAGCTTGTCATCTAAACTGTCAATTTTGGATAGGCCATTTTCCTGAAATATACCTCTTTGTACATGTATTTCACTGATTGTTTTCCTCTAGAGAACCCAGTCTAATACAAATATATATATATATGTATGTATGTATGTATGTATATAACTATATAACTAGAAAACCAGTACATTTCTTTGCTCAGTAAAATTCACTGCATGTGTTCAGTATTATTAATGTATTACTAAATAAAATTTAACTTATAGAAAACAAACAGCTAAGAATAATTTTGGTGTTAATCCAAGAGGATCCATGAACTGGGATGAAGGTGCTAGCAACAGAGAAAATAACACCTGTTTCTTCATAATTCAAATAATAATATAAAAATTGGCACATATACTAGTTATTTCTTACTTTTCAAGATACATCTGCATGATAGGTAGGATAAGCCTTACTTATTATGAAATTGCTGTTTCTCTGAAAAATCACTTAACATCAGAAGACATCACTGATGTCTTCCTTTTTAGTTAGAGCCCTTTTGAGACCTTAAATAGCTATGTAGACATGCTGCTGCTTGAGGGCAGGGCTCATGCCTAATTATGATTCCCCCCAACCTCCAGTATTTATCACAGGAGTCCTGGTGTGGCACTGTGGGATAAGGCACGTGACAGACGGCAAGGTTGGTTTGAACCACAGGTTGGTGGTTCAAATTCACCAGCCACTACTCAGAAAGCCTGTACGAGGTTGCTATGAGTCAAAACTGCCTTGATGACACTTAACGACAACAATTTAACACAGTTACTTATTGAAGAGAAATTTTACCCCACTTTACCAGATTAAGTGGTAGATTTAGTAGTAGAACTAAAGCTAGAAACTAGGTATCCTGATTACTAGTTTGGATATTTTTTTTCATTATAGCAGAGATTTATCAATGGATTTAAAATTTTTCATATCATAGATTGTGTGGATTTATGAGGCTTAAAGTTACACATGTTTAGTCCAAACACCAGTGTAACTGAAAATCTGAGGGTTGTTTTCTAGTTATTTTCAAAATCTCCTAAGCATTCTGTAGGAAAATATATTTACCACAGCTAATAAGACTCTGTCTCTCCACTATCATTACATTTCTTCAAAGCATTTCCAATAAGAACACTCCAAATTATCCCCCCTCAGCTAGTTCATCTGTTCAGTCAATAAGCAACATTTTATTGCTTTTATGAATTAAGCCCACTTTGCATCCAATCATTTTGCAAACATCTGTAGCAGAAGCAGTCTAGGGAGCTTTTGAAAAATCAATCAGCGGGGAACAGCTTTCACTTCATATATATTTTTTTTATTTTAATAAAGTATTTACACATGTTTGCTCTGCCTGAAATGGAAACATGATGGGAGCAGTAGCAGCATCCCAGAACAAGGGTGACAGTGTGGAACTTAAAAATGCTTAGGGGGCTGAAAGCTCTTGTTGTTAAGTGTCATTGAGTTGGTTCCAACTCCTGGTGACCCTGTGTAGGGTTTCCAAGGAACAGCAGGTTGATTTGAACCACTGACCTTACAGTTCAAACTGACCTTGAAGTCCAGTGAATTATCCTTACATTATGCTGTTGTATTGTCAAAAAACAAAGTTTAGCAAAGCTCACCCAGCATTACGTGGGGGTATCTTATTAATTGCTTGATGATTTATCTTTTCATCCCTTCTGACACAGTTCAGTGATTTAAATGTGAGTGGAAAAGGGGAATATATTTAATTATAACAAGTTACGTAGACCTGGTCTTATAAATGAAAATATGTTGCTAGTGAAATTCTATATGATTACTTGATAATACTTTCCAATATTATTATAAATGTCAAAGATAAAATAGTATAGAAAGGAAAGAAGAGATTGCAACATCCAACTAATTATAGACTGAGACTAAAAATATAACAGTAGAAATGGTGAACCACAATACTTTTCCAGAAGGGGATCTGAAGTCTGCTTAAGTACATTAGCAAGTGCTGGTAAATAATGAATGTACTAATTTTTTGTTTTTCTTTATTGTAGTACCTTTATGACATTTTTTTAAATTAGTTTTTTAGTATTTAATTCTTTGTTTGTAATGAGTGGTTTGAGGAAGGTGCAGTGTCTTAAATCAGTTGGCGCTAATACAGATTGTTTCATTTTGTGTATTTAAACTCCAGAAAATTGTTGTGACTCGATATAGTTAAAAAGGAAAGGGGCAGGAAACAGGTGGAAGGGCAGCATAAAGGCACATTTAACAATGCTGATTGGGACAGAAACTCAACAATAATCAGCTACTAAAATGAAGACACTTTGGGCTAGAGAGGAAACATTCTAGTTGAAATCATTCACTTTATTTATAAAAAATGTAAGGCCAGTATGTGAAAATTCATTGTCAAGGAGAAACATTTAAAAGACTACAGTGGAAGTGCGGGGTGCTTTATTTTATTTTATGTTTTCCTCCCAATTGTTATTTATGATGGATTTTAAGAAAATTTGCTTTTAAAACAATGTACTAATAATGTGCTGTAAGAAATGTTTTATATTACAAAAGCAGTCAGTTTTCCAAATAGAGAATTCTTTTTGAATAGGTAGATCCAAGTCAAAATTGAACATGGGATTTGCTCACCTTGAAGAGGGCATTAGAATTGCACAAAATGGCGTGATGTACATCTTGAGAGTTCTAAGACAATGAAGCTGGGGCACTGGAGATGGACTGGGGAATAAGTGTTGGAAAGAAAGCTAAGAGAAAAAATAATGTTGAGGTATCCATGACAGATGAGGAGAACCTGGACTCTTCCAATAATTAAAATGCTCAGCTGCTACTTGAAAGTTTGGAGGTTCTTGATAGAAAGACCTGATGACCTTCTAAACTCCAAAAGGTCACAAATATTAAAAAAAAAAACAAAAAAAAAAACCTTTAAGGAGCACAGTTTTACTTTGTAACACAGGAAGTTGTCATGAATTTGAATGGACTTGATGGTAATTGACTTGTGTTTGGTTTTATGCCCAATAAGCCTAGCTTTTTTTTGTAAAGGGGAAAAGGAAAGACATACCTGTACCATCTCTAAACTCTGTGCTCATTCCTAATTAGCTAGGAGTCATTTGGTTCTGGTTTAAAGATAGATCCTTCACAGGGCACATTTGGTGGTGGAATTGGCATTGCAAATACCCTCTAGTTGGACAAGGACCGTTTGGTAGGCAGAAATGGAGAGAGACTTCAATTTTTTATCCAAAGACAGTTTTCAGAAAAGTCTGTAGCTGCCACCTGGCAATTCAGAAGCAGCTGTGAATCAAGAAAGCACCCTTTGCTCAAGAGACTCTTTTTGCATGGAGGCCAAGTTTAACACGATTTTTTCCCCAAAGCCATTTTTGAATTATTGACTAAAAGGATTTAAGCAGAGAAGCATGCTTCCCAATTCCCCAAAGTCAACCCCTTGAGCAAATATACTTCCAAGTTACTTTTTAAAATGCTGTAATCCATTTTCACTGAAAGAAAGCATAAAAAACACACTTGATTTCATAAGAATAGTAGACACGTTCTTAGTGAAAGCCAAGTTTATTATCAAACTGTATAGTATTCATTATCACAGGAATAAGCTAGCTGGCATTTCAACCAGAAATATACAAATCTTCCTATTTTCATGTATTTCTTGATAATAGGTGGCTTCCATAAGCACAGTGATCAAATACCTTTCTCCCTTAAAAATATATGATACAACTACATTGAATAATAAAAATATTATTTTTGTGTCATGAGAATATTTAAGTTACCAGTGCATCATCACTGCCCAGGAAACATGTCATAGTTTTCAGTTCTACCCTAAAAAAGAAGGCAAATGTTGAGAGAAATAATCATATTTATTATTTACTCTGTTGGCTATTTAAAAGCATTACTGCTTTAAGTGGTGATTCTTCAATTTTCTCACTTGACTGCTATGCAACAAAGCTGTTATCTGAATGAACCAAATCACTGAAGTCCAGTTCTTTTTCATTATTCTCAGCAAACCTTAAATAAATCTCAAATGAAATTCACAGTGTCACCTTAGTCTTATGCCTTCTCATAACTCATTTATTACTGCTTTTTGATTACTTTCTGAATTTATTCCACCAAGGACATTTATGCCCCATTAAAAGCCATGCATTGTTCCTGCATTATTCTTAATCCTCTGGTACTAAACCCTATTATATATGCAATCTTTTTTTTTTTTTTTTTAATGTTATTTATTTTGCCTTGGTTTGTTAAAAGAGGATCTGGTTTGTTAAAATATTGCATCAAAGGCCCAATGTAATCTCAAAAGTACTTATAAATAAAAGTAAGAAGAAAATAAGTCAGAGAAGGAAATGTAGTGACTGACAGAGAAATTGGAATGATGCTTTATACCTAATAAAACTAGGAACTGTTGATTGAGCGAGTGAATTATAGCCTTTTCCTTCAAAGGGCTAGGCTTCTTTATTCATACCTAGTATTCATTCATCACCTAGAATTTATTAAATACTGCCTCCTTGTTCAGACTATGACTCTGATTCCTTACTTCTTACTTATTCATATTTTCCAAATTCCTTCTCAATTGTTAGCTGCCCACTGCTCCTTAATCACTTTCTTAATTTACCTCCTAGGATACCATCTCTCATGGTGTTCTTTTTTTTCTGTCTCTTATTGACAGCTTCCTCTCAGTTGAATTTACTGGCTCCTCCTCATCTTCCCAGACTCCAAATATTAACAGTGCAGAACTCAAACCATTTAACTTACTCTTTTTCATTCTATACTCTTTCCACGTGCTTACATGACATCAACCAGAAGTGATCTCCAAATCAGTAACTTCAACTTGACTTTCTCCTGTAATCACCAGATTTTAATAGTTAATTGAATATTAAAAAACAAAATCCTGATTCTCACCTACTCATTCCCACCCCATATGTCTCCATCCGTTCTTCGTATACAAATCATGGCAATCTTTTTCTTCTTGTTCCTCTGGCCAAAAAACTTGGAGTCTTTTTTGATTGCTACAATAATTCTTGCTTTGTCTACCTATTTTAATTTTTGTTTTCCTCCACTCAGCACAATATTTGGACTGGCTCCATGACCAGCTCCCCCAACTCATTTAATTCTTTATGTAATGTCACCTTTTTAAATGAAGATCTGCAGCACCACCTACTAAAATTAAATCTCTCCCTTTTTCTACTATGCTTTCTATCCTCTTTCCTGCTTATTTTTTCTCTGTAGCAAATATTATATATAAAAAGTTATCTACTTACATCTCTTTTCTCTATCTCCCTATACAAGAATGTAAGTTATATAATTATAAATAACCTGAGTGTCAGACATCATTCTAGGTTGTGTCTCCACAACCTAGAATGATGTCTGACACTCAGGTTATCTATAATTATCTATTAAATAAACCAATGGATAAATTGAAGAACAATTTTCAAATGTGTTGTGAGTAGAGTTGATTTCCTATTTATTGGTCTTCATCCTTTTTCACAATAATCAGTTAAGCTTGGAAAAGAGAGGTCATTACAAAATTAGACACCTATGCCATTTACTGTCTTCTTAAATTTAAGTTCTCAGGAAATTATGATACACAGTTGATGAATGGTGAACACAATAACATCATAGGATTTAATATTGAATGGAACCTCAAGAATCACCCAGTCAATTTATTTATTTCATTTTAAACATTGTTTGGACCAGACATACCATCTACCTGAGAGGTAAAATTGAATCAAAAGTTTAAGATTGAGAGGTACTGTGTAACATATGAAGCAATCAGCTCTGTTCCTGAACACATAAGTTACTCTACATCCTTATGTTTCGGTATTGTTATTGTTGTTAGGTGCCATCGAGTTGGTACTGACTCATAGGGGCCCTATGCACAACAGAACGAAACTCTACCTGGTCCTGGGCCAATCTCACAATTGTTGCCACGTTTGAGCCTATTGATGCTGACACTTTGCCAGTCCATCTTACTGGGGGTCTTCCTCTTTTTCTCTGACCCTCCACCCTACCAAACATGATATCATTCTCCAGCAATCCTTCAATAACGAAAGCCGAGGCTTTCAGGATATAAACGTCTATTTTACACTGTAGTCCTGGCGGGGTGCTGTAAGATAAACACTGGACCTTCAGGTCCATTTAAACACCAAAGTGGTTCAAACCAGCTGCTCCTTGGAAACCCTATACAAGATTACTATGAGACAGAATTCACTATGTGGTATTTATCAATAACATTTTTCACATCAGCTCTAATATTACAAACATAGTTTTTCAGTAGTGTTTGGTTTTGGTTTTATTCTCTACTATAAGACACTTGAAAGATTATTGTTGTTGTTAGGTGCCATAGAGTTGGTACTGACGCATAGCGACCTTATGCACAGCAGAACGAAACATTGCCCGATCCTGGGCCAACCTAACTACTGTTGCCATGATTGAGTCCACTGATACTGCCACTTCTCCAATCCATCTCATTGGGGACTTCCTCTTTTTCACTGACCATCAACTTTAGCAAGCATGATATCCTTCTCCAGCGACTGGTCCCTCCTGACAATATGTCTGAAGTATGAAAGATGAATTTGGCCATCTTGGCCTCTAAGGAGCACTCTGGCTGCACTTCTTCCAAAACGGATCTATTGGTTCTTTTGGCAGCCCATGACACTTTCAATATTCTCCTCCAACACCATAACTCAAAGGCATCAATTCTTCTATGGTCTTCCTTATTCACTGTCCAGCTTTCACATGCATATGAGGTTATTGAAAATACCATGGCTTGGGTCAGGCGCACCTTAGTCCTCAAGCTGACATCTTTGCTCTTCAACACTTTAAAAAGGTCATGTGCAGCAGATTTCCCTAATGCAATACATAATTTGATTTCTTGACTGCTGCTTCCATGAGTGTTGATAGTTGATCCAAGGAGAATGAAGTCCTTGACAACTTCAATCTTTTCTCCATTGATAAGAATGCTGTTTATTGTTCCAGTGTGAGGATTTTTTTTTTTTTTTACATTGAGATGTAATCCATACCAAAGGCTGTGCTCTTTGATCTTCATCAGTAAAAAAGTCCTCTTCACTTTCAGCAAGCAAGGTTGTTAGCATCTGCATATCGCCGGTTGTTAATGAGTCTTCCTCCAATACTGATGCCATGTTTTTCTTCATATTAACCCAGTTTCTTGAATTATTTGCTCAGCATACAGCATACAGGTTGAATAAGTATGGTGAAAGAATACAACGCTATCTCACACCTTTCTTAATTTTAAAACATTCAGTGTTCCTGTTCCCATGTTCTGTTCGAACAACTGCCTCTTGGTCCATGTACAGATTCCTCATGAGCACAATTAAGTGTTCCAGAATACTCATACTTCGTAATGTTGTCCGTAGCTTGTCATGATCCACACAATAGAAAGAAAGCCTTTGCGTAGTCAGTAAAGCATAGGTAAACATATTTCTGATATTTTCTGCTTTCAGCCAAGATCCATCAGACATCAGCAATTATATCCCTCATTCCACGGCCTCTTCTGAATCTGGCTTGAACCTCTAGAAGTTCTCTGTCAATGTATGATTGTAGCCATTTCTGTATTATCTTTAGCAAAACTTTACTTGCATGGGATATCAAGGAGATTGTCCGATGATTTCTGCATTCCATTGAGTCACCTATTTGGAATGGGCACACATATGGATCTCTTCCAATCAGTCAGCCAGATAGTTGTCTTCCAATTTTTTTGCCAGAGATGAGTGAGTGCCTCCTATGCTGCCTCACTTTCTTGAAAGTTTAATTCACAACCAGTATCTTAACTGCTTGGGAATCTTGGAAATGTAGATTTTAGTTTTCTAAACTTTGCACTGCAAGAATGTATACCAGATGAAGACTGGTGTAGAATTATTTCCATTTACCACAAAATTCCAAGGAACTTAAAAAAAAGTAAACTAAGTGAAGAAATGATTATCATACCTATGCCAAATACTGGATATTAACAATGTCAATGAATTCTATGTTGAAATGGAGCTCTGGTGGCACTGACTTAGGTAATGAGTTGGTAACTACAAGGTCAGAGTTTAAAAGCCACCATTCTGTGGGAGAAAGATGACACTGTCTGAGACACAATTCGCTTTTGAATTCAACTCGAATTTCTGGCAGCTTTCTGCTGATGCATTGTGGCAACTGTTTTTGAATGATTTTAGAAAAAAATTACTTGCAAATGATATTAATAATATTGTTTGATGATTTCTGTACTCTGATGGATCACCTTTCTTTGGAATGGGTGTAAATATGGATCTCTTCCAATCAGTTGGTGAGGTAGTTATTTTTCATACTTCTTTAGACAGAATAGTGAGCACCTCTCATGCTGGATCAGTTTGTTGAAGCATTTCAATTTGTATTCCAATTCATGGAATGTTATGTTTCACCAATGCCTTCAGTGGGGCTTGGACTTCCTCTTTCAGTGCCATTGGTTTTTCTTCTTTTTTTAAAACATGTTTTATTGTGAATTATGTGATAGTTTACATGGGAGAACATTAATTTTATATTCATTCTATTGTATATTGTTTCCTTGCCATGGATTCAATCCCTTCCATGCGTCATCAACCAACCAAAGGGTATACCCTACAAGCCTGCCCCCAACACCTCCCCCACACCCCCGGTCTTCAGCACACAGCCCCTCTCCCTCTCTGGGTCTAAAGTCCCCAGTTGCTCCATCTCTCCACATCATCGTCTCTGCCTCCATCTCAGGCATCACTGCTTCTCTGGGTAGGGTCCCACTCTCCACTCTTCTCCATTGATGGTCCTAGGGACCTCTGTTCTAGACTGGATAGTTAATCACTGCCCTCCTTGCTATAAAACGTCTACCTTTACATTTCCAACCCTCACTATCAGTCCTGATAACAATTATTCACTATTGTATCACAAGAGACCCATCCACATTTCATTTCATCAACCAAGCCTAGACAGATTGGATACTACTCAGTGGAGATTCTACCTTCCTCCAGGCCCTTGGGGTCTAGGCTCCCTGTTGAAAGCTTGTAAGCCAGTCACTTCTTGCCTTTGTAGCCCCACCCCACCACCCAATTTTGGGTAGCCAATGTCCAAGTTGCCCATCCCTGTCTACTCTGTGTGTGGAGG